>NC_091979.1:153859723-154185792 GCF_044704955.1 Pristiophorus japonicus | reverse complement strand
AAACCTAAGGCAAAAAGCAAAAAGGGCCACATTACAGCAAAATTCTAAAGGGGAAAAGTGTGTTGGAAAGACAAGCCTGAAGGCTCTGTGCCTCAATGCGAAGAGTATTCGGAATAAGGTGGACGAATTAACTGCGCAGATAGCAATTAACGGGTATGATGTAATTGGCATCATGGAGACATGGCTCCAGGGTGACCAAGGCTGGGAACTCAACATCCAGAGGTATTCAGCATTTAGGAAGGATAGACAGAGAGGAAAAGGAGGCGGGGCGGCATTGCTGGTTAAAGAGGAAATTAATGCAATAGTAAGAAAGGACATTAGCTTGGATGATGTGGAATTGGTATGGGTGGAGCTGCGGAATACCAAGGGGTAGAAAACGCCAATGGGAGTTGTGTACAGTCCACCAAACAGTAGTAATAGGGTTGGGGACAGCATCAAACATGAAATAAGGGATGCATGCAACAAATCATGGGTGACTTTAATCCACATATTGATTGGGCTAACCAAACTGGGAGCAATGCGGTGGAGGAGGATTTTCTGGAGTCTATTAGGGATGGTTTTCTCGACCAATATGTCAAGGAACCAACCAGGGAGCTGGCCATCCTAGACTGGGTGATGTGTAATGAGAAAGGACTAATTAGCAATCTTGTTGTGCGAGATCCCTTGGGGAAGACTGACCATAACATGGTAGAATTCTTTATTAGGATGGAGAGTGACACAGTTAATTCAGAAACTAGGGTCCTGAACTTATGAAAGGTAACTTCGATGGTTTGAGGCGTGAATTGGCTAGAATAGACTGACAATGATACTTAAAGGGTTGACGGTGGATAGGCAATGGCATACATTTAAAGATTACATGGATGAACTTCAACAATTGTACATCCCTGTCTGGAGTAAAAATAAAACGGGGAAGGTGGCTCAACCGTGGCTAACAAGGGAAATTAAGGATAGTGTTAAATCCAAGGAACAGGCATATAAATTGGCCAGAAAAAGCAGCAAACCTGAGAACTGGGAGAAATTTAGAATTCAGCAGAGGAGGACAAAGGGTTTAATTAAGGGACAGAAAATAGAATATGCGAGTAAGCTTGCAGGGAACACAAAAACTGACTGCAAAAGCTTCCATAGATAAGTGAAGAGAAAAAGATTAGTGAAGACAAACGTCCCTTGCAGTCTGATTCAGGTGAATTGATAATGGGGAACAAAGAAATGGCAGACCAATTGAACAAACACTTTGGTTCTGTCTTCATGAAGGAAGACACAAATAACCTTTCGAAAGTACTCGGGGCCCGAGGGTCTAATGAGAAGGAGGAACTGAAGGATATTCTTATTAGGCGGGAAATTATGTTAGGGAAATTGATGGGATTGAAGGCCAATAAATCCCCGGGGCCTGATAGTCTGCATCCAAGAGTACTTAAGGTAGTGGCCCTAGAAATAGTGGATGCATTGGTGATCATTTTCCAACAGTCTATCGACTCGGGATCAGTTCCTATGGACTGGAGGGCAGCTTCCTTTTTTAAAAGGGAGGGAGAGAGGAAGCGGGTAATTATAGACCAGTTAGCCTGACATCAGTGGTGGGGAAAATGTTGGAATCAATTATTAAGGATGAAATAGCAACGCATTTGGAAAGCAGTGACAGGATCGGTCCAAGTCAGCATGGATTTGTGAAGGGGAAATCATGCTTGACAAATCTTCTGGAATTTCGTGAGGATGTAACTAGTGGAGTGGACAAGGGAGAGCCAGTGGATGTGGTGTATTTGGAATTTCAAAAGGCTTTTGACAAGGTCCCACAGAAGAGATTGGTGTGCAAAATCAAAGCACATGGTATTGGGGTAATATACTGACGTGGATAGAGAACTGGTTGGCAGACAGAAAGCAGAGAGTTGGGATAAACGGGTCCTTTTCAGAATGGCAGGCAGTGACTAGTGGAGTGCCGCAGGGCTCAGTGCTGGGACCCCAGCTCTTTACAATATACATCAATGATTTTCATGAAGGAATTGAGTGTAATATCTCCAAGTTTGCAGATGACACTAAACTGGGTGGCAGTGTGAGCTGTGAGGGGGATGCTAAGAGGCTGCAGGGTGACTTAGACAGGTTAGGTGAGTGGGCAAATGCATGGCAGATGCAATATAATGTGGATAAATGTGAGGTTATCCACTTTGAGGGCAAAAACGCGAAGACTGAATATTATCTGATTGGTGGCAGATTAGGAAAAGGGGAGGTGCAACGAGACCTGGGTGTCATGGTTCATCAGTCATTGAAAGTTGGCATGCAGGTGCAGCAGGCGGTAAAGAAGGCAAATGGTATGTTGGCCTTCATAGCTAGGGGATTTGAGTAGAGGAGCAGGGAGGTCTTACTGCAGTTGTACAGGGCCTTGGTGAGGCCTCACCTGGAATATTGTGTTCAATTTTGGTCTCCTAATCTGAGGAAGGACGTTCTTGCTATTGAGGGAGTGCAGCAAAGGTTCACCAGACTGATTCCCGGGATGGCCGGACTGACATATGAGGAGAGACTGGACCAACAGGGCCTTTATACATTGGAGTTTAGAAGGATGAGAGGGGATCTCATAGAAACATCCAAGATTCTGACGGGACGGGACAGGTTAGATGTGGGAAGATAGTTCCCGATGTTGGGGAAGTCCAGCCATTTAGGATTGAGATGAGGAGAAACTTCTTCACTCAGAGAGTTGTTAACCCATGGAATTCCCTGCCGCAGAGAATTGTTGATGCCAGTTCATTGGATATATTCAAGAGGGAGTTAGATATGGCCCATACGGCTAAAGGGATCAAGGGGTATGGAGAGAAAGCAGGAAAGAGGTACTGAGGGAATGATCAGCCATGATCTTATTAAATGGTGGTGTAGGCTCGAAAGGCCAAATGGCCTACTCCTGCACCTATTTTCTATGTCTATGTTTCTATCTATCATATATGATTCTTCGGATATGAGTGGATGTGGAATCTGTATGGGTAGCGCTGCGGAACATCAAAGGGCAGAAAACGCTAATGGGAGTTGTGTGCAGGCCACCAAACATAGTAGTGAGGTTAGGGATGGCATCAAACAGGAAATTAGGAATGCGTGCAATAAATGTACAGCAGTTATCATGGGTGACTTTAAGGAGTTAAACTAATACGGCAGGGGGATGGGAACCTATGCAGGGAGACAGAGGGAAGTAGAATGGAGGCAGAAGCAAAAGATAGAAACAAGAAAAGTAAAAGTGGAGGACAGATAAACTTAAGGCAAAAAGCTAAAAGGGCCACATTACAGCAAAATTCTACAGGGGCAAAGTGTAGGAAAGACAAGCCTGAAGGCTCTGTGCCTCAATGCGAGGAGTATTCGGAATAAGGTGGACGAATTAACTGCGCAGATAGCAGTTAACGGGTATGATGTAATTGGCATCATGGAGACATGGCTCCAGGGTGACCAAGGCTGGGAACTCAACATCCAAGGGTATTCAGCATTTAGGAAGGATAGACAGAAAGGAAAGGGAAGCGGGGCAGCATTGCTGGTTAAAGAGGAAATTAATGCAATAGTAAGAAAGGACATTAGCTTGGATGATGTGGAATCGGTATGGGTGGAGCTGCGGAATACCAAGGGGCAGAAAACGCTAGTGGGAGTTGTGTACAGACCACCAAACAGTAGTAATAGGGTTGGGGACAGCATCAAACATGAAATAAGGGATGCATGCAATAAAGGTACAGCAGTTATCATGGGTGACATTAATCTACATATTGATTGGGCTAACCAAACTGGTAGCAATGCGGCAGAGGAGGATTTCCTGGAGTGTATTAGGGAGGATTTTCTAGACCAATATGTCGAGGAACCAACCAGGGAACTGGGCATGCTAGACTGGGTGATGTGTAATGAGAAAGGACTAATTAGCAATCTTGTTGTGCGAGACTCCTTGGGGAAGAGTGACCATAACATGATCGAATTCTTTATTAGGATGGAGAGTGACACAGTTAATTCAGAAATTGGGTCCTGAACTTAAGGAAAGGTAACTTCGATGGTTTGGGTGTGAATTGGCTAGAATAAACTAGCAAATGATACTTAAAGGGTTGACAGTGGATAGGCAATGGCAAACATTTAAAGATTACATGGATGAACTTGAACAATTGAACATTCCTGTCTGGAGTAAAAATAAAACGGGGAAGGTGGCTCAACCATGGCTAACAAGGAAAATTAAGGATCGTGTTAAATCCAAGGAAGAGGCATATAAATTGGCCAGAAAAAGCAACAAACCTGAGGACCAGGAGAAATTTAGAATTCAGCAGTGGAGGACAAAGGGTTTAATTAGGAGGGGAAAATAGAGTATGAGAGTAAGCTTGCAGGTAACATAAAAACTGACTACAAAGCTTCTATAGATATGTTAAGACAAATGTACGTCCCTTGCAGTCAGAATCAGGTGAATTTATAATGGGGAACAAAGAAATGGCAGACCAATTGAACAAATACTTTGGTTCTGTCTGCACTAAGCAAGATAGAAATAACCTTCTGGAAATAGTAGGGTACCGAGGGTCGAGCGAGAAGGAGGAACTGAAGGAAATCCTTATTAGATGAAGGGAAACTTCTTCACTCAGAGAATTGTGAACCTGTGGAATTCTCTACCACAGAAAGTTGTTGAGGCCAGTTCGTTAGATATATTCAAAAGGGAGTTAGATGTGGCCCTTATGGCTAAAAGAATCAAGGGGTATGGAGAAAAAGCAGGAATGGGGTACTGAAATTGCAGGATCAGCCATGATCATATTGAATGGCCTCCTCCTGCACCTATTTTCTATGTTCTATGTTTCTATGTTTCTATTGACCTTACATCACGCAATGGTGTAAGCTTTACTCACGTGGCATCACTTCAGGGTCTGCAGATGCTTTCGTGGCTGTCCGGGGGTGCTTTCCTACGAGTGCAAACACCCGCTCCTCCATCTCAGTGATGTCACGAGGGACTGGTGGCCCCCTCATCCGTTCGCCTCTGCACGGACCTCAAGATCGATAGCTTCTTCTGTGAAAGGTGACAGGACGACATGGCATGAGATCATTGCATGATATCATTGCTAGGTACTGTCACAGAAACTGATAATACATAACTGACAAATGTAATCAATGTTATTATGATAATTATCATTCTTTACTTAAAGACGGGCACCGTGACCGCAGGCTTTGAGTAAAACATTCCTGGTAAAAGTGAAAGACCTCACATCTGCTGATAGTCACTCATGACTGTTACAAATCAAATTATGTAAATACATAAGTACATGTAAATAAATGTAATACTTACTCTTGCGGATCCCACAAGGTCGTTCCATTGTTTGCGGCATTGGTTGCCCTCGTTGGTTGCTGACGAGACCACCTCTGCTATCTCGGTCCATATCTTCTGGTAGGGCTTTGGGGTGGGCTTCCCACGCCCTCCCTGTGTCAAATCACCCCAGCGTAACTCGACCTCCTGCAGGAGGGGGGCATTTGCCTCGTCTGAGAACTTCCTCACTCTTTTGCACCCTCCAATATGCTCCTCCCCCATCTCACTGCTCTCGCTAGCGTCACTCTCCACAGCATGCTGTGATGCCTCCTCCTCTCCCTCCATTATAGGCCAAATTTGGCCAATATGTGGCTGGTAACAGCTAATTTTTGTTTCCCTATTTGCTGTAAAGCTCTAAACTCTACCTCCTTCCTCCCAAAGCAGCCACACCACACCCACACACGCCTTCAGTCCCTATCAGCTCCCTCTCTCTCTGTCAGTAAGTAACCTTTAGCATTGTTGTTAACAATTTAAGTTTATCTAGGAGTTAAGTCATGGCAGGAGAGCTCGGACACATATTATGCTCCTCCTGTTCCATGTGGGAAGTGAGGGACGCTACCGGTGCCCCTGACGACTACGTGTGCGGGAAGTGTATCTGCCTCCAGCTCCTGACGGACCGCATTGCGGAACTGGAGCTGTGGGTGGATTCACTCTGGAGCACGCACGATGCTGAGAATGACGTGAATAGCACATTTAGTGAGTTGGTCTTACCGCAGGTAAAGGGTCCACAGCCAGATAGGGAATGGAACACCAACAGGAAGAGCAGTGCAAGGAAGGTAGTGCAGGGGTCCCCTGCGGTCATCCCCCTGCAAAACAGATACACCGCTTTGCGGACTGTTGAGGGGGATGACTCATCAGGGGAGAGCAGCAGCAGCCAAGTGGGTGGCTCTGCTTCACAGGAGGGCAGGAAAACGAGTGGGAGAGCTATAGTGACAGGGGATTCAATTGTAAGGGAAATAGATAGACATTTCTGTGGCCGCAACTGAGACTCCAGGATGGTATGTTGCCTCCCTGGTGCAAGGGTCAAGGCAGTCTCGGAGCGGGTGCAGGACACTCTGAAAAGGGAGGGTGAACAGCCAGTTGTCGTGGTGCATATAGGTACCAACGATATAGGTAAAAAAAGGATGAGGTCCTGCAAGAATTTAGGGAGCTAGGAGCTAAATTAAAAAGTAGGACCTCAAAAGTAGTAATCTCAGGATTGCTACCAGTGCCACGTGTTATTCAGAGTAGGAATCGCAGGATAGCTCAGATGAATACGTGGCTTGAGGAGTGGTGCAGAAGGGAGGGATTCAAATTCCTGGGCCATTAGAACCGGTTCTGGGGGAGGTGGGACCAGGACAAACCGGATGGTCTGCACCTGGGCAGGACTGGAACCAATGTCGTAGGGGGAGTGTTTCCGAGTGCTGCTGGGGAGGAGTTAAACTAATATGGCAGGGGGATGGGAACCTATGCAGGGAGACAGAGGGAAATAAAATCAAGTCAGAAGCAAAAGATAGAAAGGAGAATAGTAAAAGTGGAGGGCAGATAAACCCAGGGCAACAAACAAAAAGGGCCAAATTACACCAAAATTCTAAAGGGGCAAAGTGTGCTAGAAAGATAAGCCTGAAGGCTCTGTGCCTCAATGCAAGGAGTATTCAGAATAAGGTGGACGAATTAACTGCGCAGATAGCAGTTAACGGGTATGATGTAATTGGCATCAGGAGGCATGACTCCAGGGTGACCAAGGCTGGGAACTCAACATCCAAGGTTATTCAGCATTTAGGCAGGATAGACAGAAAGGAAAAGGAGGCGGGGTGGCGTTGCTGGTTAAAGAGGAAATTAATGCAATAGTAAGGAGGGACATTAGCCTGGATGATCTGGAATCAGTATGGGTGGAGCTGCGGAATACCAAGGGGCAGAAAACGCTAGTGGGAGTTGTGTACAGACCACCAAACAGTAGTAATGAGGTTGGGGACAGCATCAAACAAGAAATAAGGGATGTGTGCAATAAAGGTACAGCAGTTATCATGGGCGACTTTAATCTACATATTGATTGGGCGAACCAAACTGGTAGCAATGCGGTGGAGGAGGATTTCCGGGAGTGTATTAGGGATGGTTTTCTGGACCAATATGTCGAGGAACCAACTAGAGAGCTGGCCATCCTTGACTGGGTGATGTGTAAAAAGAAGGGACTAATTAGCAATCTTGTTGTGCGAGATCCCTTGGGGAAGACTGACTATAATATGGCAGAATTCTTTATGAAGATGGAGAGTGACACAGTTAATTCGGAAACTAGGGTCCTGAACTTAAGGAAAGGTAACTTCGACGATATAAGGCGTGAATTAGCTGGAGTAGACTGGCAAATGATACTTACAGGTCGACAGTGGATAAGCAATGATAAACATTTAAAGATCACATGGATGAACTTCAGCAATTGTACATCCCTGTCTGGAGTAAAAATAAAACGGGGAAGGTGACTCAACCGTGGCTAACAAGGGAAATTAAGGATAGTGTTAAAGCCAAGGAGGAGGCATATAACTTGGCGAGAAAAAGCAACAAACCTGAGGACTGGGAGAAATTTAGAATTCAACAGAGGAAGACTAAGGGTTTAATTAAGAGAGGGAAAATAGAGTACGAGAGGAAACTTGCAGGGAACACAAAAACTGACTGCAAAAGCCTCTGTAAATAAGTGAAGAGAAAAAGATTAGTGAAGGTCCTACGAGACGAATTTAAGGAGCTCGGAGCTAAATTAAAACATAGGACCTCAAAAGTAGTAATCTCAGGATTGCTACCAGTGCCACGTGCTAGTCAGAGTAGGAATCGCAGGATAGCTCAGATGAATACGTGGCTTGAGCAGTGGTGCAGCAGGGAGGGATTTAAATTCCTGGGGCATTGGAACCGGTTCTGGGGGAGGTGGGACCAGTACACACCGGACGGTCTGCACCTAGGCAGGACCGGAACCAATGTCTTAGGGGGAGTCTTTGCTAGTGCTGTTGGGAAGGAGTTAAACTAATATGGCAGGGGGATGGGAATCAATGCAGGGAGACAGAGGGAAACAAAAAGGAGACAAAAGCAAAAGACAGAAAGGAGATGAGTAAAAGTGGAGGGCAGAGAAACCCAAGGCAAAAAACAAAAAGGGCCACTGTACAGCAAAATTCTAAAGGGTCAAAGTGTAATAAAAAGGCAAGCATGAAAGGTTGGTGCCTCAATGCAAGGAGTATTCGGAACACAGGAGAGGGCTCTGAGCTAGTTAGAATGGGTGGAGCTCAGATGAACAGGATCCCAAGAAAGAATGCAAAAGGCAGGAGGCAACAGAGCAGAGTAGCACTGGGGTAAGTGTGAACTACAAGGTGATAGGAAGGGACAATATGTATGAATATAAAGGGGCTGCAGGAGGGGTCAAAACTAAAAATCATGGTTTAAAAACTAGTATTAAAACACTCTACCTAAATGCACGCAGCATTCGAAATAAAGTGAATGAGTTGACGGCACAAATCATTACAAATGGGTATGATTTGGTGGCCATTACAGAAACGTGGTTGCAGGGTGGCCAAGACTGGGAATTAAACATACAGGGGTATCTGACAATTCGGAAAGATAGACGATATTGGCTCTAATGAACAAAATGTTGAATCATTGTGGGTGGAGATTAGAGATAGTAAGGGGAAAAAGTCACTAGCGGGTATAGTTTACAGGCCCCCAAATAATAACCTCACAGTGGGGCGCGCAATAATCAAGGCAATAATCAAGGGAATAATGGAGGCATGTGAAAAAGGAACGGCAGTAATCATGGGGGATTTTAACCTACATATCGATTGGTCAAATGAAATCACACAGGATAGCCTTGAGGAGGAATTCATAGAATGCATACAGGATTGTTTCTTAGAACAGTATGTTACAGAACCTACAAGGGAGCAAGCGATCTTAGATCTGGTCCTGTGTAATGAGACAGGAATAATAAACGATCCCCTAGTAAAAGATCCTCTCGGAATGAGTGATCACAGTATGGTTAAATTTGTAATACAGATTGAGGGTGAGGAAGTAGTGTCTCAAACAGCATACTATGCTTAAACAAAGGGGACTACAGTGGGATGAGGGCAGAGTTGGCTAAAGTAGACTGGAAACACAGAATAAAAGGTGGCACAATTGAGGAGTGGAGGACTTTGAAGGAGCTCTTTCATAGTGCTCAACAAAAATATATTCCAGTGAAAAAGAAGGGCGGTAAGAGAAGGGATAACCAGCTGTGGATAACCAAGGAAATAAAGGAGAGCATCAAATTAAAAACCAATGCGTATAAGGTGGCCAAGGTTAGTGGGAAACTAGAAGATTGGGAAAATTTTAAACGACAGCAAAGAATGATTAAGAAAGCAATAAAGAAAGGAAAGATAGATTACGAAAGTAAACTTGCGCAAAACATAAAAACAGATCGTAAAAGCTTTTACCGATATATAAAACGGAAAAGAGTGACTAAAGTAAATGTTGGTCCCTTAGAAGATGAGAAGGGGGATTTAATAATGGGAAATGTGGAAATGGCTGAGACCTTAAACAATTATTTTGCTTCGGTCTTCACAGTGGAAGACGCAAAAACCATGCCAAAAATTGCTGGTCACAGGAATGTGGGAAGGGAGGACCTTGAGACAATCACTATCACGAGGGGGGTAGTGCTGGACAGGCTAATGGGACTCAAGGTAGACAAGTCCCCTGGTCCTGATGAAATGCATCCCTGGGTATTAAAAGAGATGGCGGAAGTTATAGCAGATGCATTCGTCATAATCTACCAAAATTCTCTGGACTCTGGGGAGGTGCCATCGGATTGGAAAGCAGCTAATGTAACGCCTCTGTTTAAAAAAGGGGGCAGACAAAAGGCAGTTAACTATAGGCTGGTTAGTTTAACATCTGTAGTGGGGAAAATGCTTGAAGCTATCATTAAGGAAGAAATAGCGGGACATCTAGATAGGAATAGTGCAATCAAGCAGACGCAACATGGATTCATGAAGGGGAAATCATGTTTAACTAATTTACTGGAATTCTTTGAGGATATAACGAGCATGGTGGATAGAGGTGTACCGATGGATGTGGTGTATTTAGATTTCCAAAAGGCATTCGATAAGGTGTCACATAAAAGGTTACTTCAGAAGATAAAGGTACGTGGAGTCAGAGGAAATGTATTAGCATGGATCGAGAATTGGCTGGCTAACAGAAAGCAGAGAGTCGGGATAAATGGGTCCTTTTCGGGTTGGAAATCGGTGGTTAGTGGTGTGCCACAGGGATCGGTGCTGGGACCACAACTGTTTACAATATACATAGATGACCTGGAAGAGAGGACAGAGTGTAGTGTAACAAAATTTGCAGATGACACAAAGAGGCTGCAAAGAGATTTAGATAGGTTAAGCGAATGGGCTAAGGTTTGGCAGATGGAATACAATGTCGGAAAGTGCGAGGTCATCCACCTTGGAAAAAAAAACACTAAAAGGGAATATTATTTGAATGGGGAGAAATTATAACATGCTGCGGTGCAGAGGGACCTGGGGGTCCTTGTGCATGAATCCCAAAAAGTTAGTTTGCAGGTGCAGCAGGTCATCAGGAAGGCGAATGGAATGTTGGCCTTCATTGCGAGAGGGATGGAGTACAAATTTAGGGAGGTCCGCTGCAACTGTACATGGTATTGGTGAGGCCGCACCTGGAGTACTGCGTGGAGTTTTGGTCACCTTACTTAAGGAAGGATATACTAGCTTTGGAGGGGGTACGATTCACTAGGCTGATTCCGGAGATGAGGGGGTTACCTTATGATGATAGATTGAGTAGACTGGGCCTTTACTCGTTGGAGTTCAGAAGGATGAGGGGTGATCTTATAGAAACATTTAAAATAATGAAAGGGATAGACAAGATAGAGGCAGGGAGGTTGTTTCCACTGTTCGGGGAGACTAGAACTATGGGGCAAAATACCGGGGAGCCAATTTAAAATCGAGTTGAGAAGGAATTTCTTCTCCCAGAGGGTTGTGAATCTGTGGAATTCTCTGCCCAAGGAAGCAGTTGAGGCTAACTCATTGAACGTATTCAAATCACAGATAGATAGATTTTTAACCAATAAGGGAATTAAGGGTTACGGGGAACGGGCGGGTAAATGGAGCTGAGTCCACGGCCAGATCAGCCATGATCTTGTTGAATGGCGGAGCAGGCTCGAGGGGCTAAATGGCCTACTCCTGTTCCTAATTCTTATGTTCTTATGTTCTTATGTCAGACAAACGTAGGTCCCTTGCAGTCGGATACAGGTGAATTTATCATGGGGCATAAAGAAATGGCAGACCAATTGAATAAATACTTCGGTTCTGTCTTCACAAATAACCTTCCGATTGTACTAGGGGACAGTAGGTCTAGTGAGAAGGAGGAACTGAAGGATATCCTTATTAGGCAGGAAATTGTGTTTGGGAAATTGATGGGATTGAAGGCGGATAAATCCCCGGGGCCTGATAGTCTGCATCCAAGAGTACTTAAGGAAATGGCCCTAGAAATAGTGGATGCATTGGTGATCATTTTCCAACAGTCAATCGACTCGGGATCAGTTCCGATGGACTGGAGGGTAGCTAATGAAACACCACTTTTTAAAAAAGGAGGGAGAGAGAAAATGGGTAATTATAGATCGGTTAGCCTGACATCAGTAGTGGGGAAAATGTTGGAATCAATCATTAAGGATGAAACAGCAGCACATTTGGAAAGCAGTGAGAGGATCGGACCAAGTCAGCATGGATTTATGAAAGGGAAATCATGCTTGACGAATCTTCTGGAATTTCTTGAGGATGTAACTAGCAGAGTGGACAAGGGAGAACCAATGGATGTGGTGTATTTGGACTTTCAAAAGGCTTCTGACAAGGTCCCATACAAGTGATTGGTGTGCAAAATCAAAGCACATGGTATTGGGGGTAATGTACTGATGCGGATAGAGAACTGGTTGGCAGACAGGAAGCAGAGAGTCGGGATAAACGGGTCCTTTTCAGAATGGCAGGCAGTGACTAGTGGAGTGCCGCAGGGCTCAGTGCTGGGACCCCAGCTCTTTACAATATACATTAACGATTTAGATGAAGGAATTGAGTGTCATATCTCCAAGTTTGCATATGACACTAAACTGGGTGGCGGTGTGAGCTGTGAGGAGGACGCTAAGAGGCTGCAGGGTGACTTGGACAGGTTAGGTGAGTGGGCAAATGCATGGCAGATGCAGTATAATGTGGATAAAGGTGAGGTTATCCATTTTGGGGGCAAAAACACGAAGGCAGAATATTATCTGAATGGCGGCAGATTAGGAAACGGGGAGGTGCAACAAGACCTGGGTGTCATGGTTCATCGGTCACTGAAAGTGAGCATGCAGGTACAGCAGGCGGTGAAGAAGGCAAATGGTATATTGGCCTTCAAAGCTAAGGGATTTGAGTATCGGAGCAGGGAGGTCTTACTGCAGTTGTACAGAGCCTTAGTGAGGCCTCAACTGGAATATTGTGTTCAGTTTTGGTCTCCTAATCTGAGGAAGGACGTTCTTGTTATTGAGGGAGTGCAGCGAAGGTTCACCAGACTGATTCCAGGGATGGCAGGACTGACATATGAGGAGAGACTGGATCAACTGGGCCTTTATTCATTGGAGTTTTGAGGATGAGAGGGGATGTCATAGAAATGTATAAGATTCTGATGGGACTGGACAGGTTAGATGCGGGAAGAATGTTCCCGATGTTGGGGAAGTCCAGAACCAGGGGACATAGTCTTAGGATAAGGGGTAGACCAGTTAGGACTGAGATGAGGAGAAACTTCTTCACTCTGAGAGCTGTTAACCTGTGGAATTTCCTGCCGCAGAGAGTTGTTGATGCCAGTTCATTGGATATATTCAAGAGGGAGTTAGATATGGCCCTTACGGCTAAGGGGATCAAGGGGTATGGAGAGAAAGCAGGAAAGGGGTACTGAGGGAATGTTCAGCCATGATCTTATTGAATGGCGGTGCAGGCTCGAAGGGCCGAATGGCCTACTCCTGCACCTATTTTCTTGTTGGTGTGCAAAATCAAAGCACATGGTATTGGGAGTAATGTACTGGCGTGGATAGAGAATTGGTTGGCAGACAGGAAGCAGAGAGTTGGGATAAACGTGTCCTTTTCGGAATGGGAGGCAGTGACTAGTGGAGTGCCGCAGGGCTCAGTGCTGGGACCCCAGCTCTTTACAATATACATTAATGATTTGGATGCAGGAATTGAGTGTAATATTTCCAAGTTTGCAAATGACACTAAACTGCGTGGTGGTGTGAGCTGTGAGGAGGATGCTAAGAGGCTGCAGGGTGATTTGGACAGGTTAGGTGAGTGGGCAAATGCATGGCAGATGCAGTATAATGTGGATAACTGTGAGGTTATCCACTTTGGTGGCAAAAACACAAAGGCAGAATATTATCTGAATGGTGGCAGATTAGGAAATGGGGAGGTGCAATGAGACCTGGGTGTCATCGTTCATCAGTCATTGAAAGTTGGCATGCAGGTACAGTAGGCGGTGAAGAAGGCAAATGGCATGTTGGCCTTCATAGCTAGGGGATTTGAGTATAGGAGCAGGGAGGTCTTACTGCAATTGTACAGGGCCTTGGTGAGGCCTCACCTGGAATATTGTGTTCAGTTTTGGTCTCCTAATCTGAGGAAGGACGTTCTTGCTATTGAGGGAGTGCAACGAAGGTTCACCAGACTGATTCCAGGGATGGCGGCACTGACATATGAGGAGAGATTGGATCAATTGGGCCTTTTGCACTGGAATTTAGAAGGATGAGAGGGGATCTCATAGAAACATGTAAAATTCTGACGGGACTGGACAGGTTAGATGCAGGAAGAATGTTCCCGATGTTGGGGAAGTCCAGAACCAGGGGACGCAGTCTAAGGATAAGGGGTAAGCCATTTAGGACTGAGATGAGGAGAAACTTCTTCACTCCAGAGAGTTGTTAACCTGTGGAATTCCCTGCCACAGAGAGTCGTTGATGCCAGTTCATTGGATATATTCAAGAGGGAGTTAGATGTGGCCCTTACGGCTCAAGGGATCAAGGGGTATGGAGAGAAAGCAGGAAAGGGATACTGAGGTGAATGATCAGCCATGATCTTATTGAATGATGGTGCAGGCTTGAAGGGCTGAATGGCCTACTCCTGCACCTAAATTCTATGTTTCTATGTTTCTATGTCTCCTCTTCTGCGCATGTCATGATGTCCCTTGACCTCCTGAATCCCGGGAATCGAGCGTTGCCATGCCGTTGCTGAGGATGGTGACACTTTATGGCAGAAGGTCAGCGAGATTTAACGCTACCGCCCATTTCATATCACTCGCGGTAACGCCCAATTTCAAAAATGGAGACTAGGTGCTTTGAGAATGGACGAGAAGCCAGCGATCTGAAAACGCATTTTTACCGCCCACGCCGGAAATAACGCTCATTTTTGGGCAACGTGCACAAAAGTGTAAAATCTAGCCCATATTTTTTATGACATCGCAAACACACACATGCACAAGATTGATCTACAGGAACTTGTCATCATGTGATTTGTCACATGACCCTTTTATTGTATTTACAGCAGCAGTTGCATTACCACAGTAGTTCAGTAGGTGGAGCAATATTCCACGAGGGCGAGCTCTATATTACACTTCTCCCTCCTTAATGAAAAAGTAATCATAACAAAATAATCATTATACATAACTTGCATGATTATACACAACAAGAAATATGGACATATTTTGCCATATTTACAAATCAAACTTAACCACTCGTTTCCTGTTTCGAAGAGGATACCTTCGCTCTGGAACAGAACTTTCCAAACATGGTGTCGAACTTAGGCTGAGCCTGAGGAGAGTTTTTTTATCCAAGGGATGCTCTTGATCTACATTTGAACTCTCTACAACTTCAGACTGTTTGTCTGCCTGACTCGGACTCAGATTTAAATTCTGACTTTCTCTTGGACTTGTTTCTAGTACACCTGATGCAGGATTTGCTACTGGTACTCTACTTGTAACAAGATTATCTGATTCATCAGAAATTATTGCATCATTCTAACTTTCAACTCCTTCCACATCAATGTGAACAAACCTAACTTGTCCATGGTCAAACATCTTGACCACATAATGCAAGAGGCACATATCTCCATTATTCTTTCTGGTAACCACTTTAACCATTTATGGTGATGATTCTTCAATCTAACCTTCTGATTCAATTTCACACTTCTCTTTCTTAGTCTACCTCTATCATAATTCTCTTTCTGTCTTAATTGTTTCTCTTCATTGACTGAACCAAGTTTGGCATTAATAACGAGAACCTGTCTTGTGGCTGTCATTTGAGAAACAACTCTGCTGGTGTTCTACCAGTAGTTGTATGAGGAGTATTACAATAAGTAATCAGAAAATTTGCCAATTTGTGAACCAATGACAACTGGCATTTCTTTGGATTTGGATCCAACATTTGCTTCTACTGTGCGCTCTTCTGCATCATTTGAAGCAGGGTGATATGGTGGAAATTTGGTATGTTTCACACCATTTCTGCTTGTGAACTGTGCAAATTCTTCTGAACAAAATTGTAGCCCATTATCAGACACAATTTCTTCTGGGAGGCCATATGAAGAAAACAATCTTCACAAATTGTCTAATGTTTTACTTGTTGTTATTTTCCGCATCGGAAATACCTCTACCCACTTCGAATGGCTATTAATCACAATGAACAATTGTTGTACTTCTACCTCTGCAAAATCTACATGTAACCTTTGCCACACTCTGGGAGGCCATTTCCATGGCTGTGACGGTGCTGATGATGGTTTCTTGCTTACCGATTGACATGTTGTACATTGACTAATGATGTACTCTATATCTTTATCTAGATGTGGCCACCATAAGTAACTGCGTGCAAAACTCTTGGTCAAGCACATTCCCAGGTGCTGGTCATGAAGATCTCCTAATAATTTGGACCTGAACTTATTTGGTATAAGTACTCTTGCATCCCACATGATACAATCTTTATCCACTGATAATTAATTCCTTCGAATGAAATATGGATGAATATTTTCCTCTGATACCTGGTTTGGCCAGCCATTTGCTATGTAATCATACACCTTTGACATAACTGGGTCATGCTTGGTTGCTCTACCAATCTTTCAGCTGTGGCTGGCAATTCAATGTCTGAAAAATAAACACTTCTTCTACCTTAGAGATAATGTTCTCAGTACCTAGTCCTTTGAGTTCTTGCTCAACTTTCTCCTTGAATGCATATGGTACAGTATGGGGCTTGCAGTAAACTGGTCTAGCACCCTTCTGTACCCTGACATTCACCTTGAAATCTTGGATCGGACTGCCTGTTTCGTGGAACACTTCTGGATATTGCTTGATGGTGTCATCTTTTGATGCAAATTTCATTTCAATACAAAAAATCTCATTCGAATCCAGCTTCAGTGATCCCAACCAATTTCTACCTATTAAGGCAGGCTTGTCTCCTGACACTACGAAGAGAGACAAGCTCTGAAACTGATCCTTGTATTTAACTTGTATGGTGATACATCCTACCACAGGGATTTACTCTCCTGAGTAGCCTCGCAGCTCTATCTTTGACTTCTCCAGTCGAAAATCACTGAACTTGTTGAGATACAATGATTCTGGTACTATGCTCACGGGTGCACCAGTGTCAATTTCCATGGGTGTCCTGGTTCCTGCAACATCTACTTGGATGATGATACTTCGCAAATCGTTGTTAGATACCTTGTGCTCCTGATGACATGTATCTCCAGAACCTCCTTGTCCTGTTGCTTCTCTTCAATGCTATGTAGTCTCTGGTGATTTCTACTTATAGCATTGAAAGTTGGTTTACTCTTCAGTCGGCACGCCTTTGCAAGATACCCAATTTTGTTGCAGAAGAAACACTCTGCCTTCACATATGGACAGCTTTGAGCAAGGTGTTGTCCCAGACATTGATAGCACGTCTTTAATGTATTGTTACCTTGGCCAGTTGCTGAGGCCTTTGGGCCCAACTGCATTTTACTTCTTACCTGCAGGTGATTCACCTCGGTTGGCTGACAACTGGAAATGGCATGACATTTTCGGGAGCATTGGTCGGCCATAGCCATCGACATAGCTGCCTGACAAGCTAATTCAAAGGTCAAGTTAGGGGTTGTCAACAACTTTCTTCTGATTGATTCATTTTTCATCCCACAAACAAAACGGTCACACAATGCTTGGTCCTGAAAGTTTCCAAAATTACAGTGAATGGATAGCTTTTTTAATGCTACAATGTTTATCTAATAATACCCTCATCAGTGAATTGATTTTGTTTTCCAAAACAATAACTTTCAGCAATTTCCAGAAGCTCAGGACTGTAGTGCTGTTCTAACTTGGTTAGAATCTCCGACAATGGCTTGTCCTTTGGCTTGACGGGAACAAGCACATTTTTCAGGTTCCATACACTTCGGGGCCTGCTTTAGTCAAGAAAATAGCCCATTTTCTTTTTAAAACCATGGTTTAAAATTAGTGTTTTCATCATTGGAGACTTTGACAATACTATTTGCGGGGGAAAACATTTCTAGCCACTCCACATATGCTCCGAACATCTCTCGGTCATGATGTAAATCACCCAAGCTCCCTATTATTACCATGGGCATGCCATCTGGACTCTGGCAATGTCAACAGTGTGCTTGAAATTTACCTTGGATTTTTTAGCTGTGCTGCAAAACAAAGAACGTCTCAAAGTCTCTCTGTTGGTTCATAGAAACATCCACCAACAAAAATTTCAGCTAGGGAATCCAGTTATCCTATCCTCATTCGTCAATGTGATATATTCTTTATGACATCACAAATACACACATGCACAAGGTTGCTCTACATGAACTTGTCGTCACGTGACGTGTCACCTGGAGCAGTAGTTCACTAGGGTGAGCTCGATATTACAGAGCTTGAGCAGACTTTGTTTCCCTTTCCTACATCTAAATATACCATGCATCAAAGGGAAATTCCAATTTAAAGGGACAGGAGGCAAACATTTTTTGTAATTTCTTTTTGAGGTCATATTTACAATCTAATTTAATGTTTTTCATATTTTTCAATTAATATTTAGTAGAGTTTTCCTGTGCTTTCCAGGTGAGATTGTGAAAGAAATGTTTAGATAATTAATCCGTTGACTCTTTGTGACGAGTATCAAAGAGAAACTGACTGCACAGAAGCTATTTCCAAAAGTTCTGCAGAATAGGGGAATCCTTGAAGAAGGTGGGATCTGTAAAATGCCTCGAACAGTATCAACATTTATACTGTTATATATGTGGACTTGTATTTACTCTGTACAGCCACCAGAGGGCTCATTCCCCGGATTCCCAACGGATCCCATAATCCTTTGGGAACACAGGTATTTAAGAAGGCTTCACAGGTTGGAGAGGCACTCTGGAGACTTGCAATAAAAGACTAAGATCACACTTTACTTTGAGCTCACAGTGTTCAGTCTGACTCTATCTCCATACACAACAACTGGCGATAAGATACAGATAGCGAACCCAAAGATGCAGGGAACAGTGGGTATCCTGGAGAAATTTTAAGAGGGTGATGATTGGGAAACTTTTGTGGAGCGACTCGACCAATATTTCGTGGCCAACGAGCTAGATGGGGAAGAGAGCACTGCCAAATGTAGAGCGATCCTCCTCACCGTCTGTGGGGCACCAACGTATGGCCTCATGAAGAATCTGCTCACTCCAGCGAAACCCACGGAGAAATCATACAACAATTTGTGCACATTGGTCCAAGAGCATTTTAACCCGGAGGAAAGCGTTCTGATGACGAGGTACCGGTTCTGCACCTACAAAAGGTCTGAAGGCCAAGAAGTGGCGAGTTATGTCGCCGAGCTGAGACGCCTTGCGAATTTGGAGCACATTATCAGAGACTTTTTCTTACTCGGCATTGGCCACGAAACCATACTTCGCAAGCTGTTGACTGTGGAGACCCCAACCTTAAGTAAGGCCATAGCGATAGCCCAGGTGTTCATTGCCACCAGTATCAATACTAAGCAAAACTCTCAGCACACAAGTGCTGCTACAAGTACTGTGAACAAAGTGATGCTATTTTCGAATCGTAACGTACAGGGCAGGTCACACATACCTGCAGCTACAAGTCCGCAGATGTCTCAGAGTCCACCATCGAGGGTGATGAATGCAAGGCCATTAACACCTTGTTGGCGCTGCGGGGGTGATCATCGTTTCCATTCATGCCGATTCAAAGGATACGTTTGCATGGGCTGTGGAACAATGGGACACCTCCAACGAGTGTGCAGGCAAGCTGCTAAGCCTGTTAAACCTGCAAACCACCATGTTGCAGAGGAGGACAGATCCACAGAGGATCAATACGAACCAGAGCCTCAGATCAAGGAGGCAGAAGTACATGGGATGCACACATTCACCACGAATTGTCCCCCCATAATGCTGAATGTTGAACTAAATGGACTCCTGGTATCAATGGAGCTGGACATGGGCGCAAGCCAGTCCATCATGGGCAAAAAGACTTTCGAAAGGTTGTGGTGCAACAAGGCCTCAAGGCCAGTCTGAACTCCAGTTCGCACGAGACTAAGAACTTACACTAAAGAGCTGATTCCTGTAATCGGCAGTGCTACCATAAAGGTCTCCTACGATGGAGCGGTGCGCAAGCTATCACTCTGGGTGGTACCGGGCGAAGGTCCCATGCTGCTCAGCAGGAGCTGGCTGGGAAAGATACGCTGGAACTGGGCGACGTCCGAGCGCTATCGTCCGCTGACGACACTTCATGTGCCCAGGTCTTAAACAAATTTCCTTCGCTGTTCGAACCAGGCATCGGGAAATTCCAAGGAGCAAAAGTGCAGATCCACCTAATTCCGGTGGCGCGACCCATCCATCACAAGGCGAGAGCAGTACCGTACATGATGAGAGAAAGGGTAGAGATCGAGCTAGACTGGCTGCAACGAGAGGGTATCATTTTACCGATCGAGTTCAGCGAGTGGGCCAGTCCAATTTCTCAGTCCTCAAGGGAGATGGCACCATTAGAATCTGTGGCGATTACAAAGTAACTATCAATCGTTTCTCCCTGCAGGACCAATACCCACTATCAAAAGCCCATGACCTCTTTGCAACGCTGGCGGGAGGAAAGACGTTCACGAAGCTGGATCTGACTTCAGCCTACATGACGTAGGAACTGGAGGAATCATCGAAGGCCTTCACCTGCATCAACACGCACAAAGGTCTTTTTGTTTATAACAGATGCCTGTTTGAAATCCGATCAGCGGCGGCGATATTCCAGAGAAACATGGAAAGTTTACTGAAGTCGGTCCCGCACACCGTGGTCTTCCAAGACGACATCTTGGTCACAGATCGGAACACAGTCGAGCACCTGCAGAACTTGGAGGAGGTTCTTAGTCGACTCAACCGCGTGAGGCTCTGGTTAAAACACTTGAAGTGCGTTTTCCTGACACCTGAAATGGAGTTCCTGGGAAGGAGGATTGTGGCGGACGACATCAGGCCCACCAATGCGAAGACGGAGGCAATCGAGAAGGCACCGAGGCCACAGAACGTGATGGAGCTTCGGTCATTTCTGGGACTCTTGAACTACTTTGGTAACTTCTTACCGGGTCTCAGAATCCTGTTAGAACCACTACATGTCTTACTACGAAAAGGGGGTGAATGGGTTTGGGGCAAAAGCCAAGGAAATGCCTTTGTAAAAGCAAGAAAATTGTTATGCTCAAACAAATTGCTTGTGTTGTATGGTCCATGCAAGTGTTTGGTACTAGCATGTGATGTGTCGTCATATGGCGTCGGGTGTGTATTGCAACAGGCTAATGATTGTGGGAAACTGCAACCGGTTGCTTATGCATCCAGGAGTCTGACTAAGGCCGAGAGAGCCTACAGCATGATTGAGAAAGAAGCATTAGCGTGTGACTATGGGGTAAAGAAAATGCATCAATACCTGTTTGGGCTAAAATTCGAATTGGAAACTGACCATGAGCCACTTATATCCCTATTTTCCGAGAGTAAAGGGATAAATACCAACGCATCAGCCCGCATCCAGAGATGGGCGCTCACGTTCTCCGCATACAATTATGCCATCCGCCACAGGCCAGGCACAGAAAACTGCGCCGATGCTCTCAGTAGGCTACCATTGCCCACCACGGGGGTGGAAATGGCGCAGCCCGCAGATCTAGCCATGGTTATGGAAGCATTTGAGAGTGAGCAATCACCTGTCACTGTCCAGCAGATCAAAACCTGGACAAGCCAGGACCCCTTATTATCTCTAGTCAAAAGCTGTGTGCTACACGGGAGCTGGCCCAGTGTCCCAGTGGAAATGCAGGAAGAGATAAAGCTGTTCCAGCTGCGCAAAGCTGAAACGTCTATACAAGCAGACAGCCTTCTGTGGAGCAATCGAGTAGTGTTCCCCAAGAAGGGCAGAGACACCTTCATCAATGACCTCTACATTACCCACCCAGGCATCGTAATGATGAAAGCGATAGCCAGATCCCACTTGTGGCGGCATCGATGCGGACTTAGAGTCCTGCATTCACAGACATAATACATGCTCGCAGTTAAGCAATGCACTCAGGGAGGCGCCACTAAGTTTCGGGTCTTGGCCCTCCAAACCGTGGTCTAGGGTACATGTCGACTATGCAGGCCCGTTCTTGGGTAAAATGTTCCTTGTGGTTGTAGACGCGTACTCCAAGTGGATTGAATGTGGAATAATGTCGGCTAGCACATCCGCTGCCACCATTGAAAGCTTGCATGCCACGTTTGCTACACATGGCTTACCCGATGTCCTGGTGAGCAACAACGGGCCATGCTTTACCAGTGCTGAGTTCAAAGAATTCATGACCCGTAACGGGATCAAACATGTCACATCTGCCCTGTTTAAACCAGCGTCCAATGGTCAGGCAGAGAGAGCAGTGCAAACCATCAAGCAAGGCTTGAAGAGGGTAACTGAAGGCTCACTACAGACTCACCTATCCCGAGTCCTGCTTAGCTACTACATGAGACCACACTCACTCACTGGGATCCCACCTGCTGAACTGCTCATGAAAAGAGCACTTAAGACAAGGCTCTCGTTAGTTCACCCTGATCTACATGAACAGGTAGAGAGCAGGCGATTTCAACAAAGTGCATACCATTATAGCGCAAATGTGTCACGCGAGATTGAAATCAATGATCCTGTATTTGTATTAAATTATGGACAAGGCCCCAAGTGGCTTCCCGGCACTGTCGTGGCCAAAGAGGGGAGCAGGGTGTTTTGGGTCAAACTTTCAAATAGACTCATTCACCAGAAACACTTGAACCAAATCATACTCAGAATCGCGGACTACCCTGAGCAACCCACCTTGGACCCTACCTTTTTTGATCCCCCAACACACACACCAGTGGCAACCGACACCACGGTTGACCACGAAGCAGAACCCATCATCCACAGCAGCCTTGCAGGGCCCAACACACCAGGCAGCCCAGCAAGGCCAGCTGCACAGCAGCCCAGCTAGGTCCCAAGAAATGATTCAACAACACCAGCTTTCACACCGAGACGATCAACCAGGGCAAGAAGGGCCTCAGATCGACTCACTTTGTAAATAGTTACACTATTGACTTTTGGGGGGAATGTTGTTATATCTGTGAACTTGTATTTACTCTGTACAGCCACCAGAGGGCTCATTCCCCGGAGTCCCAAGGGATCCCATAATCCCTTGGGAGCATAGGTATTTAAGAAGGCTTCACAGGTTGGAGAGGCACTCTGGAGACCTGCAATAAAAGACTAAGGTCACACTTTACTTTGAGCTCACAGTGTTCGGTCTGACTCTTTCTTCATACACAACATATACCACCTAGTTGCATTTAACTGAAAACTACATGAAACAAATCTCAGTCCATGGACTGGAAAACTAGTCGTTGGTTCACTCTGTTAATCTCCATATAGTGGAAACTGCCAAATCCAACAAAACCATATGATATACTAATTAAAAATAATTAAATGATCAAATTTTGAAAACCCATACATATTTCAACATCTTCACTCTTACTGCACTGCCTATATTTCATATAAGGCTTTGTAACAATTTTTACATACAGTATTCAGAAACTCTTGTCAATTTATTGATACTATTCATCCAATGCTCACATATATACAATTACAGATCCTTAAAATAGCACAACCCCCCTGATTAAACACGCATTCATAGAATCATAGAAAAATTATGACACAGAGGGAGGCCATTTGGCCCATCGTGTCCATGCCAGTTGAAAAAATATTACCCAGTCTAATCCCACCTTCCAGCACTAGATCCGTAGTCGTGTTGATTATGGCTCTTTAAGTGCACATCCAAGTACTTTTTAAATGTGATGAGGGTTTCTGCCCACATCACCCCCTCAGACAGTGAGTTCCAAACCCCCATCACCCTCTGGGTGAAGAATTGTTCCCCATCTCCCTATAATCCTTCGACCAACTACTTTAAATCTATGACCCTGGTTATTGACCCCTCTGCTAAGGGAAATAGGTCCTTCCTATACACTCTATCTAGGCCCCTCAATTTTAAACACCTCCCCACAGCCTCCTCTGTTCCAAGATAAACAAACCCAGCCAATCCATTCTTTCCTCATAAAGTTTTCCAGTCCTGGCAACATCCTCGTAAATCTCCTCTGCACCCTTTCTAGTGCAATCACATCCTTCTTGAAATGCAGTGACCAGAACTGCACGCAGTACTCAAGCTTTGGCCTAACTAGTGTTGCATACAGTTCTTGCGACTTGAGGTGTCTACTGTACATGGTCCATGTCTCTGAGCCATACAGGAGGGCAGGTATTACTACAGCCCTGTAGACCATGAGCTTGATGATAGTCGCTGGAGAAATACCATCAACGGTGCCTCCGCAAGATCCTACAAATCCCCTGGGAGGACAGATGCACCAACATTAGCGTCCTCAACCAGGCCGACATCCCAGCATTGAAGCACTGACCACACTTGATCAGCTCCGCTGGGAAGGCCGCGTTGTCTGCATGCCAGACACGAGGCTCCCAAAGCAAACGCTCTACTCAGAACTCCTTCATGGCAAACGAGCCAAAGGTTGAAAGAGGAAACATTACAAGGACACCCTCAAAGCCTCCCTGATAAAGTGCGGCATCCCCACCGACACCTGGAAGTCCCTGGCCAAAGATCGCCCTGAGTGGAGGAAGTGCATCCGGGAGGGTGCTGAGCGCCTCGAGTCTCATCGCCAAGTGCACGCAGGAAACAAGCGCAGACAGCGGAAGGAACGTGCGGCAAACCTGTCCCACCCTCCTTTACCCTCAACGACTGTCTGTCCCACCTGTGACAGGGACTATAGCTCTCGTATTGGACTGTACAACCATCTAAGGACTCATTCTAAGAGTGAAAGCAAGTGTTCCTCGATTCCGAGGGACTGGCTATGATGATGATGATGATGATGATGATGATGACAGTTCGAGCATAACTTCCCTGCTCTTGGCTAAAAAGGAAAGCATTCCGTATGCCTCTTTAACTACCTCATTGACCTGTCCTGCTACCTTTAAGGATCTGTGAACATAGAATCATAGAAGTTTACAGCACAGAAGGAGGCCATTTCGGCCCATTGTGTCCGCGCTGGCCAACAATAGGCTATCCAGCCTAATCCCACTTTCCAGCTCTAGGTCCATAACCCTACAGGTTACGGCACTTCAAGTGCACATCCAAGTACTTTTTAAATGTGATGAGGGTTTCTGCCTCTACCATCCTTTCAGGCAGTGAGTTCCAGACCTCCACAACCCTCAAATCCCCTCTAAACCTTCTACCAATTACTTTAAATTTATGCCCCCGGGTTGTTGACCCCTCTGCTATCAACATGTACTCCAAGGTCCCTCTGTTCCTCCACACCACTCAGTATCCCATTTATTGTGCATTCCCTTGCCTTGTTGCCCCTCCCCAAATGCATTACCTCACACTTTTATGGTGGTACAATAATGTGATACCTCTTGTGCTAGGTGAATCCCAGGCTGTGAGTGACCAAATAAAATGTCCATGCAATGCTGTATCATGCTTATACCAAGATAATTAATCGATAGCTGTCACTCCAAGTTTGTGTTTAATTATTTCACTACAATATGTGAGCAGAGTTGTGAAACTGCTGAACTATAAAGTAAAGGCTCTGCACACACCTTTGATTTTATTAATATCTTTCCGTGAAAATCATTATTGAATAAGCTTTAACTGTCACGGTATTTTATGGACATGTCAAACGTGTGTGTAATTTGGCAAACTTTCCAAAGTTAACACAAAACTATGGGGGTGAAATTCATTATCGTTTGGGGGAGGTAATATCCGGGAGGCACGAGATTTAGTGTCAGACGCGGACGTCCCACCCCCTCTCCAGAAATTCGGGTTTCCGCCCCCAGAAGGAAGTGGAGTGCTAATAAATCAAGCACTCCTGGCTCCGCCAGACAGCACTGTCCCCCAGTCATCAAAATCCACGGCGTGGCCTTGGACAACGTGGACCACTTTCCATACCTCGGGAGCGTATTATCAGCAAGGGCAGACATCGACGACGAGGTTCAACACCGCCTCCAGTGCGCCAGTGCAGCCTTCGTTCGCCTGAGGAAGAGAGTGTTCGAAGACCAGGCCTTAAAATCTGGCACCAAGCTTATGGTCTACAGGGCTGTAGTGATACCCGTCCTCCTGTATGGCTCAGAGACATGGACCATATACAGTAGACACCTCAAATCACTGGAGAAATACCACCAACGATGTCTCCGCAAGATCCTACAAATCCCCTGGGAGGACAGACGCACCAACATTAGCCTCCTCGACCAGGCCAACATCCCCAGCATTGAAGCACTGACCACATTCGACCAGTGCTATTGGGTGGGCCACATTGTCCGCATGCCCGACACAACACTCCCAAAGCAAGCGCTCTACTCAGAACTCCTACACGACAAGTGAGCCCCAGGTGGGCAGAGGAAATGTTTCAAGGACACCCTCAAAGCCTCTGTAGTGTGTGTAGGCACCTTTAGTAATGACTCCATGAGGCAGGGTATGTTACTTAAACTGTGTAGACCTGTAGTCCTTTATTTGCAGCTCCTGAGTGATGCCAACAAGCTGTGAGTTTCCTTTTATACTGGGTTACCTGCCGTGTGCAGGCAACCCCGAGGTCTTCAGCAGCAGCACCCTCTGGTGTACCGGTGAGGTGTGTACAGTATAAGGGCACATTCAATGTGGCATATCAGTGTTACAGACATCACACAGTAAACAGGCATGCATACACAACAATACTCCCCCCTGAGCATTTTTCATATCCTTATTGTCATGACCAGAGGAGGTGATCAGTGGTGGGCTATGGGAGGTTGTGGTGAGGGTTGTGTGGTTGCCAGGTGTGACCCCTGTGCTTGAGGCTGGCCTCGTACGTTTCCCCTCCCTCACACACAGACCAAGTGGGTGTCATTGTTGTGGGATCCCTTGGGGAGGTAGCCACGGCAGCCGTGGATGGTGTGTATACACTGTGATGTGGGTAGTTGTGGGGTGGTCGACAGGGCAACAAGACTGGGTGGGCTCCTTGTCCACCAATTGGGATGAGGGTCAGGTCATCCCAGGGTTTGCCAGGGAAGCTGGAGGGTATTGCCCTCATGCTCCTGGTGTTGGCCCTGGTGGCCAGGGGCTGTAGGGCTGGTCTGGTGCAGGTTGCCATTGGTGGTGGCTGGGCTGCCCATTGACCACTGTCCCTGTAGTGGATCTGCTCCCACTGCATGTGTGTGTGTCCTGCAAGGGGCATCACATTCGTTCCAAAGGTCCAGGCTACATGGTCAGGTAGCCTGCTAGACCTGGGGGTCTCCCACAGGGGGATTCCATTGGAATCAGCATGGTCCCTGTGGGACCCAATGTCCTTTGGCAGTGTCCTACCGGTATATATGACACCTTGGCTCTGATCACACATAGTCGAGCCTGCATTATACATTCTAGCATTTGCATCACTTTTGGGGTCTTGGTTTCAACAGACATGGTTACAATAGGCATTTCACAATCTCTATCATTACTGTTAAGCATAATAAACTTGTTCTTAACCTTACTGACACCTGCATTCATATCATTAGTCACATTAGTTAAACCAGCATCACAATTCATTGTTACATTGCATACATTTTCATACTTGCACCCTTTAATCGCATCTTTAGCTTTAAAGTCCGTGTACTCAAATAGTTGAAATTTCCCCATTAAATTTCTTTGGTTATCGGTCTCCTTTAAGGGAGCTTTCAAATCCGATTGGCCGCTCGGTGTCATGTGATGCTCCTCCATGCTCACTGGTGGCATGGCGGTGGCCATTTTGATTACGTGTTTCTCCTTGTGTTGCTGGTGCTGCAGCCATTTCCTGGCTTTCCTGCAGGAGGGCTGTGGTGGTCTTTTCTTCCACAGGGCCACTTTGCCTGATGTGGACGGGGTTCATCCAATTCCTGCCCAGCAGCGTGGGACCGTCGCCGGCTACAATCCACAGGGGGAGTTTGTTCAACACGCCACCCTGGGAGTCCTGGACGTCTACACTGCCAACGATTTGGATTTTACCTTTGGTATAGGTGAGCAGCTTTGCCTGGACAGGAGACAGCTTTGGTCGAGTGGCAGGATTCATCCAAATTTTTTCAAAGGTCATTTGGCTCATCGCAGACTGGCTCGCCCCGTGTCGATCTCCATGGAGACTGGGACCCAATCGATGTCCACTTCCATCGTCCACGGAGAACTTCCGGGGGAGCAGGTAAAGATTCCATACTCTTCTTCCAAGGTTTGAGCAGCTTCATCTTCATCTGTGTCGGAGCCCCGGTGATCAGCCAACTCATTAGAGACGCAGTGAGTACAGCCTTTTCTGCACATTCTCTGAAGGTGCTCTTTCTCTTTGCAGCCTTTGCATGCATAGTCTTTGTAGCGGCACTGGTGGGCCCTGTGGTTTCCTCCACAGCGCCAGCACGGGGCCATCCGGTTTGCCCCATGTGGCATACTCAGGGTTGTGGGACTTGGGGCAGCATTTCTGCCTTTAGAAGTATCCATGCGGTGCACTGCTCTCGCCGGTTTAGAGTCCTGGGTCAGTAGTCGCCTGGAGTCGCTGGCCGAAACCATGTAGGCCTGGCTCATTTGAATTGCTTTCTGCAGGGTGACCGTAATGTCAGCCGAGAGCAATTTGTGTAGGAGGCCTTCGTGGCCGATTCCGATGACAAATAGTCATCATTAGTGCTTCATTAAGGTGGTCGCCAAAATCACACGGTGCAGTTAGTCTTCTTAAGTGTGCAGCATACTTGGCAATTTCTTGGCCCTCAGGTCGCCGGTAAGTGTAGAACTGGTGCCTGGCTGTGAGGATGCTTTCTTTCGGTTTTAGTTGTTACTGTATGATTGTTACAAGTTGCTCATAGCTCTTGGTGATTGTCTTCTCCGGGGCTAGTAAGTCCCTGACGAGACCGTAGATGGTGGGCCCACAACTGCTAAGCAGGATGGCCCTGCGTTTGTTCGGTAGTGTAGCTGGTGTGTCCCCGTCCAGGTCGTTGACTATAAAGAAGTGTTCCAATCTTTCCACAAAAGCGTCCCAATCTTCCCCCTCTGTAAATTGCTGAAAGTTGCTGAGGTTAGACATGTTGAGCGTGTAGTTCGTGACCTCGTATTCCCGTTGCCAGTTATAGGATATGTAGGCACCTTTAGTAATGACTCCACGAGGCAGGGTATGATACTTAAACTGTGTAGACCTAAAGTCCTTTATTTGCAGCTCCTGAGTGACAACAACAAGCTGTGAGTTCCCTTTTATACTGGGTTACCTGCCATGTGCAGGCAGCCCCTAGGTCTCCAGCAGCAGCACCCTCTGGTGTACCGGTGAGGTGTGTACAGTATAAGGATACATTCAATGTGGCATAACAGTGTTACAGACATCACACAGTAAACAGGCATGCATACACAACAGCCTCCTTGATAAAGTGCAACATCTCCACCGACACCTGGGAGTCCCTAGCCAAAGACCACTCTAAGTGGAGGAATAGCATCCAGGAGGGCGCTGAGCACCTCGAGTCTCATCGCCGAGAGCATGCAGAAATCAAGCGCAGGCAGCGGAAGGAGTGTGCGGCAAACCAGACTCCCCACCCACCCTTTCCTCCAACGACTGTCAGTCCCACCTGTGACAGAGACTGTAATTCCCATATTGGATTGTACAGTCACCTGAGAACTCACTTTTGGAGTGGAAGCAAGTCTTCCTCGATTTCGAGGGACTGCCTATGATGATGATTTCCTTCCAGCGGCACTAAGGGAGCGGACGCCTGGGCTGTGCAGTGCTGTGCGTCCGAGGGGCTCTTCCCTCACTTAAAGGGAAGGGCCCACATTGCATACTCTGCAAGTAGAAGTGTCATCTACCTGGACCACCAGGGAGCGGGGTGCCGCGCAGTCAGCCCAGCACTCAAACAGACTGCCGGGCTGAGCGATCGTGGGCAAGACCCTGTGAAGAAAACGGAGCAGCAGCGGGAAACACAAGGTAAATTTTTTTTCCCTGGCCACCTCGCCTTTAATTTTTTCTCGGTAATGGCCGGCCGCCTGATCTGCACCCCCTGCAGCTGTCGGTGCTTTCACCCAGCACTGCTGCAGGGGATGAAAGTGAATTTCAGGGCCGGGGCACTAACAGGGCAATGAGCGTGGCGATGACGTCACGATCGGCGGGTGATGGAGATTGGGGCACAACGCCGCCCGGGCGGTAAGGCATTTGCCCCCTGTTAGCGCCCCCCGGGGCAAATGCACTGAATTTCTAGCCCCTTCGTGTTTTTAAAAAGGAACAAATGGAATAAAATAAAATTGATTGTTAGCAAATCAAACCCAATTCAAACCCTTACCTTCATTAAATAAATTCCATATCCAGTGCATTGACATTGCATATCCTCCGTTTCCAAAGCAAGCACTATCATGTTACAGACATACAGTCAGTATCCTGCTCAAAGGGCTGCCTATATCACAAGAGCATTGCTCTTCACATTTTTTATATTTTTGTTGACCATTCATATAGAACACAGCTATTGGAAAAAAAACCTCGTCGAAACCATCTGGAAGCAACAGCTTTTTGAAAAGTATCGCTATCATCAGTGATTCTTCCCATCTGTTTATTGTTCTTCACAGTTATCAGCCATCGGCCGTGAAATAATAATGAGATATTAATGCATCAAACAATTGAACATTATCTTGGAGCAACTGTCAGAATGTTGATCTGTTTAAAATTTGTGGGATTGAGTCTGCAGTTGTTCTCACTTGTTGAAACAGACCAAACAAGCAGGCCAATGGCCTGTAGCTTAATGTGTTTGTGCTTTATGCTATGGACAGGGAAGCTTGGATTCATTACCACTCTTAGCTAGTGTTTACCCACGCGAGCTTCCCCAAAGCGTCTAGTTTCAGATTTTATATACGAGTCACAGCACCTAAATTATAACTGATATGACAGAGGGAAAGGCTTGCAATGGCAGGTCAGAAAATGAGATACATTTCAAAACAGTGAATATTCTTAACAAGAACTACTCCCTTAGAATTTCCTTCCCCTTTAAATACCTCCCCAACCCATCTCAAACACATGACACCCAAAGTGAATGGCAGAGACTGGAAGTTGGCATTCTCTAGCCAGAATAAAAAAAGAATGTTAGGAATATTAAAATTAGAGCAAGTTGATCAGTACGTGCCACAAACCCAGTGTAATATATATTTGATGTCACTACTGCTCACAAAATTTTACAACTCAGGAGGATGACATTTGGCCCATCATGCCCATACCAGCTCTTTGAAAGAACTATCCATTTAGTTTAATTCCCTGCCTTTACCCTGCACTCTTTTATATTTTTCAAATATTTATCCATTTCTCTTTTAAAAGCTATTATTGATTCTGCTTGCATCATTGTTCTAGCAAGGTAGTCCATGTCTTAATAACTGTCTGTGTAAGAACATTTCCTTCTTGAGCAGAGGTGTTACTTTAGCAACCCTCCAGTATTCTGGCACAACTTGCATATCCAAGGATTTTTGAAAGATTGTGGTCATAGCCTCTGCATTTCCTTCCTGTCTTCCCTCAGTTTTCTTAGATGCATTTTGAGTTCCAGCAACTTTCCAGTTACTACTTCCTTATCTCTCGTTATTCTCATTGCTCCACCTCTTCCACCTTTTCACTATTACATTCTTCTCTGAAAACCAAGGCAAAGTATTCATTTAGTATCGCTGCAATTCTTTCATCCTCCTTGAGATTTCCTATTTTACCTCTAATTGGTCCTACCCTTTCTTTACCTATTCTTTTACTTTTAATATGTTAAAAATCCTTTACTATCTACCTTCAAAACTTCCTGCCAGTCTTTCTTAACATTCTTTCTTAGCCTTTCTAATCGTTTTTCCTTCCCCTCTATATTTTTGATATTCCATTTTATTTTCTTTTATATTATTATTGGGTGATAGTAAGAATGAGAAACTAGTTACCAAGAGAGGATTGATATATTAGAACACTGGGTAAGAAAAAGCTAAAAGATGATTTAATAGAGTTTTTTTTTTTAATCGACAAGTTTTGATTGGGTGAATAGGGAAATAGTATTTCCTCTGGTTGAAAAGTCAGTGACAAGAGGTCAGCAATTTAAAATTGTCTCCAAGAGAGTGAGAAGAAAGGTTAAGAGAAATGTCTTTATGCAAAGTGTTTTACGGGCAGGGAATACTTACTGTCAGGCAGCATTTAAGGCAGAAAGTATTGCAACATTTAAAGGAAGAGTCGATCAATATTTGAAGCTAAGAAAGGTACAGGATTATGGGGAGAGGGGGAGAGAGCAGGACAAGTGGTATTAGATTTGAATTGCTCTTGCAAAGAGCTGGCATAGACACAATGGGCCAAATGGCCTCCTTCTGTGCTGTAAATCTCTTTAGGCCTAGGTTTGTGGTATGGTTCTTTTTAAGTCTCGTTCATTCAAATTTCTCTCCTTGTCCAAAAATTCCAGCTTTTGTGACACCTCCTCGACTTGCTATGGTAACAAGTCTAATTTAATAAAGAAAGACTTGCATTTATATAGTGCCTTTCATGACCTCAGGGCATCCCAAAGTGTTTTACAGCCAAATACGTACTTTTTGAAGTATAATCACTGTTGTAATGTAGGAAATGTGGCAGCCAATTTGAGCTATTTTTACTCTAACCATCTTCTGTTTGAAAATGTTCAATTGTTTAGCCAGTGTCTTATCTGCCAATTTTCCTTTCTAATTTATCTGGGTTAGTTCCCTTTTTAGATCATTATGGGCTAGACTTTCCATTATTGTGCACATTGCCCAAAAATGGGCGGTATTTCCAGCTTTGGCGTTTATTATGGGTTTTGTGTTCACCGGATTATTGCCCATTTTCAAACCTGCTTGTTTCCACTTTATAAAATAGACGTTAGCGGGAGCTATGTGAAATGGGCGTTAGCGGTTATTTTTTTTTCTTCTGTCAGAAAATGTCGGTATCCATAGCAACGCCATAGCAACGATCTTTTCCCGTGTTTTAGGAGGTCAGGGGTCATCGATACATGCGCAGGAGAATGAGAGAGAGCAGAGAGGAAGCAAAAGCTTGTGTGGGTTTGTTGTGTAGGTGTTTGTGGTTTGTTTGACTATTGTGGGAGTTTGGAAGGATTTTTCTGAGGCGTACTCATTACAAATAGCACAATTTAATTCTGTGAGAGAAATATCTGTCACAAAAATATTTTAAAAATGGAAGGCATGGAGGAGGCAAGAGAGCACGATGTGGAGGTGGAGGAGGCTGATGAGGGCAGTGAGGTTGGAGAGGAAGTGGGGGATGGGAGGTCGAAAAAGAGTGAGGAGATTCTCGGACAAGGCAAACGCTGCCCTCCTGCAGCAGTCACATTGGGGTCAATTGACCCAGGGTGGGCGTGGGAAGTCTACCCCAAAGATTTATCAGAAGATTTGGTCCAAAATCGCTGAGGTGGTCTCATCGGTGACGCATGAGGTGCATGAGGACAACCAGTGCTGCAAGCGCTGGAACGACCTTGTCGGCTCTGGCAGAGTAAGTATTACATTTATTTACATTTACTTATATATTTATATAATTGAAATTGTAAGTGTGATGAGTAAATAAATTCAGATCTGATGTATTGCAGTTAGACCAGTAATGTTTTACTCAAATTCTACATTTACGGTGTACGTGTTTAGGTTAATAATGATAATAATAATTATTATTATAACATCTGCCAGTTATGTGTTGTATCAGTATCTGTGACAATACCGAGTAATGATCTTATGCAATGATCTGATGCCATGTCGTGCTGTTGTTACCTTTTGCAGAAGAAGCTTTTGAAGAATAGGGCCGCGCAGCGGCGCACATGTGGCGGCCCACCAATGATCCGTGAGCTGATGGACATTGAGGAGCGGGCACTGGCACTGGTGGGGATCCACCCCTGGTCGGTCACGTGTGCAGCAGAAGAACCTGATGTTATGCCACGTGAGTAAAGTATACACCATTGCATGATGTAAAGTCAATAGATGCCACATCCACTCATATCTGTACGATATATGATAGATGATTGATGAAGGTGTTATGTAATTAATGATGGGCTCATGAAAATCATTGTAATGCAGAATTTGATTATGTTCATTAAATGTGATGTCTGTGATTATTTTTATAGTGGTGTTGCTGTTCGCATGCATATGCTGTGTGTAGCGTTTGAATTACCTTATGACCCTAGCACCCCCTTCTCACCTAATTACCTCATTTATGTTTTGTAGCTCAGCCAAGAGCGCAGTCACTGCCAACAACACCAAGGCAAGGTGATGATCCAGCGCCAGCGTCTGCGGTGGATCGTGCTTCTGCTGGTGTTGAGGGGCCCCATATATCGCCCATTGAGCTGCAGGTTGTCCTCTCCACTGAGGACGGTGAGGAGTTGGAGGAGCCTGCAGCAACAACCTTAAGATCAAGCACACCTATTACTTTTAGTGCTCCTTAGGCCATGTCCTCCTCCACCGTGGAGGTAGGAGGCCCAAGCACTTTGCCGCAGGGCACCCCAAGTGTCTCCATGTCGGCGCCGATCCCGCAGAGGTTGGTTCGATGCAGCAAGACTGCTCCGCAATCAGCAGATCTCAGCGGGGACATGGTAGGAATGTTGATATAGGTCAGCAGATCCTCCAGACAATGGGGACATATCCCAACAGACGGCCACAATATCCGCAAACATGACCAAGAACATGACGCAGATGGCGATGACCCTGGAGGTGATAGCCAGGAACACTGGTGCCAGAGGGATACCAGTGGTCCCGGAATGCGGCCCTGAACCCCAAGGTGCTGCACCCCCATTGCCAACAACACATGAGAGCCAGGAGGAAGCTCTTGCTTCTGGCTCGGAGGACGTTTCCTCCTCGGGAACGTCCTCTCCAGCATCCGGCCAACCAGCGGATCTGCCGTCATCCCCCTCAATGAAGCAGCGCCTGAGGAGCACTGCGGCAAAATGGCTTCGAGTCGGGAGGGTAAGGGGAAGGAGTAGAGGTGGGGAGAAGATGCAGGGGGAAAAGGAAAATGAGGTGCATGGCTGCAGGAGTTGGAGTTCTTACAGTATTGTTGTTGCTAGTTAATGAATGTTGGGAGGTTAGGGAGAAGGGGAGGGGGAGGGGGTACCTTGTTGTATTTGAATTTGTGTTATTTGTGTTATTAGTGTTATTGGAAATGTTAAAAATGTTATAAATGTTATAAATGTTATAAATTTGTTGTGGGGTGTGGTGGGATTGGGGGTGGGGTGGGGTGTTTTTAGAGTAATAATAATGAATAATTACAAATGGTATCATTAAAATTGTTTTATTTAACATAACATTGTTGCGCATTTTCTCAGATAGCTGTAATGTTAAACACTGGTGAATCCTTAACATGAAAGGGGATAATTAAACGTAACTTGAATCAACTTTAACTTTAACTGTCACCAAGGTAATTCACACCATTCATGTATGAGCTGCAGACACAGCAGTCTTGCAGCTTTGTAAATACCACCACCGTTATTTCAAGCAAAGTACTCATTTATGAGCTGCTGACGTAAGACTCTTGCAGCTATGTAGCCACCACGGGCCCTTTCCTGTGGTCTAGAGGGGGGCGGGGACATGGTTTCATCATCAGCCTGATTGTCTGCCCCGAGGTCAGCGTCCACCTCCTCATCCTCCTCTTCCTCTCTGTCCTGAGGTGGACCGGCAGTCCCTTCTGGCAATTCTTGTCCCCTCCTGATAGCCAAGTTGTGCAGCATGGAGCACACCACCATGAATTGAGCTACCTGCTCAGGGTGATATTGGAGCTCGCCTCCTGAGTGGTCCAAGCATCTAAAGCGCTGCTTAAGCACTCCAATTGTCTTTTCGACAATATTGCGTGTGGCAATGTGGCTTTCGTTTTATCGCTTCTTGGCTTCTGTCTGGGTGTTATGCAGGGGGATCATCAGCTAGGTGGCGAGGCCATATCCTTTGTCACCAAGCATCCAGCATTGAACTTGTGGCTGACTGGTAAACATGTCAGATACAGCGCTGTCACGCAGGCTGTGAGCATCATGGATGCTGCCTGGAAATTTGGTATTTACTGCCATTATAATTTGCTTGTGGTCGACGAGTTGTACATTCAGGGAGTGGAATCCCTTTCGGTTTTGAAAAACCTCTGCCCGCTGAAACGGTGCCTGCATGCCGATGTATGTACAGTCTATTGCTCCCTGCACCTTGGGAAAGTTTGCTATTCTGGAGAATCCTGGAGCCCTCTCAGTTTGTGTCTCTCTGGTCATAGGGAAGCTGATAAAGTCCATCCCGCGTGTGCAAAGAGCTTCAGTTACCTGTCGAATGCTGCAGTGATATAGCGTGCTGAGTTATAGCGCAAATGTCGCCAGCTGAGGCCTGAAAGGAACCTGATACTTCGAAGGAAAGTGCCGCAGTTACCTTGACCTCAACGGTCCTGATGGTGCTGGTAGGCTACAGATCTCCGCTAATGAGCTGGCATATCTCACTGATGACCTCTTTCCGGAAGCGCAATCTCCTAAGGCACGTCTTATCGGACAATTTCAGGTAAAATCGCTTCTCCTTGTAAGTGCATCGGGTGTAAGTTATCGTCCTCCTCCTCCTCAGTCTGCCACCTCTTTGATTGGGCACATAATGCTTTTCAGTATACCTTCTCCCATCTCGAGTCTGCAGCATGTGCATACTCATCAAGACAGACTGAGAAATTACATGCCCCATTACAATAACAATCAGTATTCTACCTATTGTTCACGAACAATAAATTTACCGACTAAAACAAATAAAATAAATTCAATTTGTCCATAGTATGATAAGATGTTTGTTCAGATTTTCAAATCACCTTAAAATAACTCCAGATTACATCAAAACACTCCAGAATTTGAAACAGCCTTTTACATGAAAAGTGCTTCGATTTACAAAATGGCATCCATACCGCTGGGATAAGGTCAGGTGAGTGCAGCTTTCTTTCAGCGTTTTTTTCGGTGAGCGATATTTTCGGCGATATGTGGGTGAGATGCCGAAAGTAACGCTATACGATATTATGGGCGTTAGTTTAGTCGGGGAGTGGGAGGCCTATAAAAAGCCTGCGAGTTCAGGAGTTTGGGCAGAGTCGAGGAGCTAGCTGGTGCAGGTGCAGGGGCAGAAGGTAAACAAAGAAGTAGAAAGAAATCAAAAGGTGACATCACAGCCAAGGGATTAAGTGATTGTCTGGTGACTGGTGAGTAGTTTTTCATTTTCTTTTCCTTTATTAGTAGGTAACCTTTCTCATTGTTGCTGCCAAATTAAGTTAATCTAGGGGTTAAGTCATGGCAGGAGAGCTCGGACACGTGTCATGCTCCTCCTGTGCTATGTGGGAACTCAGGGACGCTTCCCGTGTCTCTGACCACTACATGTGCGGGAAGTGTATCCTGCTGCAGCTCCTGACAGACCACATTGTGGCACTGGAGCTGCGGGTGGATTCATTCTGGAGCATCCGGGATGCTGAGGATGCCGTGAATAGCACGTTTAGTGAGCTGGTCATACCGCAGGAAGAGTAGTGGAAGAAAGGTAGTGCAGGCGTCCCCTGCAGTCATCCCCCTCCAAAACAGATACAGCGCTTTGGGTACTGCTGCCTTCCCCTGATGATTCAGGGGAGGGCAGCAGCAGCCAAGTCCATAGCACCATGGGTGGCTCTGCTGCACAGGAGGGCAGGAAAAAAAGTGGGAGAGCTATACTGGTAGGGGATTCTATTGTAAGGGGAATAGATAGATGTTTCTGTGCGCGCAATCGAGACTCCAGGATGGCATGTTGCCTCCCTGGTGCAAGGTCAAGGATGTCTCGGAGCAGATGCAGGACATTTTGGAGGGGGAGGGGGAACAGCCAGTTGTCGTGGTGCAGAAAGGTACCAACGATATAGGTAAAAAGACGGGATGAGTCCTACAAGCTGAATTTAGGGAGCTAGGAGTTAAATTAAAAAGTAGGACCTCAAAGGTAGTAATCTCAGAATTGCTACCAGTGCCACGTGCTAGTCAGAATAGGAATCGCAGGATAGCTCAGATGAATACGTGGCTTGAGGAGTGGTGCAAAAGAGAGGGATTCAAATTCCTGGGACATTGGAACCAGTTCTGGGGGAGATGGGACCAGTACAAACAAGACGGTCTGCACCTGGACAGGACCGGAACCAATGTCCTCGGGGGACTGTTTGCTTGTGCAGTTGGAGAGGAGTTAAACTAATTGGCAGGGGGATGGGAACCTATGCAGGGAGACAGAGGGAAGTAGAATGGGGACAGAAGCAAAATATAGAAAGAAGAAAATTAAAATTGGAGGTCCGAGAAACTCAAGGCAAAAATCAAAAAGGGCCACATCACAGCAAAATTCTAAAGGGGCAATGTGTGTTAAAAAGACAAGCCTGAAGGCTCTGTGCCTCAATGCAAGGAGTATTCGTAATAAGGTGGATGAATTAACAGCACAGGCAGCAATTAATGAACATGATATAAATGGTATCACGGAGACATGGCTCCAGGGTGACCAAGGCTGGGAACTCAACATCCAGGAGTATTCAACATTCAGGAAGGATAGCCAGAAAGGAAAAGGAGGTGGGGTAGCGTTGCTGGTTAAAGAGGTAATTAACGCAATAGTAAGGAAGGACATTAGCTTGGATGATGTGGAATCTGTATGGGTGGAGCTGCGGAGTATCAAAGGGCAGAAAACGCTAGTGGGAGTTGTGTACAGACCACCAAACAGCAGACGTGAGGTTGGGGATGGCACCAAACAAGAAATTAGGGATGCGTGCAATAAAGGTACAGCAGTTATCATGGGTGACTTTAATCTACATTTAGATTGGGCTAACCAAACTGGTAACAATACAGTGGAGGAGGATTTCCTGGAGTGTATTAGGGATGGTTTTCTAGACCAATATGTCGAGGAACCAACTAGCGGGCTGGCCATCCTAGACTGGGTGATGTGTAATGAGAAAGGACGAAGTAGCAATCTTGTTGTGCGAGACCCCCTGGGGAAGAGTGACCATAATATGATTGAATTCTTTATTAAGATGGAGAGTGATACAGTTAATTCAGAGACGAGGGTCATGAACTTAAGAAAAGATAACTTCGATGGTATGAGATGTGAATTGGCGAGAATAGACTGGCAAATGATACTTAAAGGGTTGATGGTGGATAGGCAATGGCAAACATTTAAAGATCACATGGATGAACTTCAACAATTGTACATCCCTGTCTGGAGTAAAAATAAAACAGGGAAGGTGGCTCAAACATGGCTAACAAGGGAAATTAAGGATAGTGTTAAATCCAAGGAAGAGGCATATAAATTGGCCGAAAAAAGCCTCAAACTCGAGGACTGGGAGAAATTTAGAAATCAGCAGAGGAGGACAAAGGGTGTAATTAAGAGGGGGAAAATAGAGTACGAGAGGAAGCTTGCTGGGAACAAAAAAACTGACTGCAAAAGCTTCTATAGATATGTGAAGAGAAAAAGATTAGTGAAGACAAGTGTAGGTCCCTTGCAGCCATATTCAGGTGAATTTTTAATGGGGAACAAAGAAATGGCAGACCAGTTGAACAAATACTTTGGTTCTGTCTTTGCGAAGGAACACATAAATAACCTTCCAGAAATACTAGGGGACAGTGGGTCGAGTGAGAAGGAGGAACTGAAGGAAATCCTTTTTAGGCAAGAAATTATGTTATTGAAATTGATGGGACTGAAGGCCGATAAATCCCCGGGGCCTGATATTCTGCATCCCAGTGTACTTAGGGAAGTGGCCCAAGAAATAGTGGATGCATTGGTGATCATTTTCCAACAGTATATCAACTCTGGATCAGTTCCTATGGACTGGAGGGTAGCTAATATAACACCACTTTTTTAAAAAGGAGGGAGAGAGAAAACGGGTAATTATAGACCAGTTAGCCTGACATCAGTAGTGGGGAAAATGTTGGAATCAATTATTAAAGATGAAATAGCAGCACATTTAGAAAGCAGTGATGGGATCGGTCCAAGTCAGCATGGATTTATGAAATGGAAATCATGCTTGACAAATCTTCTGGAATTTTTTGAGGATGTAACTAGTAGAGTGGACAAGGGAGAACCAGTGGTTGTGGTGTATTTGGACTTTCAAAAGGCTTTTGACAAGGTCCCACACAAGAGATTGGTGTGAAAAATTAAAGCACATGATATTGGAGCAAATGTACTGACGTGGATAAAAAACTGTTTGGCAGACAGGAAACAGAGAGTCGAGATAAACGGGTCCTTTTCAGAATGGCAGGCAGTGACTAGTGGCATGCCGCAAGGCTCAGTGCTGGGACCCCAGCTATTTACAATATATATTAATGATTTAGATAAAGGATTGAGTGTATTTTCTCCAAGTTTGCAGATGACAATAAGCTGGGTGGTGGTGTGAGCTGTGAGGAGGATGCTAAGAGGCTGCAGGGTGACTTGGACAGGTTAGGTGAGTGGGCAAATGCATGGCAGATGCAGTATAATGTGGATAAATGTGAGGTTATCCACTTTGGGGGCAAAAACACGAAGGAAGAATATTATCTGAATGGCGGCAGATTAGGAAAAGGGGAGCTGCAATGAGACCTGGGTGTCATGGTACATCAATCATTGAAAGTTGGCATGCAGGTACAGCAGGCGGTGAAGAAGGTAAATGGTATGTTGGCCTTCATTGCTAGGGGATTTGAGTATAGGAGCAGGGAGGCCTTAATGCAGTTTTACAGGGTCTTGGTGAGGCCTCATCTGGATATTGTGTTCAGTTTTGGTCTCCTAATCTGAGGAAGGACGTTCTTGCTATTGAGGGAGTGCAGCGAAGGTTCACCAGACTGATTCCCAGGATGGTAGGACTGACATATGAGGAGAGACTGGATCGACTAGGCCTGTAATCACTGGAGTTTAGAAGGATGAGAGGGGATCACATAGAAACATATAAAATTCTGACGGGACTGGACAGATTAGATGCAGGAAAAATATTCCCGATGTTGGGGAAGTTCAGAACCAGGGGACACAGTCTAAGTATAAGGGGTAAGCCATTTAGGACTGAGATGAGGAGAAACTTCTTCACTCAGAGAGTTGTTAACTTGTGGAATTCTCTATCGCAGAGAGTTGTTGATGCCAGTTCATTGGATATATTCAAGAGGGAGTTAGATATGGCCCTTACGGCTCAAGGGATCAAGGGGTATGGAGAAAAAGCAGGAAAGGGGTACTAAGGTGAATGATCAGCCATGATCTTATTAAATGGTGGTGCAGGCTCGAAGGGCCGAATGGCCTACTCCTGAACCTATTTTCTATGTTTCTATGTTTCTATTCTGACCTTTATGGCAAAAAAATGTGCGGGCAATGTTATTAATTCTCGACATTAACTATATGCCAAAAATAACTATGGGCAATAAGTGAGCAATAAATGGGCGTTCGTTTCCATTTTTTTGCGAAATGAGTGATATCTGGGCGTTATACCTCATCTCAGCATTAAAATGGATGTTAAGTGGGCAGTAGCAATGCAAAACTTATGGAAGGTCTAGCCCTAAAACTTGCTTCTTTCAGTCGGATATCTTTATCATTGACTGCTTTCCCTCTCCTTTTCAATGTTTACATTTAACCTCATTATGTTAAGGTCATTGTTTCCTCAATGTCTCCTACCCTTTCATTGTCTATTCACTCCACCTCAATCTACAATGACACCTGCTGCGGAGTGTCAATCACCCAATTCAAAACCTCCCACCATGAAGAGACCACCAAGGAGACCGTTATGTATGCAATAAAGGTTCAAACTGAGTACTGTTTAACTAAGCAAGGTACAACCTTGCTTCTGCTTTATTTAGGCCCAAAGTGTCTGACTCACAAAATGGCTGACCTTTTATACCAGAACAGCACCTCCAGTGCTGCTCAGTGGCCTCCAACAATGACACCATCTGGTGGCTACAAACAGCATGTACATACATGACAATACCCTCCTCTGAGATCTTACCACAGTCTTGCACAGGTTGAGACGGTCTGGTACTTTACGCCCCCGGGTTGACCATCTCAGTTCGATTCCAGCCTTGGGTGAATGTGCGGGGTCTGTTGTGGATGACTGACTTGTTGCGAGTGCCAGTGGCCATGTCAGGAATTGCAAGTCCATTTTTATTGAACAGGTCTGTGATGGGAATTCCGGGTTCACTGACGATCCTCGAGTCCACTGAAGGCTGCTGGTAGGTTGGTTGGTCATCGACGGTTTCTTTGTTCGACTGCTCTGGCCTGTCTGTGTGCCTCAGCTTTGTTTGATCCATGTGTTTCCTGCAAGTTTGCCCATTCTTGAGCTTAGTAACAAGTACTCTCTTGCCCTCCTTGGCCATGACTGTACCAGCAATCCATTTGGGACCCTGACCATAATTCAACACATATACAGGATCATTAACAGAAATCTCGCGTGCCACAGTTGCGTGATCGTGGTACCCTTGTTGACTCTGTCTTCTGTACTCAACATGATTATTTAAATCCGGGTGTACAAGAGATAACTTGGTCTTAAGACCTCTTTTCATCATGAGTTCAGCAGGCGAGAGCCCTGTGAGTGTGTGGGGTCTTGTCCTGTAACTCAGCAGTACGCAAAACAAGCGGGTCTGCAGTGACCCTTGGGTACTCTCCTCATGATTTGTTTGATAATTTGTACTGCACATTCAGCTTGCCCGTTGGATGCAGGCTTGAATGGTGTTGATCTTACATGTTTTATGTCATTAAGTTTCACAAACTCCTGAAACTCCTGACTGGTGAAGCACGACCCATTGTCGCTCACCACTAAGTCAGGCAGACCATGTGTCGCGAACATAGCATTGAGATTCTCTATGGTTGCCGTGGACATACTGGATGACATGATTATGCATTTTATCCACTTCGAATAAGCATCCACCACCACTAAAAACATCTTGCCCAGGAAGGGACCTGCAAAATCTACATGGTTCCTGGACCAAGGTTTGGATGGCCATGACCACAGACTCTGCGGCGATTCCGCTGGTGCTTTGCTGAGCTGCATGCAGGTGTTGCACTGATGCACGCATGCTTCAATTCCTGGCCACCATACATGGGATCTGGCAATGGCCTTCATCATCACTATACCAGGATGTGTGCTGTGTAACTCTGGGTAGGTACCAGCGGATTGGAAAGCAGTTAATGTAACGCCTCTGTTTAAAAAATGGGTCAGACAAAAGGCAGGTAACTATAGGCCGGTTAGTTTAACATCTGTAGTGGGGAAAATGCTTGAAACTATTATTAACGAAGAAATAGCGGGACATCTAGATAGGAATAGTGCAATCAAGCAGACGCAGCATGTATTCATGAAGGGGAAATCATGTTTAACTAATTTACTAGAATTCTTTGAGGATATAACGAGCATGGTGGATAGAGGTGTACCGATGGATGTGGTGTATTTAGATTTCCAAAAGGCATTCGATAAGGTGCCACACAAAAGGTTACTGCAGAAGATAGAGGTACACGGAGTCAGAGGAAATGTATTAGCATGGATAGAGAATTGGCTGGCGAACAGAAAGCAGAGAGTCGGGATAAATGGGTCCTTTTCGGGTTGGAAATCGGTGGTTAGTGGTGTGCCACAGGGATCGGTGCTGGGACCACAACTGTTTACAATATACATAGATGACTTGGAAGAGGGGACAGAGTGTAGTGTAACAAAATTTGCAGATGACACTAAGATTAGTGGGAAAGCGGGTTGTGTAGAGGACACAGAGAGGCTGCAAAGAGATTTGGATAGGTTAAGCGAATGGGCTAAGGTTTGGCAGATGGAATACAATGTCGGAAAATATGAGGTCATCCACCTTGGGAAAAAAAAGTAAAAGGGAATATTATTTGAATGGGGAGAAATTACAACATGCTGAGATGCAGAGGGACCTGGGGATCCTTATGCATGAATCCCAAAAAGCTAGTTTGCAAGTGCAGCAGGTAATCAGGAAGGCAAATGGAATGTTGGCCTTCATTGCAAGAGGGATGGAGTACAAAAGCAGGGAGGTCCTGCTGCAACTGTATAGGGTATTGGTAAGGCCGCACCTGGAGTACTGCATGCAGTTTTGGTCATCTTACTTAAGGAAGGATATACTGGCTTTGGAGGGGGTACAGAGACGATTCACTAGGCTGATTCCGGAGATGAGGGGGTTACCTTATGATGATAGATTGAGTAGACTGGGTCTTTACTCGTTGGAGTTCAGAAGGATGAGGGGTGATCTTATAGAAACATTTAAAATAATGAAAGGGATAGACAAGATAGAGGCAGAGAGGTTGTTTCCACTGGTAGGGGAGGCTAGAACTAGGGGGCACAGCCTCAAAATACGGGGGAGCCAATTTAAAACCGAGTTGAGAAGGAATTTCTTCTCCCAGAGGGTTGTGAATCTGTGGAATTCTCTGCCCAAGGAAGCAGTTGAGGCTAGCTCATTGAATGTATTCAAGTCACAGATAGATAAAATTTTAACCAATAAGGGAATTAAGGGTTACGGGGAGAGGGCGGGTAAGTGGAGCTGAGTCCACGGCCAGATCAGCCATGATCTTATTGAATGGCGGAGCAGGCTCGAGGGGCTAGATGGCCTACTCCTGTTCCTAATTCTTATGTTCTTATATTCTTATAACTCACGCACAAACTTCTCGCTCCCTTTCTTAGGCATTACAACTTGATTGCCCCACAATATGCAATCTGCTTGAATAGACAGTTCGTCCTTGCGACAAATGTACGGCTTGGCCTCCTCGCACATTTGCTTAGGTATAGCAGACCAATTCCCTTTGAGGATGCAACCCTTTACCACTGATAATATCGGGTCCTGGCTGGTCCAGGTCTTAACTTGTTGAACCGTGACAGGGATACCTTCACTCTCAAAAGCATCCATGATTAACATTAAATCTGCCGGTTGTGGTGTTTCCACCTCCGGTGTGGGTAACGGCAACCGGCTCAAAGCATCGGCACAATTCTCTGTGCCAGGTCTGTGGCGAATGACATAATCATAGGCCGATAATGTCAGCGCCCACCTTTGGATGCGGGATGAAGCATTGGTATTGGTATCTTTGCTCTCGGAAAACAACGAAATGAGCGGCTTGTGATCAGTCTCTAGTTCGAACTTCAGACCGAACAGGTATTGATGCAACTTTTTAACATGATTCACACACGCTAAAGCTTCTTTTTCTACCATACTGTAGGCTCTTTCTGCTTTAGACAAACCTTTGGATGCATACGCGATAGGTTGAAGTTTCCCCGACTCATTGCTTGTTGTAACACTCAACCAATTCCATATGACGATGCATCACAGGCCAAAACTAAATGTTTACACGGGTCATAATGTAGCAGCAGCTTGTTCGAGCAAAGCAGATTGGTGGCTTTCTCGAAAGCTCTGTCTTGCAATGCGCCCCATACCCAGTTGTTGCCTTTTCTCAATAGCATGTGCAGTGGTTCTAGTAAGGTGCTCAATTTAGGTAGGAACTCACCAAAGTAGTTGAGTAGACCCAGGAACGAACGCAGCTCCATCACATTCTGCAGCTTGGGTGCATTCTTGATGCTTTGGTTTTCACGTCAGTAAGTCTGATGCCATCTGCGGCGATTTTCCTCCCGCGGAATTTGACCTCCGGTGGAATGAAGACGCACTTTGAGTGTTTAAGTCTGAGTCCCACTCTGTCCAAACGCAGTGGATCCTCTTCCAGATTGTTCAGATGTTGCTTGGAGTCACGGCCGGTGATCAGGATGTCATCTTGGAACACGACAGATCTAGGAACAGACTTCAGTACACTTTCTATATTCCTCTAGAATATTGCTGCAGCCGAGCGAATTCCGAAAGGGCATCTGTGATAAATAAACAGTCCTTTGTGCATGTTAATGCACGTAAGTCTCTTCGACATCTCGACCAACTCCTGCGTCATATAGGCCGATGTCAAGTCCAGTTTTGTGAACGACTTCCTTCCGGCTAGCATCGCAAACAAGTCATCAGCCTTCGGTAACGGGTATTGATCTTGTTTCGAAACCCTGTTGATCGTAGCCTTGTAGTCTCCACAGATTCTGACTGTGCCATCACTTTTCAGCACAGGAACAATGGGGCTGGCCCATTCATTAAATTCGACTGGTGGTATGATCCCTTCACACTGAAGTCTGTCCAGTTCAATTTCGACCTTCTCCCTCATCATATACGGCACTGCCCGAGCTTTATGATGGACGGGTCTTGCATCTGCATCCATGTGGATCTGCACCTTGGCTCCCGTGAAGTTGCCAATACCCGGTTTGAACAGCAAGGGGAACTTGCTCAATACTTGGGCACATGTATCTTCCGACGACAACAACGCCTTTATGTTGTTCCAGTAGCATCTGATTTTCTCCAACCAGCTCTTGCCGAGCAGCGTTGGGCCGTTGCCTGGAACAATCCACAACGGTAACTTGGGAACCACACCGTTATACAACACATTAATTTGTGCACTGCCAATCACCTTTATCAGTTCTTTGGTGTACGTGAACAGTTTGGCGTTAACAGGGCTCAACCTGGGGCTCACAGTCTTAGTATCCCAAGCTTATTAAATGCCCTCTCGTTCATGATCAATTGACTCGCCCCTGTGTCCAGTTCCATTGATACCGGTATCCCGTTAAACTTCACATTAATCAAAATTGGTTTACTCTTGGTTATGCAAGAGTACAGTCCATACACTTCCTCCTCTGGCATCTCTGATTGCGTATCCGGATCCGTGCTAGTCTGACTCTCATCCTCCATGTGGTGTGTCGCAGCTCACTTGCTCATCTGTGGACACTTGCGCTGGAGATGCCCCACTCTCAGACCGCCTTCGCAACTATATTGCTTAAATCGGCACTGCTGGTGCCGATGATTTTCCCCACAATGCTAACACGGAGAAGTCGGATACATTCCCTCTGGCGGACTTTGGGCAGCCACAGGTTTCGTGAACGCAACCAGATAGGCCGTGCCATGTGCCGCTCTGCCGAACGCCGAATCAATCGCATTTACATTACTTGCCGAGGTTCGGTTCTTCACCGACATTTGCTTTAAACTCCTGTCCGTCGTTATACATGATTGAGCGATCTGGGTGGCCCTATTTAAATCCAACTCCTCCACTGCCAGAAGTTTGCGCAGGATCACCTCGGGGTTGATACGATAACAAAGACGTCCCACAGCATGTCTGCCAACACCGTCCCGAACTTGCACGGTCCCGCTAGACGTCTCAGGTCGGCAACGAATTCCGCCACACTCTGGCCATCTGATCGAACGTGTGTATAAAACCTGTATCTCGAGATGATGATGCCGTCATCTGGCTTGAGGTGCTCCCGTACCAATGTACACAACTCCTTGTACGTTTTCTCTCTTGGATCACTAGGCATGAGTAGATTCTTTATCAGACCGTAGATCTGTGAACATAGAAAATAGGTGCAGGAGTAGGCCAATCGGCCCATCGAGCCTGCACCACCATTCAATAAATCATTGCTGATCATTCACCTCAGTACCCCTTTCCTGCTTTCTCTCCATACCCCTTGATCCCTTTAGCCATAAAGGCCATATCTAACTCCCTCTTGAATATATCTAACAAACTGGCCTCAACAACTTTCTGCAGTCAAGAATTCCACAGGTTAACAACTCTCTGAGTGAAGAAGTTTTTCCTCATCTCGGTCCTAAATGGCTTACCACTTATCCTTAGACTGTGACTCCTGGTTCTGGACTTCCCCAGTAGCAGGAACATTTTTCCTGCCTCTAACCTGTCCAATCCCATCAGAATTTTATCTGTTTCTATGAGATGCCCTCTCATTCTTTTAAACTCCAATGAATAGAGGCCCAGTCGATCCAGTCTATCCTCATATGTCAGTCCTGCCATCCCGAGAATTAGTCTGGTGAACCTTCTCTGCACTCCCTCAATAGCAAGAACGTCCTTCCTCAGATTAGGAGACCAAAACTGAATACAATATTCCAGATGAGGCCTCACCAAGGCCCTGTACAACTGCAGTAAGACCTCCCTGCTCCTATACTCAAATCCCCTAGTTATGAAGGCCAACATGCCATTTGCCGCCTTCACCACCTGCTGTACCTGCATGCCAACCTTCAATGACTGATGTACCATGACACCCAGGTCTCGTTGCATCTCCCCTTTTCCTAATCTGTCGCCATTCAGATAATATTCTGCCTTCCTATTTTTGCCACCAAAGTGGATAACCTCACATTTATCCACATTATACAACATCTGCCATGCATTTGCCCACTCAGTGAGGAACACGGCCCGGCGCCGATCTGCATCGTCGACCCCCTTCATTTTGTTGGCCACGAAGTACTGGTTCAAACGGCTCACAAAGTCTGCCCAATCTTCTCCCTCCACGAATCGCTCTAAAATTCCAATCGTGCTCATTTTGCAAACAAAGGTTCTTGTATTCTCGTCGCCAAATGTTATGTATGCAACAAAGGTTCAAACTGAGTACTGTTTAACTAAGCAAGGAACAACCTTGCTTCTGCTTTATTTAGGCCCAAAGTGTCTGACTAACAAAATAGCTGGCCTTTTATACCATGTGCGTGCTGCTCAGTGGCCTTCAACAATGACACGATCTGGTGGCTACAAACAGCATATACATACATGACAGAGACGTAGAAGACTAGGTATTAAGGAAACACAGTTTCAGACAATGAGGGGAGACAAGGTTACAGAAGACAGTAGGACAGTCCAATATTTCTCTGAACAAAAGAATACTTTAAACTGACAATACGTGCATATAGATTTGTGGCAGCCAGGGGAATGACTTGGAGAGTTGCAGAATGTATCCAAAATGGTAGTTGGACAGTAGAGAGGAATGTCAGCAGATGAATGATTGCAAAAGGGAAAGCATGAAGGCAGAATTAGTTTAGCAGTTAGCTCTGCCCACCAATATCTGACAGCTGGCAAAGGGTTCTCCTGCATGATTGCTTCCTCAATCAGAGCCTCAGATGCCTGCTGGCCATGGTCTTCCTCCTCCGGGGGACTAATCCACAATCCTGTGCATGTGACAGCTTTGTGCAGCAGGCAGAAAACTCCAAAGATGTGAGAGACCCTAATTGAACTGTACTGTAGTGCCTCCAGGTTTATTAAAACATCTGAAACCTGCCTTCAGAATCCCTACAGTTTGTTTAATGACCATCTTGTTGACACCATGAGCCTTATTGCATTAGCACTCCATGGGGCTCTGAACTGGGATCATCAGTCATTGCTGCACAGAGTAACGCTAGTCAACAGTCAGACATCCATCTGTTTGTGAGATCTTGTTGTGCACATTTCAACAGTGACTACACTTCAAAAGTGCTCCATTGGCTGTAAAGCCCCTTGGAACGATCTGAAGTCATGAAAGACGCTATATGAATGCAAGTTTATGCAGCAAATTACAACAACAAATGTTATTTATATAGTGCCTGTAATGTAGTAAAACGTCCCAAGGCGCTTCATAGGAGCATTAGAAAACAAAATTTGACACCGAGCCACATAAGGAATTATTAGGGTATGGTCAAAGAGGTAGGTTTTAAGGAGTGTCTTAAAGGAGGAAAGAGAGGTAGAGAGGCAGAGAGGTTTAGGGAGGGAATTTCAGAGCCTAGGGCCTAGGCAGCTGAAGGTACGGCCATCGGTTAAGCGATTAAAATCAGGGATGCTCAAGAGGCCAGCATTAGAGGAGGGCAAATATCTCAAAGATTTGTGGAGCTGAAGGAGATTAGAGATAGGGAGGGGTGAAGACATGGAGGGATTTGAAAACGGGGATGAAAATTTTAAAATTGAGGTATTGCTTAACCGGGAACCAATGTAGATCAGCTAGCACAGGGATCATGGGTGAGCGGGACTTGGTACGAGTTAGGACATGGGCAGCAGAGTTTTGGATGATCTCAAGTTTATGGAGGGTAGAACATGGGAGGCCAGCCAGAAGTGTGTTGGAATAGTCAAGTCTATAAATAACAAAGGCATGGATGAGGATTTCAGCAGCAGATGAGCTGAGGCAAGGGTGGAATCGGGTGATATTCTGGAGGTGGAAATGGGCAGTCTTAGGTATGGCACAGACATGTGGTCAGAAGATCATTTCGGGGTCAAATATGACACAAGGTTGCGAACGGTCTGGTTCAGCCTCAGACAGTTGCTGGGGAGAGGGAAATAACCTTTAAAGGTAGCCTTTAACTTCACTTCCGCTTGCATTTATGTTTAGTGGGCGGCCACCAGACATTAAAGGAGTGAAGTACAACGATCAATATATAATTGAGATTTAAATATCATTAGCACACGAATGGCAATATTTCAGCAGGTGCTACAGATCACCTATATTATGGAAATTGCGGGCAGTGATTTGACACTGCACCTCCCCCAACCCATTTTCCTCCTTTGGCTGCCTGAATCTACCTGAGAACATGTGATATGAGGAGAATCGAGTTGTTACTTTCAAATCACTATAACAGTCCTAACCGGAAAACATCTGCAGAATGTAGATTTATTCTGTAGGTTGATGCTGCTTTGTTGGGCTTAATATACAGTACTTTGATGTCCACTCCTTAAGTCACCAAGCTGCCCTAACCTATAGGCTGCACTACCAACTCAAATATTTTTGCTTTAAAATAATACAGCTTATATGTGAATTGATATGGAAATTTAATTTAAGGATATTAGGAATGTTAAGAGAGAGCATGAACAATTCTTGGCAAGTAAAATCAAGGAAACCCAAAGATGTTTTATAAATATTTTAAGAGTAAGAGGATAACTAAAGAAAGGGTAGGGCCTATTCGAGACCATGAGGGTAACTCTTTGGTTAAAGAAGTTTCTTCTGAATTCCATTTTGGATTTCTTGGTGACTATCTTATATTGATGGCCTCTAGTTATGCTCTTCCCACATAAGTGGAAACACTCTCTTTGTATCTACTCTATCAAAACATTTCATAGTTTTAAAAACCTTTATTAGAAACATAGAAACATAGAAAATAGGTGCAGGAGTAGGCCATTCGGCCCTTCGAGCCTGCACTGCCATTCAGTAAGATCATGGCTGATCATTCCCTCAGTTCCCCTTTCCTGCTTTCTCTCCATACCCCTTGATCCCCTTAGCCGTTAGGGCCATATCTAACTCCCTCTTAAATATATCCAATGAACTGGCATCAACAACTCTCTGCGGCAGGGAATTCCACAGCTTAACAACTCTCTGAGTGAAGAAATTTCTCCTCTTCTCAGTCCTAAATGGCCTACCCCTTATCCTAAGGCTATGTCACCTGGTTCTGGACTTCCCCAACATTGGGAACATTCTTCCTGCATCTAACCTGTCCAGTCCCGTCAGAATCTAATATGTTTCTATGAGATCCCCTCTTATCCTTCTGAACTCCAGTGAATTAGGTCTCCCTTCAGCCTTTTCTTTCCAAGAGAGGAGACCCAGTCTGTTCATCCTTTCCTGATGGGTATACCCTCGCATTTCTGGTATCTTCAAGAACTTGATACCCGTAACCCAGCCAACAGATGAGCATTGCAGCCGCCCCTGGTTAGGTACAGTGAGATTCTCACCCAGAGCTGCAGCGGCCAGGCAGGGCCCTGGGCCCGCAGTTACCCTGACCCGGGCTGCTCTTCTCTTTACCACACTACCACAGGGAGTAGTTGAAGTGAATAGTGTAAGTGCATTCAAGGGGAGGCTAGATAAGCATATGAGGGAGAAGGAAGGATATGCTGATAGTTAGATGAGGAAAGACGGGAACAGGCTCGAATCGGGCATAAACGCCGGTGTGGACTGGGTGGGTGGAATGGCATGTTTCTGTGTTGGTTCAGCAGGAGCGGAGAGGTTGGGGCGCAGAAGTGGTGAGTGATCGTGAAGCGACATGATCGGGGCCCAGGAGAGGCGTGAGTTCGGGGCCCAGAAGAGGCGAGGGTCCGGGGCAGCATGGGCCAGCCTACACTGCAATACGTGTGCGCACTAGGTCCGTGCAGCAGAGCTGGTCTCCAGTCATCTTGGTTAATCCTTGCCACTGGATCAAGACCTAGCTCTGTCAAGCCCGTGTGTGGCTGGTGTGCAACGGTCACCACACGTTAAAAAAATCCACACACAGGCATCTTCCACCCTTCAACATGTAGTTTGGGACCTAGAATATTAGGTCCTTCATTGAAAAATCTGTGAACTCATCCCTTTTGGGCGTGGAAGCAAGTCATCCTTAATACGAGGGACTGCCTATGATAATGATGATGATGAGGGTAATCCGTGTGCAGAGGCGGAAGATGTGGGTATGGTTCTTAATGAATACTATACATCTGTTTTCTGCATGCTCTCGGTGACAGGAATTGAGGTGCTCAGCGCCCGCCCGGATGCGCTTCCTCCACTTAGGGCGGTCTTTGGCCAGGGACTCCCAGGTGTCGGTGGGGATGTTGCACTTTATCAAGGAGGCTTTGAGGGTATCCTTGAAATGTTTTCTCTGCCCACCTGGGGCTCGCTTGCCGTGTTGGAGTTCCAAGTAGAGTGCTTGTTTTGGGAGTGTTGTGTCGGGCATGCGAACAATATGGCCTGCCCAATGGAGCTGGTCGAGTGTGGTCAGTGCTTCGATGCTGGGGATGTTGGCCTGATCAAGAACACTGACATTGGTGTCCTCCCAGGGGATTTGCAGGATCTTGCGGAGGCATCATTGGTGGTATTTCTCCAGCGATTTGAGGTGTCTACTGTATATGGTCCACGTCTCTGAGCCACACAGGAGGGCGGGTATCACTACAGCCCTGTAGACCATAAGCTTGGTGCCAGATTTGAGGGCCTGACTTTTGAACACTCTCTTCCTCAGGTGGCCGAAGTCTACGTTGAACTTGTCATTGATATCTTCCCTTGCTGATAATAGGCTCCCGAGGTATGGAAAGTGGTCCACGTTGTCCAGGGCCGTGCCGTGGATCTTGATAACTGGGGGGCAGTGCTGTGTGTTGGGGTCAGGTTGGTGGAGGACCTTTGTCTTATGGATGTTTAGTGTAAGGCCCATGCTTCATACGCATCGATGAACATGTTGACGGTTCTCTGTCACTCAACCAGGTAATGAACAACTACATTCTTTGTCACAGTTTGGATCTTCAGCCCATGATTCAGCAGCAGGAGCACTGAACTGAAAAATGTTGCTACATCTGCACCAGTGGGCTGTGAGCAACAACAAATTCAGACTATCACTGTCACTTCAATTGCAACTTCTTTATTTAATAATCTCGCTGTGGACATAGGACCTGAATTTGATGAATGCCGTCGTCCACCCGATGGCCGCCGAGGGCCCTGACAGTTCTTGGGCGGGGTTTTCATCACCCAGGTCCCTCAAAGGTCGGCGGGTGGCAAATCTGCGACACACACTGCCAATCTGGGCAGCAGCTCTCATTCTCGGCAGCAGAGGTGCTTGCAGCCCAAGTGCCGCCGAGGATGGAGTCGGGCCTGCGGAGGGTCAAAGAGCTGAAAATTAAAATAATCAGAAAAAAATATATATCCATCAGAGACCTTCAGGGGACACCATTGAGGTTAATCGCTGTGAAAAAAAGATGTAAAAAAAGTTACTAACCTTTTTTTCAGAATCTTCATACGTACAGTCAGGGACAGACCAGCCTCCAGCCAGTGGTCCACCCCGTTCTGGCGCCGACTCCCGCCCGCACGAATATGACATCTTGGCGGGCGGGAGTCCACTTATGCCACTCGGCCGTCTGCTGACGTCAGCGGGCGGTTCCCGGCGGCTCTCCCCTCCCGCCTGCTCCAGCCCAAATGGAAAGTGGCACTGGGCGGGACCAGAAGAGGAATTCGGCGGCAGTGGCCGGCAGTCGGTGAGTCCATCAAATTCGGGCCCATAGTGTATTACATTTTTCTATCATCTCCACTGTACACTTTGCATTCTCCTATTTTCCAGCATGAATGTGGGAGATATTTATCCCAATGACCCAATGGTTAGGGCCTCACAATGACATAACACTAGTAAGAATGCAGAGAGAACATCTCATTAGAGCAGTAGCCTGATTTACATATTACTTTGTTAGCTTCTTAGCTCCCAACTGTTTGTTGCGTCACATTCACACACTGCTCTTGACTCAATTGAGTTCTTTACAATAATTTATTAACATCTTAATATGACAAGTTGCAACAAGTCGGAAAAGCAGGCTTTATCCTCGCTGGGTAAATAAAGCTACTAACAAATTAAATCAATATGCTTTGCATTTTTTAAACAGCATTTTGGCAGGAAATGATGTTCAAGTGCACTCTAGTGCATTAAACCCTTGAATAAAGCACTGGACTCAAGTTTAACTTCAGCATGACTGCAATGTTCATTTTGTATCAGTTTGATTCAGTTCATAGCACTTGTGTGTTTCAACAAAGAAAGCTGTGGTTTCAAGCCTCCCTTCAGGTCTTGATAATATAATGTAGGCTGCCACTGCAGTCCAGTACCGAACAAATGTTGGAGGAAGTGTTTATTGAATGAGAAGTTAAGGCTATTCAGATGGACATAAAAGATCCACGGCACTATTTTAAGAAGTGTAGGGAGTTGTCCCACTGTTCTGTTCAAAGGTACTCCCTCAACTACCATCAAAAACGGATTGGCCCCGATCTTGACAGGTGCGGGCTGCATAGGACACGGGTTGGGAGCAGAGTTTTAGACGGTGCAAATGCCAGAATCCAGAGGCTTGGCTTGCAGTCGGGCGGGAAACATTCTGGAGCAAGCCGCAGCCCCAGGAAGGGAGCCTGCAGTGGCTACTGGGTGTGTTGGGGAGTGGTTCCGAGCCCCGACACCAGGTAGGGGTGGCAGGGTGGAGGAAGGGGGTGTGGTTGAGGGCCATTCCGGCAGCTTTCGATCCCCTAACCTGGAGTGTCTGATTCCCGACCCCTGGGGGTCTTTCTATGGCGGGGGACGGGGGGGGGGGGCATGATCCAAGGAAAGAGGGTAAGCTTGGGGGATCGGGCAGATGCACATCTGCTCCTCCTGGCCTACAAGATCTGCTTCTTTCCTAAGTTGTCCTCGTCTTCCTTCAGCTCTCGGGATTCCCGAGGCCTGGGAAACCCGGCTGGCAGGGTTAAACCTGCAAAACAGGTTAATTCTGAGGCTGCCATCCTCAATGTAATATTTAAATGACCAACCTGCCATCTGGGAGCTGGTTGGCTGTCCGTCCCTTGCCCCGCCTCTGTTAAACCTGGTAGTGGGTCGGTTGGGGTTATGTTTGTGATTTTAAAGATACAACATTTCATCTGACCTGAACCCCCCATTTTTGGAAGTTAAAATTCATCCCATTAACTTTACTTTCGAACTGGGATTCCCAAACTGTGGTACCTGTATCCCTGGGAGGACATCTCTGGGGGTTATGCAGGAGAAATTGTGGGTTTTATTTATTATTTAATTTATTTATTTATTGTATTTTTATAATAGGCTACTCAGAAAAAGCTTTAAAACTCTGGAAATTAGTTTTATAAAGTAGTTAAGTTACTTCAAGATGTACCAATGAGAACACAGATACACAGAGACGATGTTGTACAGAGCCCTTACCTCTAATCACCATACACTACAGTGTGGTTTTAATTGCATAGCAACTGTCCAGTCTAAAACCTGTATGCTGGTATGCTGGTATGGGTACACAGGCAGCTGGTAGATGTAGAAGGGGGTACATAATAAGTAAAATTTGGAAATATCTGCTTTAAAAGTAATCCATTGGTTGTGAAACACTCCCCTCACTCCGCCCCGCTCCCCTCACTTCCGCCCCACTCCCCTCACTCAGCCCTGCTCCCCTCACTTACGCCCCACTCCCCTCACTCAGCCCTGCTCCCCTCACTTACGCCCCGCTCCGCTCACTTCCGCCCCACTCCCCTCACTCCCGCCCCGCTCCCCTCACTCAGCCCTGCTCCCCTCACTTACGCCCCGCTCCCCTCACTTACGCCCCGCTCCCCTCACTTACGCCCTGCTCCCCTCACTCCGCCCCGCTCCCCCCACTTACGCCCCACTCCCCTCACTCCGCCCCGCTCCCCTCACTTACGCCCCGCTCCCCTCACTCTGCCCCGCTCCCCTCACTTACGCCCCGCTCCCCTCACTTACACCCCGCTCTCCTCACTTACGCCCCACTCCCCTCACTTACGCCCCGCTCCCCTCACTCAGCCCCGCTCCCCTCACTTACGCCCCGCTCCCCTCACTTACGCCCCGCTCCCCTCACTTACACCCCGCTCTCCTCACTTACGCCCCACTCCCCCCACTTACGCCCCGCTCCCCTCACTTACGCCCCGCTCCCCTCACTTACGCCCCGCTCCCCTCACTTACGCCCCGCTCCCCTCACTTACGCCCCGCTCCCCTCACTCAGCCCCGCTCCCCTCACTTACGCCCCGCTCCCCTCACTTACACCCCGCTCCCCTCACTTACACCCCGCTCCCCTCACTCAGCCCCGCTCTCCTCACTTACGCCCCGCTCCCCTCACTTACGCCCCGCTCCCCTCACTCCGCCCTGCTCCCCTCACTTACGCCCCGCTCCCCTCACTTACGCCCCGCTCCCCTCACTTACGCCCCGCTCCCCTCACTTACGCCCCGCTCCCCTCACTTACGCCCCGCTCCCCTCACTCAGCCCCGCTCCCCTCACTTACACCCCGCTCTCCCCACTTACACCCCGCTCCCCTCACTTACGCCCCGCTCCCCTCACTTACGCCCCGCTCCCCTCACTCAGCCCCGCTCCCCTCACTTACGCCCCGCTCCGCTCACTTACGCCCCGCTCCCCTCACTTACGCCCCGCTCCCCTCACTTACGCCCCGCTCCCCTCACTTACGCCCCGCTCCCCTCACTCAGCCCCGCTCCCCTCACTTACACCCCGCTCTCCCCACTTACACCCCGCTCCCCTCACTTACGCCCCGCTCCCCTCACTTACGCCCCGCTCCCCTCACTCAGCCCCGCTCCCCTCACTTACGCCCCGCTCCTGCTGATGCATTGTTGAGATGTCATCAGAGCGCACACAACGGAACCGCCCCGGGAGGGAAATTCACTTCAAAAAGTCTTGCGGCCGCTGATCAGTGCCCCCGACAGCTTTTTCTGTCGGCGCACTCCTTGTTGGTCAGCGTTGTGGCCGCCCTTAAAGGAGAGATGGCGCTGCTGATGACGCCATCTTATTTTTTTTGTCAACCGACTGCCAGGTCGGCCCGACAATTATGCCCAGGTTCAGCAGGGCCAGGCAGCCTGGCATCCCACCTTGGGACCAGTCCGCTGGCCCGGCCAAAACCCTCTCTGGTGGCTCAGTGGACCTAACTTAAAAACATGCAGAGCTCGCAGTGACCTTCCCCTTTAACTGAAGGGGAGAGATGTTGTGACGCACCAGCCGATGACATCACCAGACCGCCGCTGATGACTGACAGCGGCAGAGACTCCATCCTGCCTCCACTTTCATCCCAATAGTGACGGTCACTCTGTTCCCACCCCCACTTCCACCCCTATTATGACCGACTTTTTTTGCTGGATGAAAGATTTTAGATTGGATCAAACCATTAACTGAGGGGAATAATCGTGAATATCTGTTTGGATCTCTAACTCTGTGTCTTACGTGCTGATGAATATAGTTAACCAATCAGTGTCATTTTGAAGGAGTGTTATCTAAAAGAGACAGCACTAACAATATAAGACGTTAAACTGACACACAAACTGCCTGCTTATATGGATTTAAAAGATCCCGTGGCACTATTTGAATAAGAGCAGGGAATTGTGCTGGTCAATATTCTTCCCTCAAGCAATACCACCACAGACACATTATCTGGTCATTTATTCATTTGATGTTTGTGGAACTTGGCGATGCACAAAGTGGTTGCTCTGTTTGCCTATAAAAGAAAGACTTACATTTATATAGCGCTTTTCACAATTACCGGACATCCAAAAGTGCTTTACAGCCAATGAAGTACTTTTTGAAGTATAATCACTGTTGTAATGTAGGAAATACACCAGCCAATTTACACACAGCAAGCTTCCACAAACAGCAATGTAATAATGAACAGATAATCTGTTTTAGTTATGTTGATTGAGGGATAAATATTGGCTCGGACACCAGGGATAACTCCCCTGCTCTTCTTCAAAATAATACCATGGGAACTTTTATGTCTACCTGAGAGAGCAGACAGGGCCAAATAACAGTGACTGTATTTCAAAAATAGAGTAATTAATTGGTAAGTGCCTTTGCATGAAAGTGCTCATATCAATGTAAATTCTTTCTTTCACTATGCAAATCTGCTAACATTTGTAATCCCAATGATTTATCCATGACTCATGAATCAACATGACAATATCCTCAAAGTCTAAAATAATTAAACAACATATTTAATTTAATAATCAGTGCTTTAAAATCAGCATATCACCATTAAAAAAAATGGGGTAACAAGCTTGTGTTCAAAATTTAGATACAACATTTATTTTGTTATTGTAGGTTTTGGTAACAGAAACATATTACAATTTCAGTGAGTTTGTAAAACAGAGTTCCATGTAAACACCAACAAATGTCATTGCAAACAATAATTTACAAGTCACATTCTTTCACAATTTGTTCATTTGTATAACGACAAATCAGTACAACAGAGATGTAACATTAGAGGGCATTGTTTACCTGGGTATTTCTTTAGACATAACATAACAACTGGGCTAGGTTCTAGAAACAACTCATGCTATTAAATTTATCCACGGTAATATGTGATAAGTGCATTAAGCATCCTATAATTTCTGCAGATGCCACACAACACTAGCCCTCAATTACACGAATACTGCTACAATTTCTGATCTAGTATTGCTCAGCAGAAAACAATAATGAGCTCACTTAGTTACAATGCCAGACATCCCAAGTTGTACAGAACAACCTTGTTTTCAGAGTTGTTACCATTTTGATCTAAAAGTGACTATTCATTAGTAGTCAAAAGTTGCCATAAAATAGTATATACATAATTTGCGAGTATTTTAAGAACTATTTTCCTGACATCTAAAGATGCAACCGCTCGCAACTAGAATATAAGGCAGATTTCTGATTAAGCGTTTGCTTTAGTTTTACCCAGCTACTTTATTATGAATTAAATAAGCATTTAGTAGATGCTTGGGAAGATGAGCTTGTGTTTGCACATCAGCTTCTGCTTTCATAAAAATCACAAGAAATAAAGATTTGCTGGAAGGAAAATGTAAAATAGATCCATATGGCTGTATGTTTGTGTTATCCTGTGAGCTCTGCAAGTATTGGAGGAGGAAAGAAAATAGGCAAATATGCCACATACCTACACTATATCCTATTATAGAAAAATTCCTGAAACATATCAATTGCTACACACACTGCTGAATGGGCTACAGAAAAGAAATTGAAATTAAATAATCACAGATCAATGACATTATATAATTGCAGCAATAATTCAAATATGCGTACTCTTCGTGACTGCTTTCAATTTGACTTTGTACTCAAGCTATGCCACCTTGCATTTATTACCAGTTAATACACATCTCATTTAAAACTACTTAAGAGTAGAAATATTGGTGTTGTCCACCAACTATTAATTAATTCTGCAGCTATACGAAATGAAAATATCAGTAATTCAGGCAGATGGATTTTGGATGAATTCTCAATGCTTTCATGGCCATCTCCTCCCATGTGAGATCACAGGATCCTTATCAAACAAATGGCAGTTATGCTAAAGTTTTTTATTGTAATTGCTCAAAATATATGATAATTATGGTGTTAGGTCCATGAATAATATTGTCAGAAAATCTGTATAGATCTTCACTGACAATCATTGTTAAAAATAAAACAGATGAAGAAATATGTCTAGACACAGGTGTTAAGAGTCTCTCTGATTGCTAAATCAACATGTGCTACCAAACGTACCTCTGAAGTTGGCATTGCTCTCAGAAAGTACAAAAATATTAATTCACGAGTCCTATTGCTATCGGCAGTAAAACGGATGATTATTGATACATTAAGAAGTTAGGATGAACAATTGATCTGGTTGCATCAGAAACATGTTTTCTTTAAATGCATTTACAATATCACTGCACACATAGTAAACAGAACAATTCTTGTGCCTTAGTTTTAGTTTTAAAATCTTGTGTAATTAGACAAAGGGCAGAAACCAGATAATGTTATAGTGTTCAGTGCTCTTTGTTAAAAAAGGGGAGTAGGTTTAATGACTGTTTTCGTGGTACAATGTACTTTGCTAATGGGCAATGAAGCCTGCAATGAGCAGTTGGGATTCGACTAGATGGCTCATGGGATGAAAACAGTGGCACGGGCTTTATGGGCCAAATGAGCTGGTTCTGTGCTGTAGCACTCTGTGATTCTATGTATAAAGCTGTCCACTTCATAAGGTGTTACAAATCCTGCGTTAACCCTTTGAACATTTGCATAGCTACTCCAAATGAAAAAAAAAATCAAGATTTAAAATTTATTCAGAAAATAGTATGAATGGAAAGATATTTTATGGCTGAATTTTTCACTTAGTCAATAACAATCATTAAATTTACTAAATTCGTACTTTGAAGGAGAGTCTGTATACAAAGGGCCAACCTGAATAGCAGCATGTGAAATCTATACTAAAGCAAGACTGAAGAACATCTGCATGGATTTTCCTGAAAAACATAAACAAAGTGCAAAAAATTGGAGAATAAAGAAATGGTATATTATAAAAGAGGTACTGTGGTATTTGTAGCAAGTGACCGCAAGCAGTGACACATGAATGCAGTTTATTGAGGACAGATCTTTAATGACTGTAATATAGTTTAGAAAACCATCCCTGACCAAAAATGTGTTATTTGGAAGTGTACAAGATCTAACATAGGAAATAGGAGCAAAAGTAGGCCAACATGTTCCTTGAGTCTGCTCCGTCCGCCCTTCAATAAGATCATGGCTGATCTTCTACTTCACCTCCACTTTCCCGCCCTATCCCCATATCCCTTGATTCCCTTAGTGTCCAAACATTTAGCGATCTCAGTATTGAATATACTCAACGACTGAGCATCCAAGGCCCTCTGGGGTAGAAAATGCCGAAGATTACTAAATTGCAAAAGATTTGCATTTATATAGTGCCTTACATGACCTCAGGAAGTCCCAAAGCGCTTTACAGCCAATGAAATACCTTTGAAATGTAGTCACTGTTGTAATGTAGGAAATGCAGCAGCCAATTGTGCCCAGCAAGCTCCCACAAACAGCAATGTGATAATGACCAGATAATCTGTTTTGATGGAGGGAAAATTATTGGCCAGGATACCAGGGATAACTCCCAGCTCGTCTTCAAAATAGTACCATGGGATCTTTTATAGCCACCTGAGAGAGCAGACGGGGCCACGGTTTAACGTCTCATCTGAAGAGGAAATTAACTCTTGCAAAACTTGCCTTTCTTATATAACTGTATTTGATAAATACAATTTTTTTGCTCTTTACCTTGATCATGTATGTCCTGCAGCTGATATATTTCCTAGTCTTCAACCAGTGCTTGTTTGAGTTACCACTACCTCTCCATTTGAAATCTAAAAATCAGCTTTCGAGAGGGTAAAACCAATTTTCTTCATCAAATGTCATTCTTGCAAAGAATGAGCAATGGCATTTTATACAAGCATATTAATCAGTGCACTAAAAGTTAGGCTCTGTGGAATGCCACCTCCATGTGTTGGTCCAACTTGATGCCACACGACAACAAATATATTGTTAACAGAGACTGTCCAGTTGCATCAAGTATTAAGTAAATAAAGCTTTGGCTCAGTGGGTTAACTAGGTGGTCAAAATTTGTTCAAGACCCTGGTCAGGTCTCAGTTAGAATACTGAGTCCAGATTTGGTCTACTCACATGGTGGATGGTACTAATGCTTTGAAAAGAGTGCAGTGGAGGGCCGCAAGATTAATTCCCATAATTCCCAATTTGAAGCATCTTAATTATCAAGATAGGCTAAAAGAGCTGGGACTCTACACTTTAGAAAAATGTAGACTTGGGGGTGATTTTTATTGAGGTTTATAAGGTGATGGAAGGGAATAGACTGTGTTTGAGTAGACAGTTTGTTTGAACTGAATAGGTTAGGGAGGACCAGGGGTCACAACATTAAGTTGTGTAAGGCCAGATCTAGGTTAGATGGCAGGAGGTGGTTCTTTCCCAGAGAATAGTGGGCCTCTGAAAAAGGCTGCCGCTCGTGCTGTGAACACCAATTCTCTAAATTCCTTCAAGCAAGAGTTGGACTTGTTTCTGGCATGGGTGGAGATCATGTCTTATAAAAAGGTAGGTACTGCATCACACTATCAGGACCAGAGTGGATCTCCTAGACTAGCTTCAATCATCTAAAGGGTGTCAGAGATGCATTTCCCAGATTTTTTTCTCCCTAATTGGCCTGGGCTTTTATCTTTTTTTGGCCTCTCCTAGGACACCACAAGGGGTGCAGAGTCTATATATATGAAGCACAAGGCATCGTAATTTTGTGGGACAAGCTAGATGGACCAGAATGTCATTTTCATTGTTCAGCTGCTACTCCCCCCACCCACCTTTCACCAATTTTCTGCCTTGTGTGTTCAGCTTGACCCTGGCATTACCATTCTGTTGGGGAAGATAAGAAGGCCAAGGCCAAAAAGATCTTCACAAACTGCATCAACAACAAAAAATGTCAAGATCATCCATTGGTTGATTGCACTTGGATGGTACAGGGGAGCCTCTATCCCTGATTCTACGAGACAACATAAGGAATACACTGCCCCAAAGGGTCTGTTTCAAGCTCTGATCGCCAAGTATAGAGTTCAATTAGCATTGCAGCTGTGAGGCCATGAGAGGAAAATTCGCCTTAATATATGCGTATCTTATTTGGAAACCTGTGTTTTTTCCATTTCATTATTGGCCAATTTTTTTCTCTCTTGAGTAATCGTGACTAAATACTTACCCTTTGAGGAAACCATTTATTTTGAAACTTCATATATAAATGCAAGGTCAGCTTTTGCAACCTTGAAAATATCCATTTTGTATCAGACATTTGCAAAAAGATTTCACGCAATTTATTTTCTATTTTGAATTTTCTTCTCTCCCCATCTCTCTTGAAGACATTGACTGAAATTTGTTTCTGCTTCAGCCAATTTGCTATCATTCATGGATAATCAGGGGCTATAGGTAGGGAGGAACTTAATACAATCACTATCACTAATGAAGTAGTACTAGGTAAAATAATGGGACTAAAGGCAGACAAGTCTCCTGGACTTGATGGCTTATATCCTAGGGTCTTAAGAGAAGTGGCTGCAGAGATAGTGGATACATTGGTTGTAATCTACCAACATTTCTTGGATTCTGGGGTGGTCCCAGCAGACTGGAAAACTGCAAATGCAATGCCCCTATTTAAAAAAGGAGGCAGACAAAAAGCAGGAAACTATAGACCAGTTAGCCTAACATCTGTCGTTGGGAAAATGCTGGAGTCCATTATTAAGGAAGCAGTAGCGTGAAAAGCATGATTCAATCAAGGAGAGTCAGCATGGTTTTATGAAAGGGAAATCATGTTTGACAAATTTGCTGGATTTCTTTGAGGATGTAACGAGCAGGGTGGATAAGGGGGAACCAGTGGATGTGGTGTTTTTGGATTTCCAGAAGGCATTCGATAAGATGCCACATAAGAGGTTACTGCACAAGATAAAAGCTCACGTGATTGGGGGCAATACATTAGCATGGATAGAAGATTGACTAACTAACAGAAAACAGAGAGTCGCGATAAATGGGTCATTTTCCGGTTGGCAAACAGTGACTAGTGGGGTGCCGCAGGGCTCGCTGCTGGGTCCTCAACTATTTACAATCTATATTAATGACTTGGATGAAGGGACCGAGTGTAATGTAGCCAAGTTTGCTGATGATACAAAGATGGGTGGGAAAGCAAATTGTGAGGACACCAAAAATCTGCAAAGGGATATAGACAGGTTAAGTGAGTGGCCAAAAATTTGGCAGATGGAGTATAATGTGGGAAAATGTGAGGTTATCCACTTTGGCAGAAATCATAGAAAAGCAAATTAGAATTTAAATGGAGAAAAATTGCAAAGTGCTGCAGTATAGAGTGACCTAGACGTCCTTGTGCATCATACACAAAAAGTTAGTATGCAGATACAGCAAGTAATTAGGAAGGCAAATGGAATGTTGGTCTTTATGCAAGGTGGATAGAGTATAAAAGCAGGTAAGTCCTGCTACAACTGTCCAGGGTATTGGTGAGGCCACACCTGGAGTAATACGTACAGTTTTGGTCTCTGTATTTAAGGAAGGATATGCTTGGAGGCTGTTCAGAGAAGGTACACTAGGTTAATTCCGGAGATGAAGGGGTTGACTTATGCGAATAGATTGAGTAGGTTGGACCTATACACATTGGAGTTCAGAAGAATAAGAGGTGATTTTATTGAAACTTGTAAGATAATGAGGGGGCTCAACAAGATGGATGCAGAGAGGATATTTCCACTCACAGGGGAAACTAAAACTAGGGGACATGGTCTTAGAAAAAGGGCCGCCCATTTAAAACTGAGATGAGGAGAAATTTCTTCTCTGAGGGTTGTAAATCTATGGAATTCTCTATCCCAGAGAGCTGTGGAGGCTGGGTCTGAATATATTTAAGGCAGAGATAGACAGATTTTTGAGTGTTAAGGGAGTGAAGGGTTATGGGGAGCGGGCAGGAAAGTGGAGCTGAGTCCATGATCAGATCAGCCATGATCTTATTGAATGGCGGAGCAGGCTCGAGGGGCCAAATGGCCTACGCCTGCTCCTATTTCTTATGTTCTTATTCACTGTGTGGTGCTTGACAGTGAGCATCGGCAGACTATTTCACTGCTGGATACATTAAAACTGATCCTAATCCTGTTTCCACAAATAATCCACACAAAATTCTGTCAGGGTAACTGGATAGTGCAAACTCTGGCCAATTTTACCCACACCGAGGCCCCAGCTGAGGTAGTGTAACCCAGCACTGACCAAGGAGTGAATCAAGGATATTCCTGGTTCCTGTATGGCTCAGGCAGTCACTGGACAAAATTGGTAAGCCATTGAGGGATTTCAAAATTTCCAAGGGTAATTACGGCACCTGAAAATGAATTGAGAGCATGCACAGCATCATAAAACATTACTTACCTCTCAACATTTCAGGGAAATAACTGAAATTCTTTCATCCTGTTCCAATTTATATCTGTTGCAAAGTTGTGTCCATATTCCTTAAGGAGTTACTCGAGTAAACTACACTTTCTGCTCTACTTTGGTAAAAAAAATCTTTTAGTGTTAAGAATTAATATTTGATATTTTCTGAATTCAGAATCTAAACTCTTTTCAGTTTCTCAGCTGTTTATAAAGTGAGTCAGTAGGATGTTTCAGAATATAATTTTGAAGCAAGTCTTCACCTATATATGAACAGATTTTTTTAAAATAAAAGCAATATTTACATACAATAGCTTCACAGCAGAAAAATACTATTATGCATAACATAAACATGTGCAGTACAATATGCTTGCTCATATTAAAATGTATTTAAAAAGCTGATTACATTATTCATTTTTAAATTATGTGTTTAAGAAAAGTGCATGCCAATTGTGATTTTCTCAGTCCGTGCTCTTTTCCTTTGTTTTAAATGAGCTACAATGCAGGATCAAGGGCAGTTATAGGAATATTAAAAATATCACTTTTATAACGTATTCCTTGAACTATTTTATTGTGATAGATACGATCACATTTTTTTCTTTAAATACAGTTCGGAGTGTACTTTCAAATGCTCTCCAAAAGGCAATGTTAGTATCTTCGGTATCATCCATGGGAATAAATTGGTTAATTACAACCAGTAACTTTGACTCCATAATTAAGCCACTGGGGCTGGTTTGGGAATTATGCAAGCTTTCCATTTTCTTTCTCCTGTATTGCCCGAAGACTTTGTTTGGACTTCACCTCTGCACTTCCTGGTCCTGGCTTGCTCAGTCCACATGAGATACAAGCAGTTTGGATCTGCTTCATGTTCTCCAGCGCCTCATTCTTAGCATTTTTCAATAAATCCGCCTGGCCCTGCATATATCAAAGGAATATGGTTATATTCATTCACTAATATCTTAACATGTTTACAAACATGTTCATCTGCCAAAATTTTTAACCCCAACCAAATGATAAAAAAGTGTGTATCTGTCAACATTTATAGAAAACGAGTCATGAGGAAAAACGGAAAAATACAATTGTTGTTTTCTATGTAACTTCCTTGCTTGTTCAGTGTTATGGGGGACACATTACAGGATACTCCCTGGAGTGGTATGCCGCCATGATGCTCCTTCCACTCCCCAGCCTGCTCCGATGGTGCTCGCAGGCCGGGGGGTCGCTCAGCCTGCTGGGCCAGGCCGACATGCTGCTCCTTCTGGGTACACTGGGGTCATCATCATCATCATCATCAGAGGCAGTCCCTCGGAATCGAGGAAGACTTGCTTCCACTCTTAGCATGAGTTCTTAGGTGGCTGCACAGTCCAATACGAGAACCACAGTCTCTGTCACAGTTGGGACAGATAGTCGTTGAGGGAAAGAGTGGGCAGGGAGCCTGGTTTGCCGCACGCACCTTCCGCTGCCTGCGCCCTCCCGAATGCACTTCCTCCACTTAGGGCGATCTATGGCCAGGGACTCCCAGATCAGTGGGGATGTCGCACGCACTTTATCAGGGAGGCTTTGAGGGTGTCCTTTGTAATGTTTCCTTTGCCCGCGTTTGGTTCATTTGCCGTAGATGAGTTCCGAGTAGAGCGCTTGCTTTGGGAGTCTCATGTCTGGCTTACAGTACTGGTGGGGATATAGAAACATAGAAAATAGGTGCAGGAGTAGGCCATTCAGCCCTTCAAGCCTGCACCGCTATTCGATAAGATCATGGCTGATTATTCCATCAGTACCCCTTTCCTGCTTTCTCTCCATACCTCTTGATCTCTTTAGCCGTAAGGGCTATATCCAATTCCCTCTTGAATATATCCAATGAACTGGCATCAACAACTCTCTGCGGCAGGGAATTCCACAGGTTAACAACTCTATGAGTGAAGAAGCTTCTTCTCATCTCAGTCCTAAATGGCCTACCCCTTATCCTAAGACTATGTCCCCTGGTTCTGGACTTCCCCAACATCGGGAACATTCTTCCCGCATCTAACCTGTCCAGTCCCATCAGAATCTTATACATTTCTATGACATCCCCTCTCATCCTCTAAACTCCAGTGAATAAAGGCCCAGTTGATCCAGTCTCTCCTCATATGTCAGTCCAGCCATCCCTGGAATCAGTCTGGTGAACCTTCGCTGCACTCCCTCAATAGCAAGAACGTCCTTCCTTAGATTAGGAGACCAAAACTGAACACAATGTTCCAGGTGAGACCTCCAAGGCCCTGTACAACTGCAATAAGACCTCCTTGCTCCTATACTCAAATCCCTTAGCTATGAAGGCCAACATACCATTTTCCTTCTTCACCACCTGCTGTACCTGCATGCCAACTTTCAATGACTCATGACCCATGACAGCCAGGTCTCGTTGCACCTCCCCTTTTCCTATCTACCGCCATTCAGATAATATTCTGCCTTCGTGTTTTTGCCCTCAAAATGGATAACCTCACATTTATCCACATTATACTGCATCTGCCATGCATTTGCCCACTCATCTAACCTGTCCAAGTCACCCTGCAGCCTCTTAGCGTCCTCCTCACAGCTCACACCGCCACCCAGCTCAGTGTCATCTGCAAACTTGGAGATATTACACTCAATCCCTTCATCTAAATCGTTAATGTATATTGTAAAGAGCTGGGGACCCAGCACTGAGCCCTCCGGCACTCCACTAGTCACTGTGTACCATTCTGAAATGGATCCGTTTATCCCAACTCTCTGCTTCCTGTCTGCCAACCAGTTATCTATCCACGTCAGTACATTACCCCCAATACCATGTGCTTTGATTTTGCACACCAATCTCTTGTGTGGGACCTTGTCAAAATCCTTTTGAAAGTCCAAATACACCAGTTCCACTGGTTCTCCCTTGTCCACTCTGCTAGTTACATCCTCAAAAAATTGCAGAAGATTCGTCAAGCATGATTTCCATTTCATAAATCCATGCTGACTTGGACCGATCCTGTCACTGCTTTCCAAATGCGCTGCTATTTCATCCTTAATGATTGATTCCAACATTTTCCCCACTACTGATGTCAGGCTAACTGGTCTATAATTACCCGTTTTCTCTCCCTCCTTTTTTAAAAAAGTGTTAAATTAGCTACCCTCCAGTCCATAGGAACTGATCCAGAGTCGATAGACTGTTGGAAAATGATCACCAATGTATCCACTATTTCTAGGGCCACTTCCTTAAGTACTCTGGGATGCAGACTATCAGGTCCTGGGGATTTATCGGCCTTCAATCCCATCAATTTCCCTAACACAATTTCCCACCTAATAAGGATATCCTTCAGTTCCTCCTTCTCACCAGACCCACTGTCCCCTAGTACATCCGGAAGGTTATTTGTATCTTCCTTCGTGAAGACAGAACCAAAGTATTTGTTCAATTGGTCTGCCATTTCTTTGTTCCCCATTATAAATTCACCTGATTCTGACTGCAAGGGACCTACGTTTGTCTTCACTAATCTTTTTCTCTTCACATATTTGAAGCTTTTGCAGTCAGTTTTTATGTTCCCTGCAAGCTTCCTCTCATACTCTATTTTCCCCCTCTTAATTAAACCCTTAGACCTCCTTTGTTGAATTTAAATTTCTCCCAGTCCTCAGGTTTGTTGCTTTTTCTAGCCAATTTTTCTGCCTCTTCCTTGGTTTTAACACTATCCTTAATTTCCCTTGTTTGCCACGGTTGAGCCACCTTCCCCGTTTTATTTTTACTCCAGACAGGGATGTACAATTGCTGAAGTTCATCCATGTGATCTTTAAATGTTTGCCATTTCTTATCCACCTCAACCCTTTAAGTGTCCTTTGCCAGTCTATTCTAGCCAATTCACGCCTCATAACATCAAAGTTATCTTTCCTTAAGTTCAGGACCATAGTTTCCGAATTAACTGTGTCACTCTCCATCTTAATAAAGAATTCGACCATATTATGGTCACTCTTCCCCAAGGGGCCTTGCACAACAAGATTGCTAATTAGTCCCTTCTCATTACACATCACCCAGTCTAGGATGGCCAGCTCTCTAGTTGGTTCCTCGACATATTGGTCGAGAAAACCATCCCTAATACACTCCAGGAAATCCTCCTCCACCGCATTGCTACCAGTTTGGTTAACCCAATCAAAATGTAGATTAAAGTCGCCCATGATAACTGCTGTACCTTTATTGCACACATCCCTTATTTCTTGTTTGATGCTGTCCCCAACCTCACTACTACTGTTTGGTGGTCTGTGCACAACTCCCACTAGCGTGTTCTGCCCTTTGGTATTCCACAGCTCCACCCATACCGATTCCACATCATCCAGGCTAATGGCACTCCTTACTATTGCATTAATATCCTCTTTAACCAGCAACGCCATCCCGCCTCCTTTTCCTCTCTGTCTATCCTTCCTGCATGTTGAATACCCCTGGATGTTGAGTTCCCAGCCTTGGTCACCTGGAGCCATGTCTCCATGATGCCAATTACATCATATCCGTTAATTGCTATCAGCACAGTTAATTCATCCACCTTATTCCGAATACTCTTCGCATTGAGGCACAGAGCCTTCAGGCTTGTCTTATTAACACACTTTGCCTCTTTAGAATTTTGCTGTAATGTGGCCCTTTTTGTTTTTTGCCTTGGGTTTCTCTGCCCTCCACTTTTACTATTCTCCTTTCTATCTTTTGCTTCTGTCTCCATTTTATTTCCCTCTGTCTCCCTGCATAGGTTCCCATCCCCCTGCCATGTTAGTTTAACTCCTCCCCAACAGCACTAGCAAACACTCCCCCAAGGACATTGGTTCCGGTCCTGCCCAGGTGCAGACCGTCCGGTTTGTACTGGTCCCACCTCCCCCAGAATCGGTTCCAATGTCCCAGGAATTTGAATCCCTCCCTTCTGCACCACTCCTCAAGCCACGTATTCATCTGAGCTATCCTGCGATTCCTACTCTGACTTGCACGTGGCACTGTAGCAATCCTGAGATTACTACTTTTGAGGTCCTACTTTTTAATTTAGCACCTAACTCCCTAAATTCGTCTCGAAGGACCTCATCCCATTTTTTTTACCTATATCATTGGTACCTATATGCACCACGACAACTGGCTGTTCACCCTCCCTTTTCAGAATGTCCTGCACCCGCTTCAAGACATCCTTGACCCTTGCACCAGGGAGGCAACATACCATCTTGGAGTCTCGGTTGCGACCGCAGAAACGGCTATCTATTCCCCTTACAATTGAATCCCCTATCACTACAGCTCTCCCACTCTTTTTCTTGCCCTCCTGTGCAGCAGAGCCACCCACGGTGCCATGAACTTGGCTGCTGCTGCTCTCCCCTAGTGAGTCATCCCCCTCAACAGTTCCCAAAGCGGTGTATCTGTTTTTTAGGGGGATGACCGCAGGGGGTCCCTGCACTACCTTCCTTGCACTGCTCTTCCTGTTGGTCACCCATTCCCTGTCTACTTGTGTAGCCTTTACCTGGGGTAAGATCAACTCGCTATACATGCTATTCACGTCATTCTCAGCATCGTGGATGCTCCAGAGTGAATCCACCTGCAGCTCCAGTGCCGCAATGCGGTCTGTCAGGAGCTGCAGGCGGATACACTTCCTGCACACGTAGTCATCAGGGACACCGGAAGCGCCCCTGACTTCCCACATATTACAGGAGGAGCATAACACGTGTCCGAGCTCACCTGCCATGTCTTAACTCTTAGATTAACTTAATTTGGCAACAACAATGCTAACAGTTACTTACTGATAAAGAAAAGAAAAAAGAAAAGCTACTTACCAATCACCAGCCAATCACTTACCCCCTTGGTTGTGACGTCACCTTTCGATTTCTTTCTACTTCTTTTTTGCCTCCCTGCTGCAGCTGCACTGGCTGGGCCTCCTCGACCTCCCGCTGGCGCCTCCCGACTGATGGGCCTTTCGTAGGCCTCCAACTCTGCTGCTCCGCCTCTCCGACGCCTCCTCGATCTCCCGCTGGCGCCTCCCGACTGATGGTGCAGGCTCGAAGGGTCGAATGGCCTACTCCTGCATCTATTTTCTATGTTTCTATGGGCCTTTTGTAGGCCTCCCAACTTTGCTGCTCCGCCTCTCTGACGTCTCCTCGACCTCCCTCTGGTGCCTCCCGACTGATGGGCCTTTTGTAGGCCTCCCGACTCTGCTGCTCCACCTCTCCGATGCCTCCTCGACCTCCCGCTCTGTCTCTCCAGGGAACAGCACGTGCTGGAGTAGGAGAGCAATGGCAGTGATGAGGGACACCACCAAGATCCAGGTTGGTGATTGGAGCGTGGGCAGGAGTGGCGAGGTCGGGCGAAGGAACGGCGAGATATTGTAGAGAGATGTGATCGGGGCCTAGGAGAGGCACGAGTTCAGAGCCCAGAAGAGGCGAGTGCCCAGGGACAGCATGGGCTAGCCCACACTGCGATGTGTGTGCACAATAGGTCCGTGCAGCAGAGCTGTTCTCCAGTCGTCTTGGTTAATCCTTGCCACTGGACCAAGACCTAGCTCTGTCAAGCCCGTGTGGTGGCTGGTGTGCAACGGCCACCCCACGTTAAAACAATCCATGCACAGGCATCTTCCACCCTTCAAGATTTAGGTCGGGACCTGAATTTTAGGTCCTTCATTGAAACACCTGTGAACTTTTTGACGTGGAAGCAAGTCATCCTCGATTCGAGGGACTGCTTATGATGATGAGGTTACTGCTGTGTTAAGAGATTGTTATATTGTTTGTATCCTAATGACGATGAGCAGTCCGATATCAAAAAATTACAGAGCATTGGTTGTAACCCACAACTCGGCTAACTTCCTACTCTGAGGTATTGCCACTGAGGTGCCAGTGAAGGGAAAATAGCTGAGAAAGGAGCTCTGGCACAGCTTTCTATTATGCTTTCTGATAGTCAAACAAGGAGGAGTGTGGGTGATATTTTCCAGTCTTCATCTGTGTGCCTAAAGAAATTCAAGGGCTGAGAGATTTACTGCATGACCCAAGCCTGTCTCCATCCCCTTGCAGGCATGCCACACTGTTGACCTATCAGTATCGCATCACGGAGTGGCAAACAGGGATATCTTTCCCCATGACCACTTCATGCAACATCACAACTACTTCAGCAATAATCAAACAGGGTATTGGGTTTCTTTACCCCTCATTTTTACCTGTCACTTCTTCACTTACCTCCCCCAGCCAAAAGCTGCCCATGAGTTGAGATGCCTTGCTAAAGGCTGTAAGATTTCTATCCCACAATTGTCTCGAGCCTATTCATTTGACTTACATGCAATTTTCTGGGCCCACCACTAAGTTACTTCACGTCACGGGTTCAAATCTGCCCTTTCCTTTGTGAAAAAATGCTCTGACCGTGAAAAATTCAGTGCCATTAGCACATTACCATTCTAGTGAGACTTGTACCAGTTCTTAACCTTTTAGAACTTACACCAGTACATAAAGATCAGCCTCATAGTATCCAATGGTAAAAGAAACGGTTTACATTCATAAACTTCTGGATTTCTGTCAGTAATTTTTTTTGTGCTCATTAAGGTCAAGAATGTTTTGTGCTAGGCATAAAGCAATTTCCACTTCATCCACTCAGTGTTAACAACAATCACCCCCGGGTAAAGTAAAGCACAGGTAGGTGCCAACTAAAGCTGCATTTTCTCTGCCACAGTAATATGCCTCAGCCCCTCCTCAAATGAGTAACTCCTCCTGCACCAGAATGGCACTTTTCCACTCCCTACACCAACTGTCCATAGGCCTGTCTGAGTGACATTGTCAATTAATGCCAAATTAGAGCCAGTCTTATACTGTAGATTTATGCTCACAAGGAACTGGATTCAGACTGTTTAAACTCATTAACATAGGACACTTACAGGTAGAGAACAGATGCGATTTTCTAGACCAATATGTCGAGGAACCAACTAGGGGGGAGGCCATCTTAGACTGGGTGTTGTGTAATGAGAGAGGATTAATTAGCAATCTCATTGTGCGAGGCCCCTTGGGGAAGAGTGACCATAATATGGTGGAATTCTGCATTAGGATGGAGAATGAAACAGTTAATTCAGAGACCATGGTCCAGAACTTAAAGAAGGGTAACTTTGAAGGTATGAGGCATGAATTGGCTAAGATAGATTGGCTAATGATACTTAAGGGGTTGACTGTGGATGGGCAATGGCAGACATTTAGAGACCGCATGGATGAATTACAACAATTGTACATTCCTGTCTGGCATAAAAATAAAAAAGGGAAGGTGGCTCAACCGTGGCTATCAAAGGAAATCAGGGATAGTATTAAAGCCAAGGAAATGGCATACAAATTGGCCAGAAATAGCAGCGAACCTGGGGACTGGGAGAAATTTAGAACTCAGCAGAGGAGGACAAAGGGTTTGATTAGGACAGGGAAAATGGAGTACGAGAAGAAGCTTGCAGGCGGATTGGAGTTAGATGAAGTCCTTACTACTCGGGGATCAAGGGGTATGGCGTGAAAGCAGGAAGTGGGTACTGAAGTTTCATGTTCAGCCATGAACTCATTGAATGGCGGTGCAGGCTAGAAGGGCTGAATGGCCTGCTCCTGCACCTATTTTCTATGTTTCTATGTTTCTATTTTTAAGTATGTATGTGTATTGTGTGTTTGTGTAATTTATTATTTAAATGAGAAATAATATCACATATACAATGAAGTTGTAGCCCTTGATCAAAATTTAGTGTTTATTGTAAATTTCAATGCATTAACTCTTCATTGTAAATTAAAATTTGTTTATTTATTTTCACTCATGGAATCATAGGACCTTACAACACAATAGAAGGATCCCATTGGGCCCATCACAACTGTGCCAACTCTTTGAAAGAGCTGTCCAATTTAGTCCCACACCTCAGTTTTTTCCCCATAACCCTGCAAATTCGTCCTCTTCAAGTTCATGCCCAATTGCCTTGTGAAACTTTCTACGGAATCGGATTCCACCACTCTTTTAGATAGTGCATTCCAGATCTTAACAGCCCTCTGTGTGAAGAAATTTCCCCTAATTTCCCATCTAGTTCTTTTACCAATTATTTAAAATCTATGACCTCTGGTTAGCAACCATCTTTCCAGAGGAAATAGTTTGTCCCTACTTGCTCTATTAAAATCCCCCATAATTTTGAATACCTCTATTAGGTCTCTCCTTAAACATCTCTGTTCCAAGGAGAACAATCCCAGCTTCTCCAATCTGCTCACATAACTGAACTTTCTAATCCTTGGTACCATCCTGATAAACCTCCTCTATAGCCTCACTAGGGCGTTGGCATCCTTCCTAAAATGTGGTGACCAGAATTGTACACATTACTCCAGCTGAGGTCTAACCAGAGATTTGTAAAGGTTTAGCGCCTTCGCGACCCGACCTGTGAGGGAGCACCAACCGGCAGCAGGGATAAAAGTGCGAGCAGCTAGCCACCGCAGAGAGCAGCGCCGTGAGCAGGTAAGAGAGGGCGACAAAGGAGAACAGGGCGACTACATTCAACGTCACAGGAAGGCAAGGAAGTGATTGGTCGGTGAATTTTTCTCTCTCTTTTCTTGCTTTAAATTAAGGGCCTTAGATTAGGGGCCAGGATTAATAACAAAAAACTAAATCTAATTCATTAAATACATTAGAGATGGCAGGGCAGACGATGTGCCACTGCTGCAACATGTGGAAGCTGTTGAACGCAATAGAGGTCCACAGCGACTACATCTGCAGCAAGTGTCTGCAGCTCGAGGATCTTCGGCTCTGTGTCGATGAGCTGGAATCTGGTGCTAGTCACATCAATTAGAGTAACTAATTCAAATTCGATCCATGGTCAGGGACAGGAGGGTGTGACTACGAGTGAGGAAGGTATGGGGAATCAAGCTGGAGTGACGGGGGAGCCTCAGCCCTTGCTCTTGTCCAATAGGTTTGAGGCTCTTACTCCCTTTGTGGACGAGAGCAGGGACTGCAGGGAGGATGAGCAAACTGACCACAGCACCATTCAAGTGGGTACAGGGGGCCATTCAAGTGGGAGGAGTAAAGGGAAACATTGTAGTGATAGGGAACAGTATCATTAGGGGGATAGGTAAGGTTCTCTGCAGTCGAGAGCATGAATCCCGAAGGCTGTGTTGCCTGCCTGGTGCCAGGGTTAAGGACATCTCCTCAGGGCTGGAGAGGAACTTGGAATGGAAAGGGGAAGATCCAGCTGTTGTGGTCCACATGGGTACGAACTACATAGATAGGACCAAGAAAGAGGTTCTGCTGAGGGAGTATGAGCAGCTAGGGGCCAAATTAAAAAGCAGAACCACAAAGGTAATAATCTCTGGATTACTACCTGAGCCACGAGCAAATGTGCATAGAGTTAAACACATGGCTCAAAGACTGGTGTGGGAGAAATGGGTTTCAGTTTGTGGGATACTGGCACCAGTACTGGGATAAGAGGGAGGTGTTCCGTTCGGACAGGCTCCACTGAGACCGTGCTGGGACTAGGGTCCTGACGAATCAAATAACTAGGGCTGTAGGGCTCAAATTTGGCCCACCCCTTTTTTCAGCGCACTTACCGGAGATGTGCCGCTTTTCTCCGTTGATAAGTGCGCCGAAAAAAATTGTCCAGCCTCTCCTCGGTCTTCGCGCAGTGTGGCCAGTCGGGTCAGAGGCAGAGCCAGCGTCCTGCGCTGAAAACAGTGCTGGGACATCTGCACATGCGCAGTGGAGTGTCCGCGCATGTGCAGTAGCTCCTCGCCCCCAGCCTCTCTGTGTGCGTGCTGCAGCCACTGTGTGTGTGGGACCTGATGCCCGCCCCTATCCCTGGCCGAGTGGCCTCCCGGTGCGATCGACCTCAGGTTTGAAATTTTACGCACTGTAGCTATTTTTGAACTTTCTTAATGGCTTGTCATTTTCCTGGACTTTTGGATATTTTGAAAAAAATATGTAAATATGTTTTGTCTCTTGTGAATAGTGGTGACCATTTGTCAAGCCTATTCACCTGGTGCTATTGTGACAGAAGAACATAAGTGACGGAGGAACACTGAGAGAATATCTTATTTATTGAAGTAGACTTTATTTTGATAATATGGGCTCAATTTTGGCCCAGTATAATCATTGCAAACAAATAGTTGTTTAAATTAGTTGTGACATTAGGGCAATTTAATTCAACTATCTTTTACTTCTTTTATTTTTGTAGTTTAAAAGCTTCCATGAATGCATCTGTTGTATAGTAAATTAACTTTGCGAAGTTTGTCATATGATGTCGTGTATAGCTGTTTGATCCTATTCACATTCTTTAGTCAAGTCATTAAATTCTGCTGGCCTCCGATGTATCTACCTGCGCTGATTTCTTAACTTTCTGCAAGGGTTTTCTGAAGTGGCCACATACGCTGGCCTAAGTAGATTTGGAGTAACTATTAGCTGGCCAAAGTTGCCTAAATGTCCAAAACTGGCGTAGGTGGCTGGTAACGCTCCCTCTTGAGAAAAACTAAACTAAACTAAAAAAATCGTAACTAACTCACTTACACTGGCGCAAATTGAATGTGCAAAATGGGGATTTTTAAAATACTCAAGAAAAATCAAGTTGCTCCAAAAAAAAATAGAGCAACTCCTGGCCAATTTTGAGCTTTAAACTAATTAGTGGGGCGGGGGGAAGGATTTAGGTTAGTGAAAATTTAAAAATTCAAAGAATAAGGAGAAGACAATAGAGCAGGGTAGCACTGGGGGAAATGGAAACCAGAGCGTGACAGGTAGGGACAGAATGTCCCATAAAGGTGAATCAGAAAGTGGGGTCAAAGCAGGAAAAAATGGTAAAAAAAACAAATGTAAAAGCTCTTTATTTGAATGCACGTAGCATTCGTAACAAAATAGATGAGTTGACGGCACAAATAGATACAAATGGGTATGATCTGTTAGCCATTACAGAAATGTAGTTGCAAGGCGACCAGGACTGGGAACTAAATATTCAGGGGTATTTGACAATTCGGAAGGAGAGAAAGAAAAAGGAAGTGGGGTAGCACTGTTAATAAAGGATGAGATCGGTGCGTTATTGAGAAACTATATTGGCTCAGAAGATCAAGGTGTTGAATCATTTAGGGTGGAGTTAAGGGATAATAAGAGGAAAAAGTTACCGGTGGGCATAGTCGATAGGGGCCCTAACAGTAGCTACACTGTTGGACGGAGTATAAATCAAGAAATAATGGAGGCTTGTAATAAAGGAACAGCAATAATCATCATGTTGATTGGACAAAGCAAATTGGCCAGGGTAGCCTTGAGGAAGAGTTCATAGAGTGTATCCGGGATAATTTTCTTGAACAGTATGTTGCGGAACTAACCAGGGAGCAGGCTATCTTAGATCTGGTACTGCGTAATGAGACAGGATTAATAAATAATCTCGTAAGTAGGAATGAGTGACCATAACATTCAGTTGGAGGGTGAGAAAGTTGGATCTCAAACCAGTGCCCTAAGCTTAAATAAAGGAGACTAAAAAAGGTATAGAAACATAGAAAATAGGTGCAGGAGTAGGCCATTCGGCCCTTCGAGCCTGCACCACCATTCAATAAGATCATGGCTGATCACTCCCTCAGTACCCCTTTCCTGCTTTCTCTATAGAAACATAGAAAATAGGGAGAAGAGAGGATTGAGCTTGTCCCCTTTATGAGAAGGTAGGATTGGGCCTGTCCCCTTTATGAGAAGGGGGTATTGGGCCTGTCCCCTTTATGAGAAGGGGGGATTGGGCCTGTCCCCTTTATGAGAAGGGGGGATTGGGCCTGTTCCCTTTATGAGAAGAGGGTAAACTCCCAGGGGTTTGTTAGGGGAGCCTAAGCCCCCTCCCTCCGGGGGCCCAGTGTCTCCACCTCAGCCTCTTCCCCTCAGTCCCTCCCTCTCCCCCATGCCCAGTGTCTCTCTCTCCCCCTGTCCCCCCTCAGCCTTCCCCCGGGGGCCCAGTGTCTCCCCCTCAGTCCCTCCCTCTCCCCCATGCCCAGTGTCTCTCTCTCCCCCTGTCCCCCCTCAGCCTTCCCCCGGGGGCCCAGTGTCTCCCCCTCAGTCCCTCCCTCTCCCCCAGGCCCAGTGCCTCTCTCTTTCCCTGTCCCTCTCTCTCCCCCGGGGGCCCAGGGCACAGCCTTTCCCCCTGTCTCTCAGTCCCTCTCTCTCTCCCCAGGGCCCAGTGTCCTTCTCCACCCTCAGTCTCCCCCTTTCCCTCCCTCTCCGCCCCCTCCTTCCCTCCCCCCCCGCCCCCGGGGCCGTGCCTACCCCCTCTCCTTCTCCCCCCGGGGGCCCAGGCCCAGTGTCTCTCTCTCTCCCTGTCCCTCTCTCTCCCCCCGGGGGCCCAGGGCACAGCCTCTCCACCTGTCCCCCTCAGTCCCTCTCTCTCTCCCCAGGGCCCAGTGTCCTTCTCCACCCTCAGACTCCCCCTGTCCCTCCATCTCCGCCCCTCCCCCCCCCGGGGCCGTACCTCCCCCCTCTCCCCCCAGGGCCCAGGCCAAGTGTCTCACTCCCCGGGCCCAGCCTCTCCCCCTGTCCCCCCTCAGCCTCCCCCCAGGGGCCCAGTGTCTCCCCCTCAGTCCCTGAGGGCAGAGTTGGCTTAAGTGGACTGGGAAAATAGATTAAAGTATGGGACGGTTGATGAGCAGTGGCAGACATTTAAGGAGATAATTCGTAACTCGCAACAAAAATATATCCCAATGTGAAGAGAGAACTGTTATATATGTAAACTTGTATATACCTTGTACAGCCACCAGAGAGCTCATCCCCTAGAGTCCCAAGGGATCCCATAATCCCTTGGGAGCGCAGATACTTAAGGAGGCCTCACAGGCTGGAGAGGCACTCTGGAGACCTGAAATAAAAGACTAAGGTCACACTTTACTTTGAGCTCAAAGAATTCAGTCTGACTCTTTATTCATACATAACAATAACCATCCGTGGCTAACTAAGGAAATAAGGGATGGTATCAAATTGAAAACAAGGGCATACAATGTGGCTAAAACTAGTGAGAGGCCAGAGGATTGGGAAACATTGAAAAGCCAGCAAAGAACAACTAAAAAAATGAAAAAAAGAGAGGGAAGATAGATTATGAAAGTAAACTAGCACAAAATATAAAAACAGATAGTAAGAGCTTCTGCAGGTACATAAAAAGGAAAAGAGTGGCTAAAGTAAATGCTGGTCCCCTAGAGGATGAGACTGGGGAATTAATAATGGAGAACAGGGAAATGGCAGAGACGTTGAACAAATATTTTGTATTGGTCTTCACGGTAGAAGACACTAAAAACATCCCAATAGGGGATAATCAAGGGGCTATAGGGAGGGAGGAACTTAATACAATCACTATTACTAATGAAATAGTACTAGGTAAAATAATGGGACTAAAGGCGGACAAGCCCCCTGGACCTGATGGCTTACATCCAAGGGTCTTAAAAGAAGTGGCTGCAGAGATAGTGGATGCATTCGTTGTAATCTACCAAAATTCCCTGGATTCTGGGGTGGACCCAGCGTAAATGTAATGCCCCTATTTAAAAAAGGAGGCAGATAAAAAGCAGAAAACTACAGACCAGTTAGCCTAACGTCTGTCGTTGGGAAAATGCTGGAGTCCATTATTAAGGAAGCAATAGCGGGACATTTGGAAAAGCATAATTCAATCAGAGTCAGCATGGTTTTATGAAAGGAAAATCATGTTTGACAAATTTGCTGCCGTTCTTTGAGGATGTAATGAGCAGGTGGATAAGGGGGAACCAGGTGATGTGGTGCATTTGGATTTCCAGAAGGCATTCGGTAAGGTGTCACATAAAAGGATACTGCACAAGATAAAAGTTCACGGGATTGGGGGTACTATATTAGCATGGATAGAGGATTGGCTAACTAATAGAAAACAGAATGTCGGGATAAATGGGCCATTTTCCGCTTGGCAAACAGTAACTAGCCGGGTGGCGCAGGGATCGGTGCTGGGTCCTCAACTATTTACAATCTATATTAATGACTTGGATGAAGGAACTGAGTGTATTGTAGCCAATTTTGCTGATGATACAAAGATGGGTGTAAAAGCAAATTGTGAGGACACCAAAAATCTGCAAAGGGATATAGGCAGGCTAAGTGAGTGGGCAAAAATTTGGCAGATGGAGTATAATGTGGGAAAATGTGAGGTTATCCACTTTGGCAGAAATAATAGAAATGCAAATTATAATTTAAATAGAGAAAAATTGCAAAGTGCTGCACTACAGGGGGACCTGGGCGCCCTTGTGCATTATACACAAAAGTTAGCATTATACACAGGTACAGCAAGTAGTCAGGAAGGCAAATGGAATGTTGGCCTTTATTGCAAGGGGGATAGAGTATAAAAGCAGAGAATTCCTGCTACAACTGTAAGGGTATTGGTGAGGCCACACCTAGAGTACTGCGTATAGTTTTGGTTTCTGTATTTAAGGAATTGCATTGGAAGCAATTCAGAGAAGGTTCACTCAGTTGATTCCGGTAATGAGGGCGTTGACTTATGAAGAAAGATTGAGTAGGTTGGGCCTCTACTCATTGGAGTTCAGAAGAATGAGAGGTGATCTTATCGAAACATATAAGATAATGAGGGGGCTCAACAAGATGGATGCAGAGAGGATATTTCCACTCATAGGGGAAACTAAAACTAGGGGGCATAGTCTCAGAATAAGGGGCCTCCCATTTAAAACTGAAAGGAGGAGGAATTTCTTCTCTTATGGAATTCTCTGCCCCAGAGAGCTGTGGAGGCTAGGTGATTGAATATATTTAAGGCGGAGATAGACAGATTTTTGAGCGATAAGGGACTAAAGGGTTTATGGGGAGTGGGCAGGGAAATGGAGCTGAGTCCATGATCAGATCAGCCATGATCTTATTAAATGGCAGAGCAGGCTCGAGGGGCCAGGTGGCCTACTCCTGTTCCTATTTCTTATGTTCTTATGATTTCTTTGTTTTTGTATTAAATGCCCCTATTTACAAGCTAAGTATCCCATAAACTATCTTAACCAACTGATCAACTTGCCATGCCATCTTCAAATATTTGTGAATATTCATCCCTAGGTCGCTCTGTTCTTGCACCCCCTCAAAATAGTACCATTCAGTTTAATATGCCTCTCCATGTTTTTTCCTAAAGTGCATCACTTCATACTTATCCGCATTAAATTGCATCTGCCATGTGTCTGTCCATTTCACCAGTCTGTCTTTATCCTGCTGAAGTCTGCTACTATCATGTTCAATATTTACTATGTTGCCAAGTTTTGTATTATCCGCATACTTTGAAACTGCACCCTCTATAGCAAAGTCCAGGTCATTTATATATAACAAGAAAAACAATGGTCCTAATATTGACCCCACTATGTACCCAAGTTACCACGGCCCCTTTAATAACATGTGCTTCTATTTTCCAAATAAGTCTGTTTTGAGGTACTTTATCAAGTGACTTTTGAAAGTCCATATATACATCTACTGCACTACCTTAATCAACTATCTCTCCTGTTACTTCATCAATGAACTCTTTGAGGTGATTTTAATCTCACGGGATTGGATCGGTCACCCATTTTGCAACCCAACTGATTTTATTTTAGCACATACTAGGCTTTTTCTTAGACATTTCATCATGTAAGGAAAAAAGGAAATATATGCTGGTATTTCTTCTGCTCTGTAAGTGACTCCCCCCCACCCCCCACTTCATCCCTCTTGTCGATCTAGTTACTTAATACAATTTTGTCTCTGTATAATATTCTAAATTACAATTAAACCAACCATTTGTGAACCCTTCAGATGTCCTCATTGAAAAGGTCCAATTTTCAGTTTGTCTCATATTAGTCAAGACCTCTGAGGATATTCACAGAAGAGTTTACTTAGTTATTACTGTACCTTCAATACGGTGATATTCCACGCAAAGCTTTCAGCTGCTTTACTTAACTTCCTTTCCTTTAAACCCTCCTTTTTTCCTAAATTATGAATTTCCCCATGAAATTCAAGGCCTGTTCAAGATATTGGAACATAAAAAACAAGTTAGTGGCATACGTGTGTTTATTTCTATACAGCACAAATCTTTACCGTTTTTATGTAGTTGATGAGGGCACTAACAAAAGAATTTAAAATTGAAATTGAAGATCAGTTGCATGTCACTATTAAATTATAATTCCAGCTTTAAATAATTACAAAGGGGCAATCATTTCCCATCTTATGCACAGGTTTATACAGTACAGCATATACTAGATGTACAGCAAAGCTTTATACATTATTGTAAAAATGTGTTAAGATGTAACACTGGAAGAACCCCATCCTCTATGACTTCCATTTACTACACGAGCCATTCCTTTGCGTTCTCAGTGATAAATTAGGGTCAAGAACCTCAATTGAGATTGCTCAAACTCATTTCATATAGGCACCATATGTAGGAGAACAGATTTTCATTACATCGGTCTGGGTTGAATTTGCATCCAGAACCTCAGGGGTCCAAGAATAGTGTGCTAACTCCACTGCAGTACCTAATCCCCCAAAGTGCACAATGTTCATTCACATTTTGTATGCTATTGTGGAGGCTCAGCCTTGAATGCACCCCAATGTTGGAAGCAAGCACAAAGGTGGCTGGGAGCCAGTGCACAAATTTTCTGCTTGGCTCACTACTTCCCTGATATGCAGTTAGGTGATTGAGCAGTACTCCAGTTGGAATGGGCTGAAGGAGAAACTGCCTTCAAATTATAGAACCTTGGGCACCTCTGCCCTTTGTCTCCCTCTTCCCTGGCCCTCTGGCACCAGGGTCCCATGCTGATGCCCCATGCATACCCCTGCCCATTGTTTGATGCCTTCAATCCATGGCATGAATCCTGGTGCACAATAAGCAACTGATGCCCGATAATGTAGTCTTGGAACTCCTGAGAATCAAGAGACACATGCCAAAACACAGTAAATTATATAAATTTGCAGATCCTCATGGAGTCCCTGAATGGCCCCAGCACTGGCAGCTGCATTATTAGCCCCAATAGATTTTTCTACATATTTTACAGATAATGGCCTTGATATTTACAGGGAGGTGCGAAGGGTGTGGGGAAGGCTGAAGAACCCAGCAAGGCCAGAGATGCAGAGATTCTGCCGATCTTAATGGCAGGACCTCATTATCATTTTTTGATCCATTTCCCACCCGGCAGCCGGACAAATTGATAGCCTGGCCGGCAGCCTGGAGAAAAAAGCAGCGGTAGGAGACCACAGCTGGGGATTCTTGGGGATGGTCCCCGGAATTCGGGAGGGGTGAACGACGGACATCGCGGCTTGAGAGGTGGGAGAGATTACCTCCACAGTGTTCACAGACACATTTTATGCCATCTGTGATCAGGAATGCCCACATAAGAGTGACACCTTTGCAGTAAAACATCCCAAGGCAATTCACAGGAAAATTATCAAACAAAATTAGATACCGAGTCACATAAGATATTAGGACAGATGATCAAAGACTTGGTCAATGAGGTTGTTTTAAAGGAGCATCTTAAAGGAGAGAGAGAGGCTGAGAGGTTTGGAAAGGGAATTCCAGAGCTTAGGGCCTAGGCAGCTGAAGCGATGATAATCAGGGATGCGAAAGAGGCCATTATTGGAGGAGCGCAGAAATCTCAGAGGATTGTAGGGCTGGAGGAGGTTACACAGATAGGGAGGGGTGAGGCCATGGAGGGATTTGAAAACAAAGATGAGATGGCATTACCATCGCCAAATCCCCAACCATCAACATCCATGGGGTCACCACTGACCAGAAACTCAACTGGATCAGCCACATAAATATTGTGGCTACAAGAGCTGGTCAGAGGCTGTGTATTCTGTGGCAAGTGACTCACCTCCTGACTCCTCAAAGCCTTTCCACCATCTACAAGGCACAAGTCAGGAGTGTGATGGAATACTCTCCAGTTGCCTGGATGGGTGCAGCTCCGACACCACTCAAGAAGCTCGACACCATCCAGGACAAAGCAGCCCACTTGATTGGCACCCCATCCACCACCTTAAACATTCACTCCCTCCATCACCATCGCACGTGGCTGCAGTGTGTATCATCTACAAGATGCACTGCAGCAACTCGTCAAGGCTTCTTCGACAGCACCTCCCAAACCCACGACCTGTACCACCGAGAAGGACAAGGGCAGCAGGCGCATGGGAACACCACCACCTGCAAATTCCCCTCCAAGTTACACACTATCCTGAATTGGATTTATATTTCCGTTCCTTCATAGTCACTGGATCACAATCCTGGAACTATGGAACTAATTTGGAGCTAATCCTAACAAGAAGGCGGCTCATCACCACCTTCTCAAGGGCAATTAGGGATTGGCAATGATGAGATGGCATTTCCATCGCCAAATCCCCAACCATCAACATCCATGGGGTCACCACTGACCAGAAACTCAGCTGGCCTTGCTAGTGTAACCCACATCCAATGAACAAATCTATATTTTTAAATTGAGACATTGCCAATGTAGGTCAATGAGCAGAGGGTGATAGGTGAACGGAACTTTGTGTGAGTTAGGACATGGACAGCAGAGTTATGGAAGTTTACCAGAGGGTGCAAGGAATTCTCCTTCGATGTCTCGATTAAAAAAACAACTTAAAGGGTAGAAATTCTCAACTATTATGTTCAAAGGTATGATGTTATAATAGAGCACTGCAAGTTACACTGTGGAATGTGCAGAGGACCTGTGATACTCAGAGAATTCATTTACCTGACTTCTGACAATGGATGATCCTGTCATAAATAGAATCTGCCACATCAATCAAGCACCTTGTCTCCTGTATCACCTGTGAAAAAATACAAATTATGAAAACACAAATGAAAGACAGTGCACTTCATTATTTACAGCACTGCTCTGTTACTCAACGCAATCACACTCAATCTTAGTAATTGCAACTTAAAAATTGCCCCTCGGTGTGAATCATAAACTTATCACCCAGAGCTTCATAGTTATAACAATATTTCTAGTTCATTTTCTCTTTGGCTGATTGGATAGTTTACTTTGGAAAATGTGTTAAATTTCAGTACTGTGTTCATTAGAAATTTCTCTACTACCGCCCCCCCCCCACCAACTCCCCCCCCCCCCCCCGCCCCGCCCCCCACACACTGCATCCCTCCCCGACTGCAAAGAAACCGATTGATTTAAAATGTGGTCAGTGCTGCTAATGGTATCCAAACTGAACACTTAATGCATCCCTGCATATTTTCAACAGAATGGTTATAATAATGGGTACAAACAGCAATCTTTTGACTTCCTACCAACCTCCACATTTCCAATGCTATAGAAACATAGAAAATAGGTGCAGGAGTAGGCCATTCAGCCCTTCGAGCCTGCACCACCATTCAATAAGAGCATGGCTGACCGTTCACCTCAGTACCCCTTTCCTGCTTTCCCTCCATACCCCTTGATCCCTTTAGCCGAAAGGGCCATATCTAACTCCCTCTTGAATATATCCAATGAACTGGCATCAACAACTCTCTGCGGTAGAGAATTCCACAGGTTAACAACTCTCTGAGTGAAGAAGTTTCTCCTCATCTCAGTCCTAAATGGCCTACCCCTTATCCTTAGACTGTGTCCCCTGGTTCTGGACTTCCCCAACATCGGGAACATTCTTCCTGCATCTAACCTGTCCAGTCCCGTCAGAATTTTATATGTTTCTATGAGATGCCCTCTCGTCCTTCTAAACTCCAGTGAATACAGGCCCATATGTCAGTCCTGCCATCCGGGAATCAGTTTGGTGAACCTTCGCTGCACTCCCTCAATAGCAAGAACGTCCTTCCTCAGATTAGGAGACCAAAACTGAACACAATATTCCAGGTGAGGCCTCACCAAGGCCCTGTTCAACTGCAGTAAGCCCTCCCTACTCCTATACTCAGACCCCCTAGCTATGAAGGCCAACATACCATTTGCTTTCTTCACCGCCTGCTGTACCTGCATGCCAACTTTCAATGAGTGATGAACCATGACACCCAGGTCTCATTGCACCTCCCCTTTTCCTAATCTGCCGCCATTCATATAATATTCTGCCTCACATTTATCCACATTATACTGCAACTGCCATGCGTTTGCCCACTCACCTAACCTGTCCAAGTTAACCTGCAGCCTTTTAGTGTCCTCCTCACAGCTCACACCGCTGCCCAGCTTAGTGTCATCTGCAAACCTGGAGATATTACACTCAATTCCCTCATCCAAATCATTAATGTATATTGTAAATAGCTGGGGTCCCAGCACTGAGCCTTGCAGCACCCCACTAGCCACTGTCTGCCATTCTGAAAAGGACCTGTTTTTCCCAACTCTCTGCTTCCTGTCTGCCAACCAACACACCAGTACATTACCCCCAATACCATGTGCTTTAATTTTGCACACCAATCTCTTGTGTGGGGCCTTATCAAAAGCCTTTTGAAAGTCCAAATACACCACATCCACTGGTTCTCCCTTGTCCACTCTACCAGTTACATCCTCAAAAAATTCTAGAAGATTTGTCAAGCAGGATTTCCCTTTCATAAATCCATGCTGACTTGGGCCGATCCCATCACTGCTTTCCAAATGTGCTGCTATTTCAGCTTTAATAATTGATTCCAACATTTTCCCCACTACTGATGTCAGGCTAACCGGTCTATAATTACCCGTTTTCTCTCTCCCTCCTTTCTTAAAAAGTGGTGTTACATTAGCTACCCTCCAGTCCATAGGAATCGATCCAGAGTCCATAGACTGTAGGAAAATGATCACCAATGCATCCACTATTTCGAGGGCTACTTCCTTAAGTACTCTGGGATGCAGACTATCAAACCCCGGGGATTTATCGGCCTTTAATCCCATTAATTTCCCTAACACAATTTCCCGCTTAATAAGGATTTCCTTTAGTTCCTCCTTCTCACCAGACCCTCGGTCCCCTAGTATTTCCGGAAAGTTATTTGTGTCTTCCTTCGAGAAGACAGAACCAAAGTATTTGTTTAACTGGTCCGCCATTTCTTTGTTTCCCATTACAAATTCACCTGAATCTGACTGCAAGGGACCTACGTTTGTTTTCACTAATCTTTTTTTCTTCACATATCCAACAGAAGTTTTTACAGTCAGTTTTTATGTTCCCTGCAAGCTTCCTCTCATACTCTATTTTCCCCCTCCGAATTAAACCCTTTGTCCTTCTCTGCTGTATTACAAAATTCTCCCAGTCCTCAGGTTTGCTGCTTTTTCTGGCCAATTTATATGCCTCTTCCTTGGATTTAACACTATCCTTAATTTCCCTTGTTAGCCACAGTTGAACCAGCTTCCCCGTTTTATTTTTACTCCAGACAGGGATGTACAATTGTTGAAATTCATCCATATGATCTTTAAATTTTGCCAACCCTTTAAATATCACTCGCCAGTCTATTCTAGCCCATTCACGTCTCATACCATCGAAGTTACCTTTCCTTAAGTTCTGGACCCTAGTCTCTGAATTAACTGTGTCACGAATTTATCACCTCTACAATTTTATTTGATGTTTGCAGAGTTTGTTGAAACATTGTTGTGATCTGGCTTAACTGGAACATGTCCTGAAGTCAAAGCCATCAAAGGTGGGCACTTTAGATACACCAATTTACTTTGAAAAAGTTCCTGGAAGGAATCTTGAGCGGTGATCATATAACTGGCAACTGTGCAGATATATTATAGTTGGCAATCACAAATACACAATGTTACACAGAAATGTGTTTAAAACTATTTTGTTAAAGCAGTACAATATAAGCGAGTAACTGATGTACAATTTTTAATGCATTTATTACGGATATAAACTCAATGGCTATTCAATTTGGGAAAAACCCATTCCATATTCAGATTCATAACACAGGGACAGCATATGGCTGCTTAAAGTGCTTGGGGATGTTGCTAACATAGCTGTGTTCAATAAAAATAAAGCCAAGGTCTCAGAATTCCAATACTATTCACATGTCTGAATAAAAACATTCATAACTGTTTGAAAACAAGGCACTTGATCCTTTTCATCCTCAGTAAAATAGAAAATTCTTTGAAATTCCTTATCTTAATCTGAGCTACATAATTGCATTATCCTGATCTGGCACAACTTACATTCAGTGAATTAAACCAATAATAATGTCCAGTAAAGGGTGGCACAGAATAATTGTTCAGAAGAAACTTTTCATTAATGAATAAATGGACTATTATTTGTATTTATAATAAATAAAACAAATACATCAACATTAAATTATATTCAACTTGTTAATTTAGTTAGCACAAGACATTTCAAATTGTGGCTAAATTGTATCCCAAGGTTTAAAAGGGATTTATTTGATATTTTTGGCAGCACTGATACTTTTCTTCGTCATTAAATGTAATAGAAAACTAAAGCTTCTTGCAACATTTAATCCTTCAGGCTTTACATTTATCTGGCATTTTGTAGAACATGAATTAATGTATTTATTTTTCCACAAGAATACCACATGATTAAATTAGAAAGCCAAATTATTGGAAAAGAAAAGAACAGAACATTTCACTGCAATTAGAATTCTTCCAAAGACAAAATCAAAACATGTACTTCTTTTCCAAAAAAAAAAGAAAGTGCAGTTGCTGTGATTTATTTTATCCTTTTCTGAAGCTACTGACTGGAATCCAGTACCAGAGGTGGCAGCACCTCTTCAATACCTTGCCAAAGTCACCATTCTTCATGTGTGAGCCTGGACATTGAGGGGATGAAATTCTTAGGGTCGAAATTCCAACTCAGGTTTGGAATGCTGACTGTGGGTTAGGATAATAATTTGGTGACTTAAATCATGCATAACGGAATTGTCATTAGGATCCCGAAATTACAGTCTTCAGAGATGTTAACCCAGGAAGACAGTTTCAGGTGAACAGGGGGGAAAAAAATTCCCAAAATTATGCAGCCAAAGCAAAGTTATTGCTAAATGAACTGTTTCTTTCAATCAGCAGTTGCCACTTCCACCTTTATCAACTGATCCTGGCAAGAATTTTATACACGTGCTTATTAGAATGGTGGAGCTGATGCGATGTGATGAAATTTAGGATGAGTGCTGTTGTCTGGCACTTTTTGTGTGTGTGTGTGTCGGTGGAGGTGGAGAGGAGCTAGAATTTGGAGCAGGACCTGGTGTGCCAGGTTTCAACCCCATTTACATTATATCCCAAATTCTGATAGAAGGGAGGGCAGGAGGAAGAAACACCCACCCTATACACAGTCCAGACATGCAAATGATGGATTTAGAACCGGACAACAGCTACACACATGTATTTTCCAGAGATCACTGATACTGATCTATAGTAGGAACCCTGTCCATATCAGCTAACTCAGCACAGACAGTGACTGAACCTGGAGGCGTCCTTGTCTGTATAAGGTCAGTACCATACCACATGGTGCATTTATCCATTGAACTATCAGCTCGGGAAGTTTCATTCGTTCCTGAATAAGTCACATAAGAGCAAGCATTTCATATTAGTGTGGGATTTTGTTATAGGAGAGGGAAAGTAAAAACTAACTTCACTAACTCTTGAAAAATGCACCTCTTGTTTTCTGACAACAAAGTGACTTGAGTGGAGCATGGACTGGTTGGGTCAATTGGCTTGTTTCTCTGCCATATAGCCTATGTATAATTTCCTGACATGGAGAAGTCTGCAGAGCTAACCATTACATCTTGTGACTGAAATAGAATACATAATGATATATTCTATCATAGTTGGCTGAAAGGAATTTTTAAAAAGTCCTCTGACTGTTTTCCCTTACATCGCACAGGTTTATGCAGCAGTGAGTTCTTAATCTCAGCTAGGCTCCCTCGGCAAGTCACTAGAAGATGAAGCACGTATACAGAGGTAGGAAGGGAAAAGAGACAAGTTAGCCCACATAGTTTTCAGTCTCCTAATGCAGAGCTATCCAAGATCCAGACACCAAAATGAAACCCACAAGCTCCTTTAATTTGGCCGACAAACCTCCTGCTAGTTCCTTTCTTCTTTGCTTGCTTGTACATAAAGTCTAATTAAATAACACTGAGAGCTTGCTAAGGATGGCCAAGGTTTGCTTTTCATATCCTTTTTCTATTTGATATGTTGAAATTTGTAACAATCTGTTCTCATGGATATGTTTTTCAGTGGCACTGGCTCAGCTGACCCGTGACCGACTGTCTGCCAGCTATTGCAAGTCCACAGTGCTGCACGTGTACCGGGGTGGGGTCAGCATCTCCTTCATCTATCAGCACTGTTAATGATGGCAAAGTTTTTGCTTTGTGATGGTAACTCTGAGTGTAAAAGCGATTGCGACTTCAGCTTTGCAAATTTCCGGGGCCTGATTGAAAAAGGGTGTTCCCTGTTCGGTGTTGCGGTGGGGGGGTGGGGGGGGGTCTAGTTTTTTCGTCTGCTTGCTTAATCTCACTTGTTTTCTGCATGGGGGTCTCGTATGTATAAAGGGTCTTGCATTTTTTTGTATGGTCTCACTTTTAGTGTTTACAGCGTGGCCCCACTATTTTGGCGATTAGGTTCTGAATTCTTTGTATATAGTTATGGGGATCACACTTTTGAGGCTCTTTGGTTTTCCTGTGTATGGGGGTTGCATTTTTTTTTGTTGGGAAGTTTTGGGGCCAAAATTGCCCCTTTCTTAAGGCCTCTTAACACCGGAAATCGGCGGCCACGCTATGGAGTGCAATGGCCGCCGACTTGTTGTGTAATGGCCGCCATTATCAAAATTTCACTCCTGCGGTATCCCAGCGGTGAGCTGCTCCCCTCCTACCACTCCGCTACAGCCCTGTAGACCATGAGCTTGGTAGATTTGAGGGCCTGGTCTTCAAACACCCTTTTCCCCAGACGGCCAAAGGTTGCACTGGCGCACTGGAGGCGATGTTGAATCTCTGCATCAATATCTGCCTTTGTTGATAAGAGGCTCCTCTATGTATGGATCTGAGGCATGGATGATATATAGAAGGCACCGCAAGTCGCTAGAGATATATCACCAACGATGCCTCGGCAAGATCCTGCAAATCCCCTGGGAGGAAAGGCGCACCAACATCAGTGTCCTCGTCCAGGCTAACATCCCCAGTATTGAAGCACTGACCACACTCGATCAGCTTCGCTGGGCAGGCCACATAGTTCACATGCCAGATACGAGATTCCCTAAGCAAATGCTTTATGCGGAGCTCCTTCATGGTAAACGAGCCAAATGTGGACAGCGGAAGCGTTACAAGGACACCCTCAAAGCCTCCCTGGTAAAATGCGACATCACCACTGACACCTGGAAGACTCTGGCCGAAGACCGCCCAAGGTGGAGAAAGTGCATCCGGGAGGGCGTTGAGTTCTTCGAGTCTCAATGCAAAGAGCGTGAAGAGGTCAGGCGCAGACAGCGGAAGGAGCACGCGGCAAACCAGCCCCACCCATCCCTTCCCTCGACGAATGTCTGTCCCATCTGTGACAGAGTCTGTGGCTCTCGTATTGGACTGTTCAGCCACTAGAGTACTCACTTTGGGAGTGGAAGCAAGTCTTCCTCGATTCCGAGGGACTGCCTATGATGATGATGATTACCGCTCCACTGTTGCCAATCCACCCTAAGTGCATCATCACAGTATGCACCGCCGATGTACCTCCACCCGACGGAGAAATTCCACCGTGAAAATCTGCGGCCCGCCGGGTGGTGCCTAAACAAGCTTCTTCGCGGTGGTCCAGTGAGGCTGAGGCCTTCTGCAATGGTGGTGTGACTCCCATTAAAGGGGAGGTTGCACTGCTGCTGCCGCCATGTTTTCTTTGTTGGCCGACTGCCAACAGGCAGCCTGGCACCCCCTCTGGTGGCCCAGTGGACCAAGGTCTAAACCGCGCAGGTTTTCCCCTTTAAGTGAAACGTAGAGCCGTGGTGACGTGGCGCTATGATGACTGACAGTGGCAGTCACTACACTCCCAGCCGCCCCCCCCAACTTCCGCCTCTCTGGTGTACTCACTGCCCCACTTCTGCCCTCATTATGAACGACTTCCAGTCCGCCTGATAAAGAACACAGAGCGGAATTTCACTCAAGAGGCCATCTCAACCACCACGGCGGTGAAAACACTCAAAACAGGGTGCGTGCGCCCAGTTTCAGGCGGGTGGCAATTTCGGCCCCCTTGTATTTTAATGTATGGGGACTTGCATTTCAGCATAATTAAATGCAATCCACTCAGTTGCTTTGACGTGTCTATTGGGCCCTAGGCTTCAAAAGATTGGAAATCCCTGTCTGAGTACAAAGACAGAAGTAAAGTGGTAGGTAAATGCCCCATCCAGTTCTTAGGTAATAACTGATCCAGTTTATGACCCGGAGCTGAGCTTCCAATCCCATATCCTCTCCATCACAAAGACTGCCTACTTCCACTTCCGTAATAACACCCGTCTTCACCACTGCCTCAGTCCATCTGCTGCTGAAACCCCCAGCCATGCTTTTGTTACCTCCTATCTATTCTAATTATTTCCTGGCTGGCCTCCTATCTTCCACCCTCCATAAACTTAAGCTCATCCGATGCTCTGCTGCTGTATCTTAATTCGCACCAAGTCAGGTTCGTCCATCACCCCTGTGCTTGCTGATCTACACTGGCTTCCGGTCCAACAACACATCCATTTCAAAAATTCTTATCCTAGTGTTCAAATCCCTCCAAGGCCTTGTCCATCTCTATCTTTGTAACCTCCTTCAGCCTACAACCCTCCGGGAACTGTTTTCCTCCAACTGGCTTCTTGTGCATCCCCCACTTCCTTCGTCCCACTGTGTCTTCAACCTTCTCGGCTCTATGCTCCGGAAATCTTCCTCCAAATTACTTTGCCTCTCCATCTCTCTCTCCTCCTTTAAGACATTGCTTAAAACTTACCTCTTTGACCAAACCTTTGGTTACCTGTACTAACGTCTCTTTCTTTGGGTCTGTGTCAACTTTTGTCTGATTACACTCCTGTGAAGCGCTTTGGCACATTTTACTATGTTAAAGGCATATGTAAGGCGAGGAAAACCTATACCCGAACTGAATTGTAGGGCTTATCAGTATTAGGAGGTTCTGATGAATCATAAGTAGTCAACAATAAATTGACCATTAGCACAGACTGATAGAACGTAAAAACATACACTCAGTATGGAATAACACACCCACCAAGGGCGGTGGAGAGTCAACAGTCTACAAAGATAGCAAACCCTGGGAAGCAAGGTCAATTCACACATCATGAGGAACTGAGGCAAAGTTGACACCACTCAATAACACATTCCAGAAGGGTGACATGTGATGGGAGATGGACAGGTGGGGGAGAACCACTCAGAGCCAGTCTGAGCAGTAGGCCAATCGGTGGGTTGCACACCTCGAAAAACTGTATAATTGTGATTGTAAAACCTCCAGAAACACCAGCCAAAGTTAGCTGGGACAGGGGAGGGGAGGTGCTGAATCCTATCCCAGAAAAGGAAAGATGCTGCTTCCACCAACACCTATGTCTGAAAGCTGGGGCATGCAACCTCCTTACTTAAAGAGTTCCTTCCCCTGGCTCTGCACCCACTTACATCAATGGGCTTGTAGAAGTAGGCATAAGCTCCGCCATAACAAGGCCTGGAAACTTTGCCACATGGTTAGAATCCACTGTATTCTGGTTCTGGTGAAGCTTGCAGCCTTTCCAGCGGACTCTCACCAAAGTTCCAGTGAGAGTCCACTGGAACAGCCGAGGAATTCCGGCTTTTTGTAGAACAAGAGATCTAAGTCCTCAGCTTTCCATTTAAAGATTGAAGAATTAGTGAGGATAAAGCAAGTACATCCAAAATGTAACTAAGTCAAAATTTATCTTGTGGAAGTGAAATTCAAGGAGGATTGGAACTGCTGTAGCAAAGTTAATTCTATGTTTAAAATACATTTTATGAAACATTTTTATCAGTAGTGCAGAGTTGTAATTCAAGCTTGTTCTGAAACAATATAATTTCTAAAGGCAGTAGGCTAAAAATTTGGTTGCTTGGCGTCTGTTGTTTGTGCGCTACGGGTGCCGATACTGGTGTCTGAGCTGTGCAGGTCGCGCCAGATTCCGTAAGTATGTCGAGTGCGCAGATCGTGACATCAGTGTTGTAATACTGATTTGACGCCAGCACTGCCACTTTTGACCTCAATGCTGGAGCTAATGCCCTCTCTTAACCTTGCACAGCTGAACACAACAGGAAGGACCCCACACCAGCATCATTTAAAGGTATCATCGTCTGCTTACAGGTTAGCTATTGATTGATTTCTACAGCCGGTGCTGAGTTTGTAGAAGTGTTTCGTGCTTTCTAGAGTTCTTTAAAGTTGTCTAATGTGTACAAGGAGTGTTGTGGCCCGTGCTCAAGGACTTGGTACTGACTTGTAAGGGATCTGCTCAGACCAGTTGCTCCAGACATGGGCACAGTAGTTTGTATTCCCCTTGGCCTGCAGCATGACAGGGAGAATGAGCAGAGGCAACACAGAGCAGGACAAGCTGCTAGAAGAGGCAGGAGGGGGAGAAGGGCTCTCAGAGGGAGTCCATATCCAGGCCAGGGTCTTCAGGGCGCAATTCTCCTACCTCAGCGACAACAGTGCATGCAACATCTCCGTTTTACTAAGAAGGTGCTCACTGACATCTGCCACCTGCTGCAGGCAGACCATGGCAAGGACGGCATTTCCAGTGGCTGTGAAGGTGATGCCTTCATTCTGCGGCAGTCCGCTATGCCATCAGCATCTGAGCCACCACGAAAAATCAAAGGGTGGCTACTGGCTGACCACCTGGCTCATGAATCCACTGTGCAACCCACACACATGTGGCCAGCTTGCATATAATGAAAGCCATGCTCTCACGTGGAATCTGATAGAGCAGACCATTGATGTCCTTAAACAACCCTTCTGCTGCCTGGACCACTCAGGAGGAGCCCTGCCGTACTGACCAGAGCGCATCTCAAGATTTGCCGTGGTCTGCTGCATGGTCCACAATCTCGTCATATTGAAGGCACACCCTCTGCCACCAGGCATACAGCAACCAGCTGAGGAGGCGGCGATCGAGGAAGAGGAGGAGGAAAAAGAGGAGGAGGAAGTGGAAGAGGAAGATGCGGAAGGGAGGAGACAACTCAAGTAGTCTCATTTTGCCCGAGCTGTCTGTGATCGACTCATCCAACTGCGGTACGAGTGAACGTAACCCCAATCCCGTATTCAACAATAGTCCCACACCTACCTTTCCTCTGCTACTGACCGTCACAGCGTCCTATTGGCCACAATGCTACAATAAAAGCCACCACAAGAAAACATTCCAAATCAACTTTATAAATCAAACCCATTACAATGTTTCATTCAAAAGTCAACTAATCATTCTTGTGCATTCTCTTAGTGCCTGTCTTTCGTGTGCCTTTGCCTGTACTAGTGCTCCTATACAGTGCTACCCCAGTGGCTGCAGCATGGCTGATGGCAGGCTGACTTTCAGTGGGGAAGACTGCAGATGGCCTTGCAGGATGATCCAGAGCAGTTCTGGGGCTAGAAGGCCCGGCATCGGACCGCACGACCTTGGCATGGACAGCAGCAGTCACGGCTGGCTGGCACATAGGAAACAGCAAGGCCACTGGTGGAGTGGGAGTGGTGCGAGGACGAATGCTGTCAGCCTGAGAGAGGGCAGCAGACTCGTCCTCCACAGAGCCACTGCCACTCCCCCGGGGTGCCGCCTCAACATTCCTAGTAATCTGCTGGAGGACAGATTGCAGTGACACCCTGCAAGCCCCTTTCAACACTGGTAACCCCAGCTAATATGGCAGAAGTCGATGTTCGCATGGCAGCAAGCTGAGCTTGCATGACTTAAGTCTGAGCTTCCATTGCAGCACTTGTATGTTGGGTGGTTTCTGCTTATGCTGCAATGGAAGCTGAGACATCACCTATCAGACCCTGCATCCACACTCTCTGAGTGAAGCCCTGTATAAGTTGGAGCTGGGCTCCTCCATGTTCCTTGACATTGCATTCAGGCTTTCTGGCAGGCTTGCCAATGCACCAAGCATTTTATTGTGCATGCCCATCAGCTTTAACCTACATCTGCCCCATCAAAGTCCTCATCTGAGTCCTGTGCAGCAGAACTCTTGTGCAACCTCGCCCTCGAGGGAGCTGGCAGCCGCACTATCCTTTTCCCCTGTCCTGGCTTCAACTCATTCGTGTCTGGTGACTCACCATGTACAGATCCCGTCTCTAAGCTATCCTCTCAAGTCTACGCAGTGCCAGTATCTGAGCCATTGGGTGCAAGAGTGAGATCGAGTGATGGTGCTTCTTCTTCATCAGCACTCTCATTTTCTTCTTCCAGCACTGCCTGGCCAGGTTGGATTTCCCGGATCTCTGAAATGAGCAAGGAACAAGGGTAGGGTTGCGGTGAGGAGGAGCGGGGGAAAGCAAGCGTTGCATGCTTACACCACCTGCAGCTTGTAAGTCAGAAGTGATTGTGGAATGAGGGGGTAGTGGGATGTGAGGAGGAGGATTAGATATGAGCATACCGTTTTGTTCAATGGTTTCAGCGTCACCACTGACCATGACCTCAGTCACAGCCACTCCAATTATGCCAAGCATCGTCTTCTAGAGCGCGATCAAGATATGGAGGCCATATGTCCTCCTCCGGCCAGCTGCAACTGCCGACGGATGTGTGCAACCTTGTCCTGCAAGAGAGAAGGTGTATCAGTGAGTGTGGTTGACTGTGTTTGGCTGATGAGGCTGTTATGGTTGAAGAGCTAGCAGTGTGTGCAAGCTGTGAGATGTGGGTGTGAGGCTTACAGCAGTGGCAAGTGTGTGAGGGTGAGATGGAGAATATAAATGTGAGGTATGGGTCGTGATTGATAGAGATTGTTGGTAGGTGAGTAATGGGGGTGTGGTGAATTGAGCAGTGTGTGAAGCTCATTTGTGGGATCTGCCTTTTGACGATGAATTCACTGACCATGAACACTCGTGTGAGATCATTATACTTCTTCGTGCACTGCATCCAGGTCCTTGGTGGTACATAGTTTACATTGACAGCAATGGCTATCTGCTCTATTCCCTTCTCAGCGCCTGTCTGGAGGGCCTCCTGGCTCCCTGTGCATACAAATGATCTCTCCTCCTGTACCAGAACCTTGACTGCTGCATCAGAAAATCTGGAAGACCTCTCTGACATGTTGCACTATCTTCGCTCTTCCTATAGGTCACACACTCCTCGACAACTACTTCCAGTACTTGCTGAAGTCAGAATGGTTTTACTGAAGTAGTGGCTTGATGCAATAGATGTTAAAAGTTTTTTTTTAAATGTGTAGAGTGCTGCTGAATGCATGCAAGGCCTCGGATGGTAAAGGAAGGCTTCTGAAAAGACAGAAGAAGTTGCAAATACTCAGCAGGTCAGGCAGCATCCGTGGAGTGAGAAACAGAGTTCACGTCTCAGTTCAAGATGCTGCCTGACCTGCTAAATATTTCCAGCATTTTATTCTGTCATGTCAGATTTACAGCATCTGCTTGCAGAGGGAAGAGGAAGACACAGAAGAGGAAGAAGCTGAAGAGGAGGAAACAGAAGCTGAGAAAGCTGAAGCAGAAGGAAGGATGCAAACTAAACATCCCCTTTCAGGCCTGGATATCCGGGACAAAATCATCCACCTGCAGTCCGAGTGACCACAATCTCAATTCCCCTTTCAACATTAGTCCCACACCTTACCTTACCTTTGTTACTGACATTCACAGCATCCCCTTGGCCACAAAGTTGAAATAAAAGCCACCACAAAGCAAACTTTCCAATCTAACTTTATATGACTATCTATTCAATATGACGACAAGAAATCAACTCATCGCCCTTATGCATTTTCTTAGTGAATGTCTTGTATGTGCTTTTGTCTATCCTGCTGATGTCATGCAGTGCTATCACAGTGGTTGCAGCATGGCTGGTGAAAACATAGAAACAGAAATTTACAGCGAAGAAGGAGGCCATTTTGGCCCATTGTGTCCACGCTGGCCGACAAAGAGCCGCACGGCCCTTGGTCAGCAGCCCTAAAGGTTACATATAAACCTATGAACAAAGACGGAAAGGCAAAGAACACTCAGCCCAACCAGTCAGCCTCACACAACTGCGACACCCCTTATACTGAAACATTCTACACTCCACCCCAACCGGAGCCATGTGATCTCCTGGGAGAGGCAAAAACCAGATAAAAATCCAGACCAATTTAGGGAGAAAAAATCTGGGAAAATTCCTCTCCGAACCATCTAGGTGATCGAAACTAGTCCAGGAGATCACCCTGGCCTTATTCTATTCCCTGCAGTACTTGCCATTATATCTGCGCCGTCCAACAAAAGGTCTTCCAATCTAATCCCAATTACCAGCTCTAGATCTGTAACCCTGCAGGTTACTGCACTTTTAAGTGCCCATCCAACATCTCTTAAGAGTGGTGAGGGTTTCTGCATCCACCACTCTTCCAGGCAGCGAGTTCCAGATTCCCACAACCCTCTGCGTAAAGAAGCCTCCCCCCCCTCAAATCCCCTCTAAACCTTCCACCAACCACCTTAAAACTATGCCCCCTCGTAATAAACCCCTCCACCAATGGAAATACACCCTTACTATCCACTATGTCCAGGCCCCTCAATATATTGTACACCTCAATGAGGTCTCCTCTCAACCTCCTCTGTTCCAATGAGAACAAACCCAGCTTATCCAATCTGTCCTCATAACTCAGATTCTCCATTCCAGGCAGCATCCTAGTAAATCTCCTCTGCACCCTCTCTAGTGCAATCACGTCCTTCCTATAATACGGCAACCAAAACTGCACACAGTACTCCAGCTGTGGCCTAACCAAAGTTTTATACAATTTAAGCATAACCTCCCTGCTCTTATATTCTATGCCTCGGCCAATAAAGGCAAGCATTCTGTATGCCTTCCTAACCACCTTATCCACCTGGCCTGCTACTTTCAGGGATCTGTGGACAAGCACTCCAAGGTCCCTTTGTTCATCTACACTATTAAGTGGCCTACTGCCTAATGTGTATACCCGTTCCTTATTAGCCCTCCCAAAGTACATCACCTCACACTTCTCTGAATTAAATTCCATTTGCTACTGTTCTGCCCACCTGACCAGTAGTTTGATATCCTCCTGTAGCCCATGACTTTCCTCTTCATTATCAACCACACAGCCAATTTTAGTATTGTCTGCAAACTTCTTAATCATATTCCCTATATTCAAATCTAAATCGTTGATATATACCACAAAAAGCAAGGGACCCAATACTGTGCCCTGCGGAACCCCACTAGAAACATACATCAATCATTACCCTTTGCTTCCTACCTCCAAGCCAATTTTGGATCCAATTTACCACTTTGCCCTGTATCCCATGGGCTTTAACCTTCATGACCAGTCTACCATGTGGGACCTTATCAAAAGCCTTGCTACAGTCCTTGCTACATCGTACGCACTACCTTACTGATCAGTGGGTATGGAGAGAAGGCAGGCGTGGGGTACTGAAGTTGCATGATATTGAATGGTGGTGCAGGCTCGAAGGGCCGAATGGCCTGCTCCTGCACCTATTTTCTATGTTTCTATGTTTCTACCCTCATCGACCATCTTGGTTACCTCCTCAAAAAATTCAATTAGGTTAGTCAAACACGATCTTCCCTTAAAAAATCCGCGCTGACTGTCCTTAATTAATCCTTGCCTTTCCAAATGCACATTTATCCTGTCTTTCAAGATTTTTTCCAATAATTTTCCCACCACTGAGGTTAGGCTGACAGGCCTGTAATTACTCAGCCTATACCTTTCCCCCTTCTTAAACAAGGGTACTACATTAGCAGTCCTCCAATCCGCCGGCACCATGTCTAGATCCAAAGAGGACTGGAAAATGATGGTCAAGGCCTCTGCTAATTCCTCTTTTACTTCACTCAACAGCCTGGGATGCATTTCATCCGGGCCTGGGGACTTATCTACTTTCAAAGCTGCTAAACCCCTTAATACTTCCTCTCTCATTATATTTATTTAATCCAGAATATCACACTCCTCCTCAATAGCTGTATCTGCATTGCCTCTTTCCTTTGTGAAAACAGATGCAAAGTATTCGTTAAGAACCCTGCCAACATCTTCTGCCTCCTCACAAAGATTACCCTCATGGTCTCTAATAGGCCCTACCCTACTTTAGTTACCCTCTTACTCTTAATATTTTTATAGAACATCTTAGGATTTTCCTTAATTTTACTGGCCAAGAATTTCTCGTACTCTCTCTTAGCATTCCTAATATCCTTTTTAATTTTGCCTCTTAACTTTTTATATTCCTCTAAAGATGCTATAGACACAAGCGTCCCTTTTTTTCTTAATCCTCCCCTGTAAGTCCCTAGACATCCAGGGGGCTCTAGAATTATTTTTCCCAGCCTTATTCTTTAAGGGCACACGTTTGGCCTGAGCCTTCCGGATCTCCTCCTTGAATGCCTCCCACTGTTCTGACACTGATTTATCAACAAGTAGCTGTTCCCATTCCACAATGGCCAAATCACTCCTTAACTTAGCAAAATTAGCTTTTCCCCAATTTGGAACTTTTATTCCAAGCCTATTCTTGTCCTTATCCATAACCAACTTGAATCTGACTGAATTATGGTCACTGACTTTCAGTAGGAGACAATGCAAATGGCCTTACTGGTCGACCTTGAGGAGCTGGTGTCTGAGAGTATCAAATCAAGTGACGGTGTTTCTTCTTCTTCTTCTTGGCCAACCACTAGCTCGGCAGGCTGCATTTCTTGGGTGTGTGAAATTAGGAAGGCACAAGGGTGGAGTTGTGGTGAGGGGGAGGCCAGAAAGAAAGAGGATAATAATGTATGAAGATACCAGCATCTTGTATCCTTTCTGCCCCACCACTGGCGAAGGGCTCAGCCATGCCACTGCCAAGAATGGCCAGCACCGTCTCGTTCAAGATAGTGAAGTGAGGCTAGGAATGGCAGATGTGCCTCGTGATTGGTACAGATAGTTGGTAGGTGAGTTATGGGGGTGAGGGAGTTGTGCATTGAGCAGTGTGTGAGGCTAGTGGTGCAGTTGGTAGGAGATGGCTTTTGATGATGCATTCATTGACCTTGACCAGTGGTCTGAGGTCATGAAGCTTCTTTGGGCACTGGAAGCAGGTGGTGGGGGCAACACTACAGGCAGAGACAGCCTCAGTGATGTGGTCCAACATCGTTCTTTCTGGAGGGCCTCTTGGTCCCTTTGGGTAGAGGACCTCTCTTGCAGTGTTGATCCCTGCTAAAAGCTGTGTGTGAGACCCTGCATGCCCCTTTCCTGGCTTGCTGAGCCATTTGTGAGGTTCGGAAATGAATTCAGCTTTAAGTGCTGAAGACTTCCATTTGGGGGTACTTTGTAATGTTTTTTGAAAAGGCAGTAAGAAAACTGCATTTTTTCACTTAATTTTCCTTTTTAATAATTCATTGCCCTTTTAATTGCCCACAATTCCTAGCAAATTCCATAGCCGCCCTTCCAGAGGCCGTTAGAAGCTGGAACAGCGCTTCAGGATGGGAATCTTTGACTTCCATGCCTGCACTAATGCCACCAGGAGGGCAGTACACAGTGAGTTCGTGCTGGGCTAAAAAATTTTAGCCCCCACTGCAAATTTTTCCCTGGTAGCAGTTCGTCCATTTTCAGTGGCCATTAATCTGTCGCAGCGGCCACAAATTTTTCCCCCGAGGTTTTATATCGGAGAGATATAAAATATACAAGCCAAGAGGTAACAAAGAGCCTATATAATGCATTAATAAGATTTATTAGAGGTAAACATTCAAGATTAGATTGAATAGGTGGATGAAGAAAAAGGGGTTAAAGTGAAATGGGATCAGAGCAGGTAAATGTGATTGGAACTTGCGTGGAGGATACTGGTTGGGCTAAATGACCTATTTCTGTGTTGTAATGTATGTGTTTGTATTACATTCTGTCTGGTCCAGTCATTCCTGTAACAATCAAATGTAACAATTCAATTCAGGGACAGCCTGCTAACTCGAGGAGTTGGGAGCTCCACTCCTGGTCAAATGGCTGTAAATTCAGATCCAAGAGCTGTCTGCCATTCCAGCTTGTTTTCCACAGTCGAGACTGACAGGTAGAGCTCCACACGGAAACAAGATTTAAGATCTTTTTAGTGGGGGAATGTGGAAAGGAAAGAACATTTTCATTGTGCAACTGGCTTCACTCCCGTCACCTTGCCAGGCCAATAACTTGGCAACACTGATAGCAGTCATTGAGCAGTCCAAGATTCAAACTGCCATACTTTTTTAGCACGAACATAACAAATAGTAACAAGCTACATGCAAAGGGAAGCAAAAAAACAAAAACTTATTAACAGTATAGCTTCGTATATTTAGAAATGAATGTAAACAAGACATCTAATCACCATGCCAACTTTGCAGCCACATTAAAAAGATTTAAAAATGAAGACTAACAACAGAAATAGTAAGGAGGTAAAAACAACAGAGAGAGAGAGAGAGAGCGAGAAGAGAGTTCAAGTCTCTTAATACTGGGTACTCGTGTCTGATGGGAGTGGAGCGGTAACTCCCCAATGTATCTAGCGGGTTCCCCTGGTAGGGGTTTATGAGTCAGTCCAAATACCTGTCCAAATAAGAAAGCATCTTCGTTATGGAAATAACCCAAAGAACATTCTCTTGAATCTTAAGCAGTGGAAGAAATGGGTTGCTGATGTACCATCAAGCATTGGAGAGAAATAAGTAGCGTTGTTAAAAAGTATTTCTCCAAATTAAACCAAACCTGCAGAAGTATTTGGAGATTCTCACTAAGGGTCACATTCTCCTTTCTTTTGAAAAAGAAAAAAAGTATTCTCATACATTCCAACAACCCTCAACCAAAATGGCAGGTGTGTGCTATTTTGGAGCAGAAAACTTGTCAATCAGAAATTTCCCAGTATGTGCAGCTGACAGGCATCTTGGTGGTAGTGTGCATTCCAGATCAGGACTTCAATGATTGAGAACATGCTTGTAAAATACACTGAACTTCTCAGTTTGGGGTGAAACTGTACTAAACGAAAGGAACCTGGGGCCAAAATTGCCCTCAGTGGGAAATTGGAGAGGGCACTTTGAATCAACCAGAAATTTACCACCCGGGAGTCAGAGGGAACAGCCGGAAAATTGGGCTCTTTAATTCTGACACCACCTCCCAGCGCTTTGAGACGCTGTTTGAGGCGGTGTAGGGGAGGGTTTGCGAGGGAGCGGAGCGGTGATGACGTCAGCGCGACGCGGATGTGCCGCGTCACATTGACACATCGCAACATCGCTCACTTAAAGGGGAGGAATACTGCGAGACCAACATGGAGCCCACTGGACCACCAGGGAGGGGTTCAGCCGGGCCAGCAGGCTGTCTGTTGGGGGCCCAGCCGAAGCAGTGGCCGCAGTGTCAGGTCGACTCAGCAGCCACTGGCAGCTTCCCACCTTGTGAAGCTGTCAGGGGCACCAAACGGCAGTGAACGCCCCGCAGGGTGGTAAGGGGTACCGCCGGGCAGTATGGGGTTGGCGCGCCGGTAACACGGTGCGCGGCGGAAACCTGTTCTTGCTGCCCCTGACTCAGGGGCAATTGCAGATGGGTTGGCCCAGTCGCCTGGCCCCAGGCGGAAAGGCCTTACCTCTCCATTAGAGGCGGGAACGGGCCTTAAAGAAGGGGGCAATTCCCCCCCTTCCCCTGTCTTTGCATCAATGACCCAAATCAATTTAGGGTTGATCCTTCCAGGAGTCTAAGAGGAACTGAGCAAGAAGTCATGATTTGAAAAGTGTACCAAGAATGTCAACCTGTCTTTGTATGGATTTCAAAAGGGAATCAACATCCTGCACCCAGCTTCGCACTATATTGGATGATAGAACTAGGCAGCTGAAAACTTGGTGAAACTAAACCATCAGAGGATACCTTCCTCAATTAGTACATAGCTTAGTACTACCAGGCACAGATGAGAGGGACATAACTTTGGAAGGTCCACATTGCTTCTTCATGGTGTAAATAGAGAGTCTAGGGGGCCAAAATTGCCCCTTTTATGCACCCCATTACAAATGGGGCACAATGGCCTTTTCACCCGGAGGCGGGTGAAGGTAGCGGCTTGGGCGAAATTGCTCCGGAAGTTTTGATGGCGATGTGCCGGTAGCTCCGCGCCCCACGATTAGTTCCCCTGGCCGGCTTGCAAAAGGTGATGACATCAGCGCCGTGCGCGCCGACACCTTTGCGCCCCACAGGGGAAATTGCCCCATGAGCCGTGAGGCTGGCACGGGAGAATATAAATACCAGCTTCGCGGGGCACAAAGCTGGCAGACAGCCGCCGCTGGGGCGCCCCTTAAAGTGGAAGGCGTGTGTGCCCTGGGCTGCCATTTTTTTTTTCGGTCGACTGTTCGGTCGGCCCAACAATGGTGGCCCCCGCCTCAACTGGGTCGCCATCATATAGCTCGGCACTCCCTTTTGGGTGCTGGGCCGCTGGCTCGGTCAAGCCCATCCCTGGTGACCCTCTGGCGGTCACCAAAGGCCCTGCAGAGTGTGCAGCAGCTCTCCCCTTTAACTGTAGGTGAGCGGCGTTGCAGCGTGTAAACGCTACACGGTGCTTCCGCATCGTGCTGGACTCAGCGCCGCGCTGCCATCCCGGGAGCACCCCTCCAACGAGGTGGAGTGCCTATAACAGCGCTCCGCCTCGTTAAAGGGCCGCAAAGCCCAATTTCATTCCAGGGGCTGGCCTTCTGAGCCAGGTGATGAAAGTCCCGGCCCCGGAAGGTTATCACCCCCAATCGGTTGCGGGGCAATTTCGGCCCTTAGATGTGGTGATGAAGGATGTGTCGAGTAGAATACCATGTAAGCCAGAATTTCACATACTGTCACCTCAGCCTACCCAGGAACTGATGGTGTCAACACCAGATAAAGGATAATTTGCCTCAGTCTAAAACTTGTATTTCTATAGTGCTCATTATATAAAAGAAATGTATCCAAGAGCTTTACAGAGCAGTGGACTGTGAGTGGGTACCAGCCAATTTTTAAAAAAAGACAAGGCAAAGAGGGTGAAAAAGTATCCACTAGAAGGATCTTAAAAAAGCAGAAAGTGAAGCAGCAAGTCAGAGATGTTTAAAGTGTGGGCACAAAGTGACTGAAGGTTTGTCTACCAATGGTGGAGTGGAGGTAGAAGGGCACAAGCTGTAGACTGTTGTTGGGGAACCAGATGATGGATGTAGGGACATACGAATAAAGAAAATAAGAGAGAGGCGAGGTTGTGGAGGGATTTGAAGGTAAGGATGAAAAGTCTAGCTTGGCAAGGCTATGAGTGATGGGGCTGCACGTCTTAATATAGGTGAAAATATGGGCCATGATATTCTGGATAACACTAAATTAATGGATGTGGATGCCTGTCTCCACCCCTGCTTCAACTCATCTACTGCTGAAACCCTCATCCATGCCTTTGTTACCTCTAGACTTGACTATTCCAATGCACTCCTAGCGGGCCTTCCCTATTCTACCCTACGGAAACTTGAAGTCATCCAAAACTCGGCTGCCCGTATGGGATCTTTTATGTCTAGCAAACAGGTAAACATAGCCTCAGTTCCAAGTCAGACATTTGTGGCGTTAGGTGAGAGTGCTACCAATGAGCCAAGCTGATAGCTATCTCCGCTGACGATGTTCACTGTTGAAATGCATACAAGTGGCAAGAAAAAGACAAATTGCCCATAATCACTCTCTACCAGTTTTGCATCTTCTTTTAAGCATATATATGTTTTCAGACAAATTAACACACACAGGAAATATGGTCATAAAATGGAAAATGAGCACACTTTCCAACTTGGCGCTGCTGGAGAGAAGCCCCCTTCACTGGCTGTTCATACTAAACAATTGTGGGCACAGTGATCTTGATTTTTCATCCATTAAATTTATAGATGGAAAATGATGGGCAGCATGCCTGTGTTTTCCCAATATGTGTATTCGACAGATGAGACTCCCAGCCAACAGCTCAAACTTGGAATATTATCCAAAAAGTGTAAACCTCATTATATTTTGGGCAGTCTCCCAGCTTTCTTTATTGCTGCTCATAGCAAAACAATGGGGTATTTTTAACCTTCGCTGCAACGACTTTCAATGGGATAAAAACTGTGCGTGTTCATCGACTGCCAGATTACAGCCTAGTTGATGAAGGTGAAAATTATCTCCAGTGTTCACTGACACATTTTATGACTCGTGACCAGATATTTCCACTCTTATAGATGCTGTGAATGGGAGTAGTGTCACAGGATTAATAAATACACAACAACTTGCATTTATATAGCGCCTTTAACACAGTAAAGCATCCAAGGCACTTCACAGGAGTGTTATCAAACAACATTTGACACTGAGCCAGATAAGGAGACATTAGGGTGGCTAAAAGCTTGGTCAAAGAGGTGGATTTAAGGAGCATCTCAAAGGTGGAGCGAGCGGTAGTCAGGCGAAGAGGTTTCAGGAGGAAATTCCAGTGCTTGGGACCTAGACAGCTGAAGGCACTTTTAATCAACTTATGTTGCACTGAAAGTTACATGAGCCGTGTACTCCTGTGCTCTCTGAAATGCAAAAACCACCACACTACCTGACTGTATTGTTTAGGCTGAAATTAATAAACACCTTTTTTTAAGAAGCTTTCTAATTACACAGAGGCAAAAGGAATGCAGCTGAATCATCATCTTAGGCAGTCCCTCAAAACCGAGACATGCCTCCACTCTAAAAGTGAGTTCTTAGGTGAATGTACAGTTCAATACGGTAATTACAGTCTCTGTCGCAGGTGGGATAGACAGTCGTTGAAGGAAAGGGTGGGTGGGGAGTCTGGTTTGCCGCACGCTCCTTCCACTGCCTGCGCTTGCTTTCTGTATGCTCTCGGTGACGAGACTCGAGGTGCTCAGCGCCCCCCTGGATGCTCTTCCTCTACATAGGGCGGTCTTTGGCCAGGGATTCCCAGGTGTCGCTGGGGATGTTGCATTTTATCAAGGAGGCTTTAAGCATGTCCTTGAAACGTTTCCTCTGCCCACCTGGGGCCACTTGCCATGCAGGAGTTCCGAGTAGAGCGCTTGCTTTGAGAGTCTTGTGTCAGGCATGCGAACGGAGCTGGTCGAGTGTGGTCAGTGCTTCAATGCTGGGGATGTTGGCCTGATCGAGAACACTGACGTTGGTGCGTCTGTCCTGAGCCATACAGGAGGGCGGGTATTACTGCAGCCTTGTAGACTTGGAGCCAGATTTGAGGGCCTGATCTTCGAAAACTCTCTTCCTCAGGCGGCCAAAGGCTGCACTGGTGCACTGCAGGTGGTGTTGAACCTCGTCGTCGATGTCTGCCCTTGCTGATAATAGGCTCCCAGGGTATGGAAAGTGGTCCATGATTTCCAGGGCTATGCCATGGATCTTGATGACTTGGGGCAGTGCTGTGTGGCGGGGTCAGGTTGGTGGAGGACCTTTGTCTTATGGATGTTTAGTGTAAGGCACATGCTTTCGTACGTCTCAGTGAAGATGTTGACTATGACTTGGAGTTCAGTCTCTGAATGTGCGCAGACTCAAGCGTCGTCCGCATACTGTAGCTCGACGACAGAGAATGGAACGGTCTGGAGGTGACGAAGGTTGAACAGATTCCCACTGGTTCTATAGTTTAGTTCCACTCCAGCGGGGAACTTGTTGAGTATGAGGTGGAGTATTGCAGCGAGGAAGATCGAGAAGAGGGTTGGTGCGATGACGCAGCCCTGCGTGACCCCGACCGGACGTGGATTGGGTCTGTGGTGGATCCGTTGGTCAGGATCATGGCTTGCATGTCGTCGTGGAGCAGGCGGAGGATGGCGACAAACTTTTGGGGGCAGCCTAAACAGAGGAGGATGCTCCATAGACCCTCGCGGTTAACAGTGTCAAAGACCTTTGTAAGGTCAAAGAAGGCCATGTACAAGAATTGGTGTTGTTCCCTGCATTTCTCTTGCAATTGTCACGCTGTAAAGATGTTCTTATGTTCGTATGTAAAGATCATACCCATTGTGCCCCATAATGGACAGAATCCACACTGTGACTCTGGGAGAAGCTCCTCAACCACAGGGAGAAGAAGGTTGAGGAGGATTCTAGCGATGACCTTCCTAGTGGCTGATAATAGGGAGATTCCTCTGTAGTTCCCGCAGTCGGACTTGTCCCCTTTTTTAAAGATGGTCACAACTACTGCATCTCTGAGATCTCCCGGCATGCTCTCCTCCTTCCAGATGAGAGATATGAGGTCATGCATTTGTGCCAATAGTGCCTCTCCGCCATACTTTAGTGCCTCAGCGGGTTTCCATCTGCTCCCGTTGCCTTGCTGTTCTTGAGCTGGAGGATGGCCTTTTCTACCTCGTGCAGCACTGGGGTTTTGCTGAGATGGTGGTGGCTAGCATGATGGAGTCGAGGACGCTCGAGTCAAAGGCAGAGACTTGGTTAAGGAGATCTTCAAAGTGCTCCTTCCAGTGGGTCCCGACTGCCTCGGTGTCCTTAATAAGTGTCGCCCTTTTCTTGGCCAGCAGTGGGGTGGGGTCTTGGGTGCTTGGGCCGTAGGTGACTGCGGCCATCCTATCCCAGAACCAGTGCACCACAGTCATCAGTGCGTGCACCCCAACACGCAACGCTGAATAATCAGCACTTAATGCACATACTACTTTAACTTGCCTCAAAATAAGAAAAGTGCCTGAATTCTCAGAACCCTTTTCAGTATCTTTTTAACCGAGTCTTTGGAGATTATAACGTGGGCATTCTACAGAGCCACTCGTCACAGCCCCAGTGTGAAAAACAAAGAGTTGACACAAAATAACTGGGAACTATAGAATAGAATCAGATGCACTTCTATTTCTCCATACAGGATTCTGACACTTCCAAGTGAAATGGGTTCTTTTACCCAGAAACACATTTGTATCAATTTTAGCTTTCAGCCAAATACGAGTGTGAACTGCTGACTTCTGGCATTTGGAAGGATCTTGTTATCTTCTAACACCTCGCGTGCATGTCAAATAACTTGGTTTTGAGAACAACTCTCAGTAGCTGTTATGCATCTGCAAATATCCATTACTGCATGCAGCTAGAATTTCAAATCCAGAAGAGAATTCCTGATCCCTGAGAGATTGCCTGATTAGATAGCCCCCCACAGGAATATACATATACCTAGACAGGGTTGGTGTAGTTGAACTCACTCCCTCACCAAACACAAACATAAAATTACCACAAAAAATTCTTCCAGAAAGCAGCTAACAGAGTTTAATATTAAATTCACAATATATTGTCCGATCTAACATATTACATGGAACGCACAGAATACAGAGATTTTGTGGTTTGATGCTTCCATGAGAAATATAAAGTGAGTAAGTGCTGGCATGTGCACCAATAAACAGGCTCTTCAAAAGTACAAAATTACATTGGCCGAGATTTTCCCTACGTCGGCGGGTGACTTCGGTAGCGGGTTCCTGCCTCGCTGCCGGCTCCAGCCCACTATGTAGAATGACTTTCCCCTGATTGGGTTTGTTAAGCCCGCACAGTGCGTTTCCTAGCTATTGAAGGAGGCAGATCTGTTGATGTCATTTGATGACACGTCATCAACTGGTTTCTTAAAGGGACCGTGTCCAAATTTATTTTGACATCTGTGCTTTCAATGTTCTACAGCATTGAGGTGCTGCAAACACTACACAGAAGTGCACGGCTGCACCCAGGCTTTCCCATGAATCCCTCCATATGCTTAAGAGGGAATCACAGCACGCAGGGAGGTTCTCTTCCCTTCCCATGGGCAGAAGAGACCTCCCCAGGAGAACAACGCACATTGGTTTCAGATTGCACAGGAGGGCACAAGCAGGGATGTGGTCGGGAGGACCTGGCTGTAGTGGCGCAAACCATTCAATGATCTCAATAGATCACGAAATGTTACTGCAAAGCCACACTCAACCTCATCCTGCTGTGCCATTCATCACATCCCCATCACTCTGCCTTCCCTACCCTACTCCTGCACATCCTTACTCACACCAAGTTATCTTGCACCACCACTCTTCCCTCTCTATCTACATTATCATTTCCCCATCTCACTAGCCACCCCTCACACTCAACCTCATCCTAGTCCAATCATATCAACTAACAACACACTTGTGTGTTTTAGTCAATGTCTATGTGAAGTTGCTGTTAATGTGCTGTCAATCATTGAAATCTTTATTTTCAACACTTTGCCTTCTTGGACAGATTTGTGTGCACCTTTGGAAGTGGCTTAGTGAGTTGCAGTGAATGGTGAGCCATAACGGTACCCCCCACAATGCTGACGAATGTGAAAGGAATTTTTTGGCATTGTAAGGATGCTTTATAGTGTTGGTGTGGGGTGGTGCCAACCTGGCGCATCATGTGATAGCCAGGATGTACAGCGTCAAGTGAAGTAAATCTGGCTATGGTGAGGCCATCACTGGCGTCCGGGCAGCAATGTGGCCGGGTGCTGATGCCCTCTGTCCTGTGCAGCATCAGGTAATTGCGGAGAAGATTGGTGTGGTTGTTGGTACTGCTGGCGTGCCTGATGATGCTGGAGTTGGAGCTGATCGTGGTCACATTCTTAAGACCAAGGTGAGAGAGTTTCAATGGCACCGATGCTGATGGAATAGATGGCAGGTGAAATAGAGATGACAGATACGATCCGATGGTGGGAGAGGTAATGAGGTCAAACTTGTGTAAAGACTTGCAGCATTCTGAATCTATAGTGGAAATGCAGTTTAGAGAATCTAGTACCTAAGGGAAGATATCTGAATCTGCTGGGAGCTTTGACTTGACATTTAATGCTGTCAACTCATTAGCTGAAACAATGGCAAGTGAGCTCCTGCCTCAGCTTCACTGACAAGGTCTAGGCACAGTGGGGAACCAGTGGGCGACCTGTCAAATTCAAAAAGCTGGTAAAAAAGCATTGTTAAGTGGATGCAAACAAGCCACTAATGATTTCAATTGTCTCCCCCGCCGCTGTGTGTCGGGTCTGCTCAGCGCTGACAGACCCGAGATTTGGGAAAGGCAGGTTAACAGCGGGGTCCCGACCCACTGTCAGAAAAAAACAATTTCCCACCCAACCCACTGCCGATCGCGCCCGCTGCCCCCTCCCCTCGCCCCCGCCCCCCCCCCGAAAATTCTCCTCATACAATTTACAGCACAGAAAGAGGCCATTTGGCCCAACAGGTCTATGTCGGTGTTTATGCTTCACACAAGCTTCCTCCCACCATGCGTCATCTCACCCTTGTGCCATATCCTTTTATTCCTTTCTCTTTTATGTACTTATCGAGCTCCCACTTAAATATATTAAAAATATGATTACAAGAATTTTATTTTAATAGGATCAATCAGCCTAATATAAACCAGGAAAACTCAAATGATTTAGAGTCAGAGTTGGTAGATGTAGTACACCACTGACCAGTGTGACAAGGTAGCACAAGAGGTAATGCTCATCTTGATCTGGTATTTGCTAATAAACCCTAAAAAATGTACAAGAAATGGAGTCCGTAATACCTCTGGGGAACTTCAACTGCAGAAGGATAAAGTTTAACCCAATCTGTGAGTCAAAATACCTCGACCAGGAGCCAGATACGTAATATAAATTAAATTTGATAAAATGAGGGAACAGTTAAATCAAATAAATTGGGAAAGTTGTTCAAGACTAGAACTAGAGACACAGTTTAAAACTAGTAAAAAGATCATTTAATGAATGATATCAGGAAATCTACAAACAAAGAGTGTGTAATAACCTTCCCGGTAGACTAATGAGGGCAAAAACCTGCAATCATTTAAGAAACAATTGGATGCTACAATGTGGGGTCGTGGTCTGGGGGTGGTGGGGTGGGGGGGGGGGGCATTGGCTTCTCTCTAGATAGAAGAATTAAGTTGGGCTGAATTGTCTTCTTCATCTGCAAACTGAAGAGAAAAGAGTTCTAAAATTAGAACAGGCCATTGCATCAGGAATTTTCTTCTGAGCTTTGAAATGCTACTGGCATTTCAGGTGTAGGTAGATGTGCAAGATGTGAAATTAATGTGATTGAAGAGCTGCATATCATCACATTTAGAAGATTTGTGTATTAGGGAATGAATAGAGACGGCTCCAATTCTACAACTGTGGACATTGCTACAGAATTTAACTCATTGTGGAATTTCTTCCCGGACAATTTTCCTCTTGTTTTCCTTCCCCAAATAGCTTTCCTTATTGAAACCAATGCCTGTTGTACCAATATCTAGTCCTCTGGATGTTGTGGATTCTCCTCCATCGCTCCTTCCATTGTACCAATTATATAATCCATTCAAAGAATCTCTTTCCTTTACTAACTCAAGCCTTTGTAGGCACTTTGGATTATAGAGTTTTTTTACAAATGCTCATTCACACATTTCAACATTACAAGACAAATCCATCTAGAAATACCTACAGTCTCACCACTACAACATGTAACCATATCTCCTCAATATCTTCAAGATTTTTGCCACCACTATTCTACCAAGACGTTCATTCCTAGTGTCCTTGCATGATGAACAACATCCTGGGATCTGACCTAAATTTGTGTTTCATCAGTTTTAACTAATGCTACTTTGTCCTACTTTGAGAGCATACATGTAAATAGTACTCCTTATTTAGCAATCTAAGGCTACATTATATTTGCTTTGATTGCTATTCCACAGTAACAAAATGAGAAATAAAAAGTAATGAAATGATGCTGTCCCAAGGATGGAGGGCAGTGATTGGTTCTTCCATATTAATTGAGTCAGGGAATAAATTTTAAAGAAAGCTAAAAACCAATTTAGTCTGCATGATGCAAACATACACTCTCCAGCAGTATTGCTCATTTGTCTAAAAGTCCTCCATCCCATCTTATGCACTGGGCAAGGAGACGGGGCGGGATGATGGGGGAACAGAGAAGTTCCAACAAATACAGCTTTGTCCAACAGAAGGAACACTAAGGGAAAAGTATACCAAGACTTTGAACAAAGCACCCGAAGAAACAAATAATGGTTAAATGGTTGCAGCTCCTGTGCTTGCACGGGAAGGTGTCGTGTGAAAAGGAGGGGGTGATGGGGTGATTGAAGAATGGACCAGGGTGTCGCGGAGGGATCATAGGGAGGGCCAGATGTGTTTGGTGATATGCTGGAGGTAGCGGAAATGGCGGAGGATGATCCGTTGAATGTGAAGGCTGGTGGGGTGGAAGGTGAGGCTAAGGGCTACCCTATTGTGGTTCTGGGAGAGAGGGGAAGGGGTGAGAGCAGTTGTGCGGGAAATGGGATGGACATGGTAGAGGGCCCTGTCAACCATGGAGGAGGGAACTCCTCAGTTGAGGAAAAAGGAAGACACATGAGAAGCACTGGTATGGAAGGTGGCATCGTCAGAACAGATGCTACGGAGACGCTAAAACTGTGCCTTGCACCATCATCCCTTTTGTCACCTAATCTCTCCTGCCTTCCACCCTATCACAGACCTTCACTTTTGTTCTTTCCTCCCCTGCCCCTGCCCCTTCACTTGCTTAAAACCTGTTACATCTCTCATTTTTTCCAGTTCTGATTAAAGATTATCGACCTGAAATGTTAACTCTGTTTCTTGCTCCACTGATGCTGCCTGACCTGTTGAGTATTTCCCTCATTTTTTGATTTTATATCGGAGATCTGTAATTTAGTCTGTGGAGAAAAGGAGTCCAAAAGTTCTGTAGAATTCTGTTCAGCTTCCCGTCTTCTGCTTGTTCTAAGATAGCAGCCAAAACCATGCATCGACTGCCATATAATTGTGGTGTAACTGCCATTCAAGTAATGCCGTAGTAATGTTCCGTCATTGTTTTTTGGCTGCGCAGCGCATTCCCGAAATCTCCCACCAAACGCCGGTACGTGGCCTGCGCAGGACCTTCAGACGGGAACGTAAGTAATAGGAGCAGGAGTGGGCCATTTGGCTCCTCGAGCCTGCCCCGCCATACAATAAGGTCGTGGCTGATCTGATCTTGGCCTCAATTCCACTTCCCTGTCTGTTCCCCATAACCCTTGGCTCCCTTATCATTCAAAAATCTGTCTACTTCAACTTCACCCAGCAATTCTTCGAGCAGCATGCACTGATTGCGCATTTTGAGGGAGGCTCCGTTGGGTATTGTTTGGTACGGTTGTGTAAGGTGCATGTTGAACTGTTATCGCTATAACCTCCAATTTTATTAAAATATTGATGGAATAAGAGCTTAAAAGAATTGTTGCTGATTTGAGGATTAACTGTCTTTTCCCCAACTATGGCTACAAAATCTATATGGCGACAATGTTAATCAATGTTAATCATCCATGTGGGCTGTACATTAGTACATTACAAGACCATCAGCAGGCCAGGGCCATCAGAGGGAGCAGTGTGCGGGGGCATACCACTGCAGGGAGCAGCGCGTGCTGCTGCAGGAGGACGACGGCTGTGAAGCCAGGTCGCTGATTGCAGTGTGGGCAGGCACAGCAGGAGGGGTGAAGGAGCGGCAAGAATTTGTTGAGGGAAGTGACCGGGGCCCAGGAGAGGCGTGAGTTTGGGGCTCAGAAGAGGCGAGGGCCCTGGGGCAGTACGGGCCAGCCCACACTGCGATATGTGTGCGAGATAGGTCCGTGCAGAAGAGCTGGTCCCCAGTTGTCTTGGGTAATCCTTGCTACTGGACCAAGACATAGGTTTTCAAGCCCGTGTGGTGGCTGGTGTGCAACAGCCACCACACATTTAAAAAATCCACGCACAGGCATCTTCCTTCAAGATGTAGTTCGGGATCTGGAATATTCGGTCCTTCATTGAAACACCTGTGAACTCATCCCTTTTTGGTGTGGAAGCAAGTCATCCTTGCTTCGAGGGACTGCCTATGATGCGATTCCTTAATATTACAGCCACACAGTTCATTTCACCAGCTGTCCACTTAAGCCCTTTCCAGTACTGTTATGTTCATTTGTTAAATTGTTGCACTCAACTGATCACCCAATTCCCCTCTGTTCCCAAGCTGTTTTCCTTCTGACCTTTTGCAGCATTTACTGGCAGTGTTGTCTTATCAGTTTCTCCTTCTGTTTAATTCTACCTTGTAGCCTTTTAGCCATGCCCTCTCCATTTACTTTCTGCCTGCTTTTCTTTCATTCTGTCTAATTTCAAACATATCCTGGTTGGTGCACCTTCCTTCAATGATGATTGAAAGAAAAAAAAATGGAATTTTGAAATAGAAAACAGAAAATGTCAGAAATACAGAGCAGGACCATCAGCATCTGAAAAGAGAAAATACAGTTTCAAGTAGAGACTCTTTATCGAAACATTATCCTATATTTTATCTTTTTTGATGATGCACTTATGTTTGAGCATTTTTTGTTTTTATTCCTTCACACTGTCTCCAGTCACTCAACTCCTGGTTTGTTTCCAATCTTCCCATGAACATATTACTTGAGGTGATGAACAATTTCTTAAACACTGCATTGTCGCCTTCAAGATCAGTGCAGTGTTTCACTAGCTGTGCAATCGATTCAGCCTGAAAATCATCATCAGCAAACTGGAAGCAAAAACTTCCCCAATGGCTCAGTGAGATTCTACAGTACAGATTCATCAGAATCATACCATGGGCTAAAAGGGTTAACTTATGAGGAACGGTTGCATAGACCAAGCTTGTACTCCTGGAGCATGGAAGATTAAGGGTGATCTAATTGAAGTGTTTATGATGATTAAAGGATTTGATAGGGTAGATAGAGAAAAACTATTTGGGCGGGCCACATCGTCTGCATGCCCGACAAGAGACTCGTAAAGCAAGCGCTCAACTCGGAACTCCTACATGGCAAGCGAGCCCTAGGTGGCAGAAGTAACGTTTCCAGGACACCCTCAAAGCCTCTTTGATAAAGTGCAACATCCCTACCAGCACCTGGGAATCCCTGGCCCAAGACCGCCCTAACTGGAGGAAGAGCATCCGGGAGGGTGTTGTGCACCTCGAGTCTTGTCGCCGAGAGCATGCAGAAACCAAACGCAGACAGCGGAAGGAGTGTGCGGCAAATTAGACTCCCCACCCACCTTTTCCTTCAACCACTGTCTGTCCCACCGATGACAGAGACTGTAATTCCCGTATTGGACTGTACAGTCACCTAAGAACTCACTTTTGGAGTGGAAGCAAGTTTTCCTCGATTTCGAGGGACTGCCTATGATGATGATGATTTCCTCTGGTGGAAGGGTCCAAAACAAGGGACCTTAAAATTAGAGCTGGGGTGATGCCAGGAAGCGCTTTTTCACACAAACGTAGTGGAAATCTGGAACTCTCTCCCGCAAAAAGCTGTTGAGGCTAGGTCAATTGAAAATGTGAAAACTGAGGTTGATAGATTTTTGTTAGATAAGGGTATTAAGAGATACGGAACCAATTTTAGCAGAAACTTGAAGTCTAATCTAACCAGCGCAATGTGGGCGCAATTTCCCGATTGCGCTCAAAGTGGAAACTCTACCGTAGAGATCTAAACTGCTCCATCTTTAAGAATTTAAGATTGAATTTAGATGACCAGATTTATCTTTCACTAATTTCTCATATGACCCACATTTCTGTAACAAAGCTGTCAACAACGTTCCCGCAAATTATTTTTTTCATGCGTGGTCCATTTAACTAGCTGGGTGGCCCATTCAAACTTTCATGCATGAATGGTTTCTTCCATGTAAAAGCCAGTGAGCGGCCTGCATGGGACCTCCAGTCCGCTGCGCGTTTGCGCAGCAAGAAGGTTGACTGTCAACACGGGAAATTTTAGCTGTGAAACTTTCAGTAACCAGTGACATATCAGATGCAGGGGCTCATGCCAAATGCATAACCCCTGTCATATCCTGAACAGAAACACATTGATCGAGAACGCTGTCTCTGAGGAACCGAATCCCTCTCATGCTCAGAGATTTCTCACATAAAACAAACTCTTTACATGTGCCATTCTGCCTCTCTTGAAAAAAGCATGTATATACAAGGACAAATCCAATCAGGCCAATTACCACCCTATCAGTCTACTCTCAAATCATCAGCAAAGTGATGGAAGGTGTTGTCGACAGTGTTACCAAGCGGCACTTACTCACCAATAACCTGCTTACCAATGCTCAGTTTGGGTTCAGCCAAGACCACTTGGCTCCAGACATCATTACAGCCTCGGTCGTAACATGGAAAAAAGAGCTGAATTCCAGAGGTGAGGTGAGAGCGACTGCCCTTGACATCAAGTCAGCATTTGACCAAGTGTGGCATCAAGGAGCCCCAGTAAAACTGAAGTCAATGAGAATCAGGGGAAAAGCTCTCCACTGGCTGCAGTCATACCTAGCACAAAGGAAGGTGTTTGTGGTTGTTGGAGGTCAATCATCTCAGCCCGTGAACATTGTTGCAGGAGTTCCTCAGGACAGTGGCCTAGGCCCAACTATCTTCAGCTGCTTCATCAATGACCTTCCCTCCATCATAAGGTCAGAAGTGGGGATGTTCTCTGATGATTGCACAGTGTTCAGCTCCATTTGCACTTCCTCAGCTCATGAAGCAGTCCATGCCCACATGCAGCAAGACCTGGACAACATTCATGTTATATATGTAAACTTGTATTCAGTCTGTACAGCCACTAGAGGGCTCGTCCCAAGGGATCCCACAATCCCTTGGGAGCACAGGTATTTAATGAGGCCTCACAGGTTGGAGAGGCACTCTGGAGACCTGCAATAAAAGACTAAGATCACACTTTACTTTGAGCTCACAGTGTTCAGTCTGACTCTTTCTCCATACATAACAATTCAGGCTTGGGCTGATAAGTGGCAAGTAACATTCACGCCACAAAAGCGCCAGGCAATGACTATATCTCCAACAAGCAAGAGTCTAACCACCGCCCCTTGATGTTCAGCGGCAGGACCATTGCCGAATCTCCCATCATCAGTATCCTGGGGGTCACCATTGAGCAGAAACTTAACTTGGGGGCCAGCCACAAGAGCAGGTCAGAGGCTGGGTATTCTGCGCTGAGTGTCTCATCTCCTGACTCCCCAAAGCCTTTCCATCATCTACAAGGCACAAGTCAGGAGTGTGATGGAATACTCTCCACTTGCCTGGATGAGTGCAGCTCCAACAACACTCAAGAAGCTAGACACTATCCAGAACAAAGCTTGATTGGCACCTCATCCACCACCTTAAACTGTGGTTGCAGTGTGTACCATCTATAGATGCACGGCAGCAACTCACTAAGGCTTCTTCAACAGCACCTCCCAAACCCGCGACCTCTACCACCTAGAAGGGCAAGGGCAGCAGCCGCATGGCAACACCATCACCTGCAAGTTCCCCTCCAAGTTACACACCATCCTGACTTGGAAATATATCGCTGTTCCTTCTTCGTCGCTGGGTCAAAATCCTGGAACTCCCTCCTGGAATAGCACTGTGGGAGCACCTTCACCATAAGGACTGCAGCAATTTAAGGCGGCGACTCACCACCACCTTCTCAAGGGCAATAAGGAAGGGACAATAAATGCTGGCCTTGCCAGCGACACCCACATCCTAGAAACTAGTAAAAAAAAAGAAAAAAAGTTGTTTTGCAAAAACGGCATCTCGCCCTTATTCTCTCCGTGAGTTTCATGCAGTTACTGCATTTTCAGGTTAACTGCCTATTAAATTCACCACACAAACTTAAGTTTAGTAATTAATAGAGTAAGCACTCTTATCAAAGTGATAATTGTTAATGACTGCCAATCAACCTATCTGGCCTAGAAAATGAATAATTAAAAGTGTGGAGCCTCATTCCTTCAAGTAGTTAATTTTAATTGGAAACTTCAAAAATGTTACATTTTAAATTTAACTTTTCTTCACTTTCCTTTCTGTCTCTTTTCTCTCTCTCTCTCTCTTAATCCAATCTTTCTTTCCCTCTCTTTATTTCTCTTCCTGTACCCACTCACCCATTCTAAGTCACCCTCCTTAACTGTCCTTACCCTGTTTATTTCTCAATCCTTAAATCTAATTGGTTAAGGAAATACATCATTGGTCCCATTGTTCACTAAGGTCACAAGATGCCCTGTTACTGTTATCGGCTTGCGCTTCCAGCAACTTATAAGGCAAAATAATTTTGAGCTGACATTTACAGAAGAAAATCTAACTCCAGCAAATCCCTGTCCATTGAAAACAACAGGGTAAAGAGGGAAACTCACATGAATAGTTTACATTAGCATACTTTGTGTACCTCTTTGGTACCTCAAGAGTAGACAGAGGAATAGACGGAGGGTACCTCTTTGTTTGAAAAACATTGCACAATACAAGGGGAATAAATATGATGAAGCTGTAAATTTATAAAGTATATTTAGGATTAGGCAGCATGGAGCTGTTTTGTATTTGAAACCAATGTGCATCTCTACAGGCACAGAAGGACAAAGTTTCAAGCCCACACTATGGTTCTGATGCTGATAGATTTAGGGCCACTTTTAATGTATTGAAACAAGAGATTGCCCAAAATCAGCCCTTCTGTTTGACTTTTCTTTGCTAATTTAGTCACACCCATCTTTTCCCATCAGTAGTGGGGATTGAATTGTTATGAACTTTTGCTGTTGTAAGCTGAGAGGGTAGATAAGACATTTTTTCTTTTTTAAAACCTACGTGTCACAAACTAGTGGTTCTATTAAATTCGTTGTGGCCTTCATTACAGTTCAGATTTTGGATGGTTGACAGAGAGAATTTGTTACAGTTACAGTTGAGCCTATTCACATTCAAGATATAGACAATTACCCAATCATAATCACACACTACTGTAATTTGTGTAATGTCAATCGATGTGTTGACCTATAACATAATTAAGAAGTTAATCATCAATTGAACTTGTGAACGATCAATTGAGAATGGTAATATGGTAAAGGTAGAAATAGTTGCCCCGAATTTCACGGTCCCGGGAAGGACCGTTGCTGCCCGTTTGCGGCGGCCATTTTTCAAAATTGAATGGCTGCCACGACATAGATTTGACCCGGGAGGTCATGCAGCATTGTGGGCCACCACCGACTCTCGTGGCGGTGTGGGGCTTGCGGCAGTAGTGATGCGCTAAATGTGCGTACCGCTGCCGCTCCGCCCCCAGACCCATTTTCACGATGAAGAAGCCGGCCCTTTAGCTGACAGTACCCCCGCCAGCTTTTAGGGCTGGTGCAGAGTGGCAGAGATCTTGGAGCCATGGGAGTGGAGAGAGACATGAAGGTATGATACAAACCTGATGTTCAGCACAGAATCCGCACTCAAGGAGAGAGGAAGAGGGAAAGAGGGAGAGGGAAAGAGAGAGGGTGAGAGAGAGAGAGAGAGAGAGAGAGAGAGAGAGAGAGAGAGAGAGAGAGAGAGAACAAAGGAGAGGGAAAAAGGGAGGGTGAAAGAGATAGGAAGAGAGAGAGGGAGTGAGAGAGGGAGAGGGGAAGAGAGAGGGTGAGAGAGAGAGAGAAAGAGAAGGGAGCAAAAGAGACAGGAGAAAGAGATAGGTGAGGAAAGGGAATGAGAAACAAAATGAGAAAATTTGATTGGGAGAGAGAGAAATAGAAAGAGAAAAGGGGAAAAAAAACTAGAGAGAGAGAGAAATCGAGATCCCGAGATTCACAGAGAGAAAAGTGAAATCTCAATCCAGAGGCTCAAATTGGAAACGTCGGCCCAGCTCAGCATCCTGAGCGGTAACAAATGGGAATCTATTCCAATTCCGCCGCCTCCAGGCTAGATCCAAGGTCATCTCATCCTCTGTCATCGAACTATAGTACACAGACGATGCGTGTTTCTGCGCACGTTCGGAGGCCAAACTCCAAGCCATCGTCAACACCTTCACCGAGGCTTCCGAAAGCATAGGCCTTACAGTAAACATCCATAAGCCAAAGATCCTCCACCAACCTGACCCCGCCACACAGCACTGCCCCCTGGTTATCAAAATCCACAGTGAGGCCTTGGGAGCCTACTGTCAGCAAGGGCAGACATCGTTGACGACTTCCAACACCGCCTTCAGTGTGCCAGCGCAGCCTTCGGTCAACTGAAGAAGAGAATTTTTGAAGACCAGGACCTCAAATCTGGCACCAAGCTTATAGTCTATAGGGCAATAGTGATACCCACCCTTCTATATGGCTCAGAGACGTGGACTATTTCCAGCAGACACCTCAAAGCACTGGAAAAGTACCACCAATGCTGCCTCCGCAAGATCCTGCAAATCCACCGGGAGGACAGACGCACCAACGTCAGTATTCTTGACCAGGCCAACATCCCCAGCATCGAAGCACTGACCACACTTGATCAGCTCCGTTCGGCGGGCCACATCGTCCGCATGCCTGACACGAGACTCCCAAAGCAAGCGCTCTTCTCGGAGCCTCAGCAAGCAAGCCCCAGGTGGGAAGAGGAAACGCTTCAAGTAAACCCTCAAAGCCTCCTTGGTAAAGTGCAACATCTCCAACAGCACCTGGGAATCCCTGGCCCAAGACCACCCAAAGTGGAGGAAGAGCATCCGGTAGGGCACTGAGCACCTCGAGTCTGGTCGCCGAGAGCATGCAGAAACCAAGCACAGACAGCAGAAGGAGCGTGCGGTAACCCAAGCTCCCCACACACCCTTTCCTTCAACCACTGTCTGCCCCACCTGTGACAGAGACTGTAGGTCCCGCATTGGACTGTTCAGCCACCTGAGAACTCACTTTTAGAGTGGAAGCAAGTCATCGTCGACTTTGAGCGACTACCTATGATGATCTTACACATGCCTAACCTGTGACTTTGCCTCAGTGTCTCCCCTGTGGCTGACTCATGGGTCTGGGAAGGCTGCTGTGTTCCCTGTGTGGAATCTGCAGATGTCCTTCTAGGACGCCCTCGAGCAGCTTTGGACCTGGAAGGGCCAGCTGGAGACTGGTCAACAATCTCCTGAGAGGGTTCAGTCTGACTTGGCTCAGGCGAGGTCATGCGTGGAGACACTGGCGGAGTGACAGGTCTGGGACCAGGAATGCTATGAGCCGGATGGAGCGCAACATCCGTATCCTGGCCTGAGGAGCTTGAGTCACTCACCAGGGGCAGCACAATACCACCACCACTAATCTGAGGGAACTCAGGTCGGTGCTGTGGTGCCACACCGGAAGGTCCCCCGTGGCCCATGGTGGACCCAACTGCGAAAGCAACACTGAGGTCTCAGGGCGCTTCCAGCTGAGACTGCATGTGAGCAGCCACAGTCCAAAAGCCACCAGTTAGGACAGCACTTAGAGAGCCACAGCCATCCTCTCAAAAGCAGTACTGATACGCTCGTTCCCGCGCGCCTGTGCTGCAATGGCAGCTGCCACATCACTCTAAGGGTGAATTTCCTGTGGGAATAACGCCCCAGTTAAGACTGCAAACTTTCAGGTTTGAAGGGCTAATTAGACTGGAACACTTTTTTGTGGTCATAAAGCTGAATTTGGATCCAATGGCTGCTGCAAACTTTGCAGCGCTAATCAGGGAAAAAAGGCCTCAACACCACCGGCTTTCTAGTTGCACTGAATTTCGGCCCGAGTGTTTTAAATAGCAGGCAGTTGGGGTATACACGTTAACCTCTTGTTTATAGCTTGAGTCACACTGATGATCTGTGTACAGATTTAGTTTGCTATAGTTGTTTCACTGCTGAAGCAGGTAGCTGTCTCATACTGCATAGCTGCATATTCTACCTGGAGTCCTGGCCATTATTTATCCCTCAACCAACAGCATTAAACCTCAAGCAGTTGTATATAGCTAAAAGACCCTTGGCACTGGTAAGTGCTCCAAAAAACATTTGAGTTCCAATGCAGGCAGGAGTGAGCAGGTTAGAAGTAGGTGGGAGGATGGCCAACTTTACTTTTGCCGCTGCCGCAATATATAATTACAGGAAATTTCAGGTCAAAGTCATGTCTTAAACTATTAATTTTTCAAAACCCACCAAAAAGTGAGTTCCTAACATTGGTTTCTGCTTTCTGTAACTTGTTGTCATTCATTAATGACTCTAGAGAGAAATGTGCACTTACGCCTGGTGAAACCAAGCAATATATATATATAATATATATATATATATATTTTTATATATAAATTCGTTACTGGGATCTGGGCTTCACTAGCAAGGCCAGCATTTAATGCCCATCCCTAATTGCCCTTGAGAAGGTGGGGATCCAATTGAACCGCTGCAGTCTGTGTGGTGAAGGTTCTCCCAGAGTGTTGTTAGGGAGGGAGTTTCAGGATTTGTATCCAGCGACTATGCAGGAACAGTGATATATTTCGAAGTCAGGATTGTGCGTGACTTGGAGGGGAACTTGGGAGGTGTTCCCATGCGTATGCTGCCTTTGTCCTTCTAGGTGGTAGAGATCACGGGTTTAGAAGGTGCTGTCAAAGAAGCTTTGGCGAGTTGCTGCAGTGCATCTTGTAGATGGTACACACTGCAGCTATGGTGCACCGATGGTGGAGGGAGTGAATGTTTAAGGTGGTGGATGAGGTGCCAATCAAGTGGGCTGCTTTGTCCTGGATGGTGTCGAGCTTCTTGAATGTTGTTGGAGCTGCATTCATCCAGGCAAGTGGAGAGTCCTCCATCATATTCTTGACTTGTGTCTTGTAGATGGTGGAAAGGCTTTGGGAAGTCAGGAGGTGAGACACTCGCCGCAGAGTACCCAACCTCTGACCTGCTCTTGTAGCCAAAGTATTTATGTGGCTGGTACAGTTAAGTTTCTGCTCAATGCTGACTCCCGGGATGTTGATGTTGGGGGAGTTGGCAATGGTAATGCCGGTGAATATCAAGGGGCAGTGGTTCAACTCTCGTTTGTTGGAGATAGTCATTGCCAGTTCTAGCCAGTGAAGAGTTTTCCTGCTGATTCCCATTGACTTCAATTTTACTAAGGCTCTTTGATGCCCCACTCGGTCAACTGCTGCCTTGATGTCAAGGGTAGTCACTCTCACCTCACCTCTGGAATTCAGCTTTTTTGTCCATGTTTCAACCAAGGCTGTAATGATGTCTGGAGCCAAGTGGTCCATCACTTTGCTGATGATTTAAAGTAGACTCATGGGGCGGTAATTGGCTGGATTGGATTTGTCCTGCCTTTTGTGGACAGGACATACTTGGGCAGTTCTGACATTATCGGGTAGATGCTAGTGTTGTACTTGTACTGGAACAGCTTGGCTACAGGCGGCTAGTTCTGCAGCACAAGTCTTCAGCGCAACAGCCAGGATGTTATCATAGAAATTTACAGCACAGAAGGAGGCCATTTTGGCCCATCGTGTCCACACCGACCGACCAAGAACTATCCAGTCTAATCCCACTTTCCAACTGTTGGTCCGTAGCCCATTAGGTTACAAAACTTTAAGTGCAAGTAGCTTTTAAATGTGGTGAGGGTTTCTGCTTCTACCACCCTTTCAGGCAGTGAGTTCCAGACCCCCACCACCCACTGGGTGAAGAAATTTCCCCTCATATCTCCTCTAAACCTTCCCCTAGTTACTTTAAATCTATATCCCCTGGTTGTTGACACCTCTGCTAGGGGAAACAAGTCCTTTCTATCCACTCTATCCAGGCCCCTCATAATTTTATACACCTCAATCAGGTCTCCCCTTGGCCTCCTCTGTTCCAAAGAAAACAGACCTAGCATCTCCAATCTTTCCTCATAGCCAAAATTCTCCAGTCCAGGCAACATTCTTGTAAATCTTCGCTGCAGCCTTTCCAGTGCAATTACATCTTTCCTGTAATGTGGTGACCAGAACTATACACAGTACTCCAGCTGCAGCCGAACCAGTGTTTTATACAATTCAAGCATAACCTCCTTGCTCTTGTATTCCATGCCTCGACTTCTAAAGACAAGTATTCCATATGCCTTCTTAACCACCTTATCTACCTGGCTTGCTACCTTCAGGGATCTGTGGACCTGTACTCCCTTTGTTCCACTACACTTTTCAGTGTCGTACATCAGGGCCCATAGCCTTTGGTTCAGCCTTGTCTTTTGCACTCAAGTGCTGGGCTCCGCCATCAATTAAGGATGTGGATTTTCATGAAGCCTCTGTCTCCAGTTAGTTGTTTAATTGTCCACCACCGTTCACGACAGGATGTGGCAGGGCAGATGCATCTGCGACAGGTAGATTGGTGAGGAAGAGGTCAGGTAGGTTTTTCCCTCGTGTTGGTTCTCTCACCACCTGCCCAGGCCCAGTCTGGCATCCTTCGGGACTCAGCCAGCTTGGTGCTACCGAGGCACTCTTCGTGATGAACATTGAAGTCTCCCACCTAGAGTACATTCTGTGCCGTTGCTTCTCTCAGTGCTTCTTCCAAGTGCTGTTCAACATGGAGGAGAACTGATTCATCAACTGAGGGAGGGCAGTAGTTGGTAATCATTAGGAGGTTTCCTTGCCCATGCTTGACCTGAAGCCATGGGACTTCATGGGGTCCGGAGTCAATGTTGAGGACTCCCAAGGCGACTCCATCCCGACTGTACACTACTGTGCCACCACCTCTGGTGGGTCGATCCTGCCGGTGAAACAGGGATGGTTATGGAGGAATCTGGAACATTGGCTGAAAGATACGATTCTATGAGTATCAGTATGTCAGGCTGTTGCCAATTATGGCACAAGTCCCCAGATGTTAGTGAGGAGGACTGGGCTGCCTGTGCCGTTGTCGTGTCCAAAGCAGGTGCTGAGGTCGATGTCAGGTGGTCCGTCCGATTTGTATTGTTTTTCGTAGCAGTTGTGTACAACTGAGTGGCTTGCTAGGCCATTTCAGAGGGCAGTTAAGAATCAATCACATTGCTGTGGTCTGTAGTCACATATAGGCCAGACCAGGTAAGACCGGCAGATTTCCTTCCCTGAAGGATATCAGTGAACCAGATGAGTTTTTACAACAATCCGATACTTTCATGGTACTAGCTTTTTATTCCAGATTTATTTAATTAACTGAATTCAAATTCCCGTGGTGGGATTTGAACTCACGTCTCCGGATTGTTAGTCCAGGCCTCTGGATTACTGGTCCAGTAACATACTCACTATACTACCATTCCCGTTGGCTGATCTGCACACTGGGTGCGTCGTTTACACGCTGTTATTTTTTCAACAAATTCTGGTCCAATATGTATTTGATGGGAGCATTTTCAGTGGAAATAGATTTAACAATCACAACTGTAACTTATTCCACCCTGACCACATTCGCACTTCCACCAGAGACTCCACGGGGCCGAAATTGCCCCTTTCAGTAAGAGCCGTGGCCACCTTAAAGTATATGTCACTGCCCCGCTCCCCCCACTTCCGCCCCGCTGCTGCGTATGCATCAGTAACGACATAATCAAAGCGCGCACCGCCTCGGCCCCACCCCGGAAGCCAAACTGCCCTGAAATCGGCTTCCGGCCACTTGTCAGGGCGAACGACAGGTTTTTGGGACAGAGTGCAGTGTAGGATGAAGACCGCCAGCGGGATTTAAAGATGCGCTGCAGCTCCCACCATTGTTGTCGGCCAAATTTATTTTGACGGTTTCAAGTATTGAAAGTTGGGTCACTAGAACGGATTTGAAAATTAGTGGGCCTGCTTTTTCATAGTCAGCAAGAGGGAACGCTGCTTGAGAAGGCTGTGTTTGAACAGGTTTAAAAAATGGGCTCAGTGCTGGCAGCGGAATGCCTCCTACACATTGTGTGCGGCAGGGAGGCACACAGAAGCTGGCTACAACGGATGGCGAGGCAGCGGCCAAGGGACCCAGCTGACATGGGTCAGCAAGATGTAGAAGGCCATGGGGATGGTGTCAGACCACAAAAGAGAGAGGTACACCAGGAAGGGCCTCAAGAAGGGCATGCCGCCAGAAGAAGGATGAGGGACGCAGACCCCCAGCACCAGAGGGAGATGGAGAGGAGAAGGCAGGATCAATAGGAGCCACATGTTTGAGAGCAACAGGCTGCAGAGGGCGAGGACCAACAAGAGCAGGAGGGAGAAGGCAATGAGGCAGCTGTCAGAGGAAGACACCTACACAGACGTGGTGGCAGAATGCCCTATCCTCAAAGGGTTGACAGACAGCAGTTCTCCTACATGGACCTCACTGCTGACCAATGTCTCCGGGGACTGCGATTCCACAAAGACGTGGAAATGGAGCCGTGCAATCTCCTCCAGCCAGACCTACAGCCTCAAACAAAGTTGAGGACAGCTCTATCAGTGGCATCATAGGTCACCATCGCCCTGAATTTCTATGCCACTGGATCTTTTCAAGCTGCAACAGCAGACATCTCTAACATCTCACAATTTGCCGCACATTGCTCCATCAATGGAGGCAGATGCTCTTTATAAGAGGAGGAGGGACTATATCTTCTTTCCAATGATCAGGGAGAAGCAGTTGGAGCGGCACACCAGATTCTTCAGGATAGCGGGATTCCCCAGGGTTCAGGACACTATAGACTACACACACGTCACATTGAGAGCGCTGCAGAACAATCCGATGATGTTCCATAATCACAAGGAATAGCACTCCCTCAATGTGCAGCTGGTGTGTGACTACAATCGCAAAATCATGGCAGTTGATGCCCGGTATCCTGGCAGCAGCCACGATGCTTTCATCCTGCGGCAGATCAGTGTGCTCGGTGCGTTTGCTGCCCCAAATCAAGATTGGAGACAAGGATTACCCACTCTGCACTTGGCTGCTGACTCCCCTTCGCCACCCCAGGACTGTTGCGTAGCGTCCGTACAATGATTATACTTCGGCCACTAGACGCATCATTGAGCAGACCATCAGAGTCCTTAAACAGATGCCTGAATCGCTCAGGACGAGTGCTGCAGTACTCGCCTGAACGGGAGTCCCCATTCGTCATCGTCTGTTGCATGCTTCACAACCTGGCAATCATGAGAGCACAGCCATTGGACGACGAGGAAGCAGTAGTAGCTGAGGAGGAGGACCAGAAGGAGGGGGGTGCAGGAGCAGGAAGTGCAGGAGGAGGAGCAGGAGGCTGAGGAGCAAGAGACGGCCACGCAGGAGGCGGGCATCGCCATCCTGCAAGGGAAGTCCGAGACCGTCTCATTGCGGCTCATTTCCGCTGAGTTCATCCACACTTTGACTTTCATCTATGTATCTCCATGGGCAAATCAATGAGCCCTTTCACACATCATTCCCTACACTGAAATGAGAGACCTGCACAGATATTCAAAATCAAAATAAAGATTTATAACACAATAATGGTGTCAAAATACATGAACATTATCAATTCTCCCCCCTGTGCAGTTCCTTATAACCCTTCTTACGCCTACCTATTCTACAACTATGCCGCAGTGTCTACCTTGTGGTTGTATCATAGCCGTAGGAAGGCTGCTCTGTTTGAACAGTAAAAGCTACAGATGTCCTTCTAGGATGCCCTCTGTTATGTTTCAAATAAAGCAATGTAACTGAGTACTGTAGACTTGAGTAAGTGTGGCTTTAGTCTCTTTATTCTGACTCCAGAGTGCTGGCACAGCATGGGAGGCCTGCTTATATGCGCCCTTTGGTGGCGGTAGAATGCTGGTTACAAGCTGTTGCATACATAACATCACTCCCCCCGCCAAAGTCAATAGAACACTTATTTACAGGGTGAGATGATCTGGGGCTTTCTGCTCCCTAGTCGATCGTCTCGGTACAAACACAGGTGCAGGTGAGTTGGTTGGGCCTTCGCTGGGCTGCTGCGAAGCTGGCCTTGCTGGGCTGCAGGGGATGATGAGTTCAGCTTCGTGGTCAACCGTGATGTTGGTTGCCACTTATGTGTGTGTCGGAGGGTCGAAGTTGGTGGTGTCCTCTTCGGGTTGCTCGTGCTGTCTGTGAATCTCAGTTTGGTTTGGTCCAAATGCTTTCTGCAAGTTAGTCCATTTGCAAGTTTGACCTCAAACACCCTACTCCCTTCTTTGGCTACGACAGTGCCAGCAAGCCATTTGGGACCATGTCCATAGTTGAGTACAAATACAAGGTCATTGACTTCAATATCGCGTGACAAATTTGCACTATAATGGTACATGCTTTGTTGATGCCGCCTGCCCTCGACATGATCATGGGGATCAGGATGCACAAGAGAGAGCCTTGTTTTGAGCGCCCTTTTCATGAGCAGTTCGGCAGGGAGAACCCCGGTGAGCGAGTGGGGTCTTGTGGAGGTAGCTGAGCAGGACTCGGGACAGGCGGGTCTGCAGGGAGCCTTCCGACATGCGTTTCAAGCTTTGCTTGATGGTTTGGACTGTCTGTTCTGCCTGGCCGTTAGATGCGGGCTTGAACGGGGCAGATGTGACGTGCTTACTTTCATTGCGGGTCATGAATTCCTTGAATTCAGCGCTGGTGAAGCACGGCCCATTGTCGCTGACAAGAACATCAGGCAGGCCGTGCATGGCAAACATGGCTCGTAGGCTTTCGATGGTGGCAGTGGACGTGCTTACAGACATTATTACACACTCAATCCACTTTGAATAAGCATCCACAACAACCAAAAACATTTTGCCTAGAAACGGGCCAGCGAAGTCAACGAGGATCCTAGACCACGGTTTGGAGGACCATGACCACAAACTTAGCGGTGCCTCCCTGGGTACATTGCTCAGTTGAGATCAAGTGTTGCATTGCCGTATGCAAGACTCCAAATCTGAGTCGATGCTGGGCCACTACATATGGGATCTGGCTATAGCTTTCATCATTGCTACGCCTGGGTGGGTACTGTGTAGGTCGCGTATGAACGTTTCCCTGCCTTTCTTCAGCAAAACCACGTGATTACCCCACAAAAGACAGTCCGCCTTTATGGACATTTTGTCTTTGCGCCGCTGGAACGGCTTGATCTCTTCATGCATCTCCGCTGGGACGCTGGACCAGCTTCCGTGGAGGACACAGTTTTTTTACAAGGGACAGTAAAGGATCCTGGTTGGTCCAGGTCTTGATCTGGGGGCCGTAACGGGTGACTTTTCGTTTTCAAATGCATCATCACCAAGAGCAAGTCTGCAGGCTGTGCCATTTCCACTCCGGTGGTGGGCAATGGTAGTCGACTGAGAGCATCGGCGCAGTTCTCTGTGCCTGGTCTGTGGTGATTATATAGTTATATGCAGACAGCATGAGCGCCCATCTTTGGATGCAGGCAGAGGCATTGGTATTAATACCTTTGCTCTCTGAGAATAGCAATATGAGCGGCTTATGGTTAGTTTCTAACTTGAACTTAAACACAAACAGATATTGGTGCATTTTTTTCACCCCGTAAACACATGCCAGAGCTTGTTTTTCAATCATGCTGTAGGTTCTTTCGGCCTTGGACAAACTCCTGGACGCATAAGCGACCGGTTGCAATGTTCCTGATTCATTTGATTGTTGTAACACACACCCGACCCCGTACAAAGACGCATCGCAAGCTAACACTAAACATTTACATGGGTCATACAGAACAAACAGATTGTTGGAACATAACAGATTTCTGGCTTTCTCAAAAGCAGTCTCTTGTGATTTCCCCCATATCCAGTCATCTGCGTAGCAACACATATAGAGGGTCTAGCAAGGTGCTTAACCTAGGTAGGAAATTACCAAAATAATTAAGGAGTCCCAGGAACGACCGCAGCTCCATCACGTTCTGTGGTCTCAGCGCGTTCTTGATGGCCTCCGTCTTGGCGTCGGTGGGTCTGATGCCATCTGCCGCGATTCTTCTCCCTAAGAACTCGACCAGTGGCACCAGGAAAACACACTTCAAGCGTTTCAACCTGAGTCCCACATGATCTAGCCAACTTAGAACCTCTTCCAGATTCTGCAAGTGTTCGATGGTGTCCCAACCTGTGATCAATATGTCGTCCTGGAAAACCACGGTGCGTGGAACCGACTTTAGCATACTCTCGATGTTCCTTTGAAAAATAGCCGCGGCCGATCGAATCCTAAATGGGCATCTAGTGTAGATGAACAGACCTTTGTGCGTGTTGATGCAGGTGAGGCCTTTCGAAGATTCCACCAGCTCCTGCGTCATGTAGGCCGAGGTCAGGTCCAACTTGGTGAACGTCTTCCCTCCTGCCAGCATCGCAAATAGGTCGTCTGCCTTGGGTAGCGGGTACTGGTCCTACAGCAAAAAATGGTTAATTGTTACTTTATAGTCCCCACAAATTCTGACCGTGCCATCGCCCTTGAGAACCGGAACAATCGGACTGGCCCACTCATTGAACTCAACCGGTGCGATGGTGTCCTCTCGTTGAAGCCTGTCCAGCTCAATCTCCACTTTCTCTCGCATCATATATGACACTGCCCGTGCCTTGTGGTGGATGGGTCATATACCAGGAATCAAGTGGATCTGCACCTTCGCCCCAGAGAAATTTCCAATGCCTGGCTCAAACAACGACGGGAACTTGCTCAATACCTGGGCACATGAGGCATCGTCGATGGACGAAAGCGCTCGGATGTCGTCCCAGTTCCAGCGGATTTTTCCCAGCCAGCTTCTGCCAAACAGTGTGGGGCCATCTCCTGGTATAATCCATAGTGGATGTTCTTGCACCGCTCCATCATACGAGACTTTTACTGCTGCACTGCCAATTACAGGGATCAGCTCTTTAGTGTAAGTTCTCAGCTTGGGATGAATAGGGCTCAGCTTAGGCCTTTGTGCTTTGTCGCACCACAGCCTCTCGAAGGCCTTTTTGCTCATGGTCGACTGACTCGCACCCGTGTCCAATTCCATGGATACTGGAATTCCGTTCAGTTCAACTTTTAACCTGATCGGTGGACATTTCATGGTGAAGGTGTGTACCCCGTACACTTCTGCCTCCTCGGTTCGAGTCTCTAGTTCAGTTTGATCCATCATGGATCGGCTTTCTTCTGCAACGTGGTGATTTGCAGGGTTTGCAGCTCGTCTGCACATTTGCTGGAGGTATCCCATTGTACCACAGCCTTTGCACACATAGGGCCCAAGTTTCCACATGATTTGCGCCTGATTTTTAGGAGCAACTGGTGGAGAACGGACTATCTTAGAAATCGCAATTCTCCACATTTTTGTTTCTGCAGTTCTAGTCAGGTAGAACAGTTCTACTTTGGAACAGAATTTTTTCTTCAAAAGGGGGCGTGTCCGGCCACTGACGCCTGATTTCAAAGTTTCCACAGTGAAAACGTACACCAAACTAACTTAGAATGGAGCAAGTGAAGATTTTTGTAGAACTGAAAAAACCTGTTCTACACATTAAAAAATCAGGTGCAGGTTACAAATTAGGCGTCCAGAACGAGGTGGGGGGGGAGGGGGGGGGAAGGGAAGTCATTAAATTCTACAATAAATCCTTATTTATACTTCTACAAATATTATACAAATAAATCCAACCTGAATAAACATTTATAAGCAAAGAAAAGATTAAATAAACCATCTTCCTACCTGTGTGAAAGTGCTTCAGTCAGCTCAGCGATGTGGCGTAGTTCCCGCGAACGGGAGGGAGGGAGGGAGGGGCAGGCAGGCAGTAAGCAGGCAGCAAGCAGCCTTCCACTTGAGGTGGAAGCCTTACAGTCAGCTCAGCGATGTGGCGTCGTTCCCGCGAACGGGAGGGAGGGAGGGAGGGGCAGGCAGTAAGCAGGAAGCCTCAGTGCTGATGTGCTGATGGCAATGTGCTTTTATTAAAAAATGTTCAAAAATTAAACAGCTACAAAGAACTACAAAAATGGCCGAGTGCCAATGTTTCCTTCACACTGCGCGTGCGCGAACGCTCCAACGCGCACGCGCAGCGTTGCCGGCAGGAAAAAAACTAATTTAAATAGTACCCGCCCCCTCCCACTTACAAAATCGGCACGAGTGTAGGCTCCGCCCCCCTGGGCGCTGCGCCAAACAGACAAAGAGCTGCAAAGCGCTCCAGAATCGCACGTTTTTTTTCCGGCGCCGTTTTAGATGCGAAAAACGGGCGCCCAGCTCGGAGGGGCGCCCGTTTTTTATCGTGTGGAAACTTGGGCCCATAGTGTTTGAAGCGGCATTGATGGGCTCGATGATCACCTCCGCAGCGCCAACAAGGTTTTAACTGCCTCACATTCACACTTGATGGCGGATTCTGAGTCATCTGAGGCCATGCAGTTGCAGGCGTGTACGTTCTGCCATGTACATTCCTGCCTGAAAACGACGTTACTTTGTGTGCAGTACTTGCCGATGCATCTTTATGCTGCGAAATTTGTTTGGTGTTATCGCTGGTGGACTTAAATGCTGGGCTATCGTTATGGCTTTGCCCAGGTTCGGTGTATCAACAGTCAATAGTTTGCGAAGGATAACCTCACGGCCAATGCCAAGCATAAAAAAATCTCTTAGCATTTGCTCCAGGAATCCACCGAATTCGCAATGTCCTGCAAGGCGCCTTAGTTCGGCGATGCAGCTCTCCACTTCCTGGCCTTCAGACCGTTGACACGTGTAGAATCGATACCTTGCCATCAGAATGCTCTCCTTTGGATTAAGGTGCTCCGGGACCAGCGTACACAGTTCTTCATACGATTTGGTTGTTATTTTCACCGGAGCAAGAAGATTCTTCATGAGGCCATAGGTTGTTGCCCCGCAGACGGTGAGGAGGATCCCCCTTTGTTTGGCAGCGTTCTCATTCCCTTCCAGCTCTTTGGTCACGAAGTATTGGTCGAGTCGCTCCATGAAGGCTTCCCAATTGTCACCTTCTGAGAATTTCTCCATGATACGAACAGTTCTCTGCATTTTTGCGTCATGATTTGTTATAGAAACATAGAAACATAGAAAATGGGGTGCAGGAGTCGGCCATTCGGCCCTTCGAGCCTGCACCACCATTCAATATGATCATGGCTGATCATGCAACTTCAGTACCCCATTCCTGCTTTCTCTCCATACCTCTTGATCCCTTTAGCTCTAAGGGCCACATCTAACTCCGTTTTGAAAATATCTATTGAACTGGCCTCAAAAACTTTCTGTGGTAGAGAATTCCACAGGTTCACAATTCTCTGAGTGAAGAAGTTTCTCCTCATCTCGGTCCTAAATGGCTTACCCTTTATCCTTAGACTGTGACCCCTGATTCTGGACTTCCCCAACATCGGGAACATTCTTCCTGCATCTAACCTGTCCAATCCCGTCAGAATTTTATATGTTTCTATGAGATCCCTTCTCATTCTTCTAAATTCCAGTGAATACAGGCCCAGTCGATCCATTCTTTCTTCATATGTCAGTCCTGCCATCCCTGGAGTCAGTTTGGTGAACCTTCGCTACACACCCTCAATAGCAAGAATGTCCTTCCTCAGATTAGGAGACCAAAACTGAACACAATATTCCAGGTGTGGCCTCATCAAGGCCCTGTACAACTGCAGTAAGACCTCCCTGCTCCTATACTCAAATTCCCTTGCTATGAAGGCCAACATGCCATTTGCCTTCTTCACCGCCTGCTGTACCTGCATGCCAACTTTCAATGACTGATGTACCATGACACCCAGATCTCGTTGCACCTCCCCTTTTCCTAATCTGTCACCATACAGATAATATTCTGCCTTCCTGTTTTTGCCACCAAAGTGGATAACACCACATCTGCCATGCATTTGCCCACTCACCTAACCTGTCCAAGTCGCCCTGCAGTCTCTTAGCATTCTCCTCACAGATCACACTGCCACCCAGCTTAGTGTCATCTGCAAACTTGGAGATATTACATTCAATTCCTTCATCTAAATCATTAATGTATATTGTAAATAGCTGGGGTCCTAGCAATGAACCTTGCGGTACCCCACTAATCATTGCCTGCCATTCTGAAAAGGACCCATTTATTCCTACTCTTTGCTTCCTGTCTGCCAACCTGTTTTCTACCCACGTCAATACATTACCCCCAATACCACGTGCTTTAACTTTGCACACTAATCTCTTGTCAAAAGCCTTTTGAAAGTCCAAATACACCACATCCATGGGTTCTCCCTTGTCCACTCTACTAGTTACATCCTCAAAAAATTCTAGAAGATTTGTCAAGCATGATTTCCCTTTCATAAATCCATGCTGACTTGGACCAATCCTGTCACTGCTTTCCAACTGCGCTGCTATTGCATCTTTAATAATTGATTCCAACATTTTCCCCACTACTGATGTCAGGCTAACCGGTCTATAATTCCCTGTTTTCTCCCTCCTTCCTTTATTAAAAAGTGAGGTTATATTAGCTCCAATCCATAGGAACTGGTCCAGAGTCTATAGACTGTTGGAAAATGATCACCAATGCATCCACTATTTCTGGGGCCACTTCCTTAAGTACTCTGGGATGCAGACTATCAGGCCCTGAGGATTTATCTGCCTTCAATCCCATCAATTTCCCTAACACAATTTCCTTACTAAAAAGGATTTCCTTCAGTTCCTCCTTCTCGCTAGACCCTCGGTCCCCTAGTATTTCCGGAAGGTTATTTGTGTCTTCCTTCGTGAAGACAGAACCAACGTGGTTGTTCAATTGGTCTGCCATTTCTTTGATCCCCATTATAAATTCACCTGATTCTGACTGCAAGGGACCTACATTTGTCTTCACTAATCTTTTTCTCTTCACATATCTATAGAAGCTTTTGCAGTCAGTTTTTTATGTTCCTTGCAAGCTTACTCTCACACTCTATTTTCGCCCTCCTAATATTCTAAATTTCACCCAGTCCTCAGGTTTGCTGCTTTTTCTGCCCAATTTATATGCCTCTTCCTTGGATTTAACACTATCCCTAATTTCCCTTGTTCACCACGGTTGTGCCACCTTCCCCATTTTATTTTTACACCAGACAGGGATGTACAATTGTTGAAGTTCATCCATGTGATCCTTAAATGTCTGCCATTGCCTATCCACCGTCAACCCTTTAAGTATCATTCGCCAGTCTATCCTAGCCAATTCATATCGCATACCATCAAAGTTACTTTTCTTTAAGTTCAGGACCCTAGTCTCTGAATGATCTATTACTCGTTGCCAGTTGTTTTGTCTCAAATAAAGCAATGTGACTGAATACTGTAGACTTGAGTAACTGTGACCTTAGTCTGTTTGTTCTGGCTCCAGAGTTCTGGCACATGCAGTGCTCCCAAGGGATGTTGGGATCCCTTGCGACTCCAAAAGATGCGCCCTCTGGTGGCGATAGAATGCTGGTTACAAGGTGGCATACATAACACACTTGACTAGCTCTGGCCCTGGAAGGACCGGCTGCAGACTGGGCCGCATCAGACTCCACGCCATCAGTTAGGATTGGCTGAGGCGAAGCCATGGTTGGCAGCAATGGCAAAGTGGGAGGGCTCGGCTCAGGACTGCTGTGATTGAGAGAGAGCACATCAGGATCCTGTTCCAATAACCTGCCGCACCTCAGCTTCCCCACCAATCTCTGGAGCACAGTTGGGTGGGGTGGGGCGGAACCGGAAGATCCCTGGTGGACCATGGTGGACCCAGCAGCGATGGCAGCAGTCTGATCTCGCGTGGCGTCCAGCTGAGTCTGCTTGAGGGCAGACAGAGTCTTGATGCCACCAGACACGACAGTAGTAAGACACTCCATGGCATGTTGCTGATATTGCATGAGAGCATTCTGAGCTTCCATGCCAGCGGCCATCTTCTCCAATACAGCACTGAGACGTTGGTTCCCTTCCACCTGTGCTGTAATGGCAGCTGCCACACCGCCCATGAGACGCGTCATCACAGTTGAATCCGCAGTCACTCTGAGAGTCCAGCATTGTCTCCACACTGGCAATGATGGGCTCCATGGTGTGCGCAGAGCTGTCCACAATGCGGGAGGCAGACTCCTCCACGCTCCTGACCACTTGCAAGAGGCTCTCCAGCACCCTTTCCATTGCCCCCAACATCTACGAATGCATGGCCTGCACCCTTTTTTCAAAGGCGGCCACATCGAGGTGCTCCATTCTGTCCTCTCCAGCAGAAGTCGTGTGCGAATTCGCCCTTCGGAGAGCTGGCACAGGAGGTTCCTTTTGCCATTCAGCATGCTGCAGCCCGCTAGGCCCCGGCGCATCACCCAGTGCAGATCCCTCTTCTAAATCTAACTGCAACGACAGCGTACTCGCAGTATCCGAACTAGTGCATGGGAGTGTCGAAAGCAGTCTTCTTTCTCTTCTTCTTAGGCAGTCCCTGGAGTCGGGGATGACTTGCTTCCACACTAAAATGGGTTCTAAGGTGACTGATGAGACTGATGCGGGATCTGCAGTCTGTTACGGGTGAGGCAGATGGTGGTTAGAGGGACGGGTGAGCGGATTGCTTGATTTGTCGTACGCTCCTTCCACTGTTTGTACTTGGCTTCTGTGTGCTCCCGGCTGAAGAGACTCAAAGTGTTCGGCGCCTTCTCGGATGCTTCGCCTCCACTTTGAGCGGTCTTGGGCCAGGGATTCCCAAGAGTCGGTGGAGATGTTACATTTTTTCAAGGAGGATTTAAGGGTGTCCTTGAAGCGTTTTGTCTGCCCTCCTGGGGCTCACCTGCCATGACGTAGCTTGGAGTAGAGTACTTGTTTCAGGAGTCTAGTATCGGGCATGCGGACAATGTGGCCCGTCCATTGGAGTTGATTCAGCGTGGTTAATGCCTCGATGCTGGGGATGTTGGCCTGAGAAAGAATGCTGATGTTGGTGCGCCTATCCTGCCAGTGAATTTGCAGAATTTTTTGGAGGCAGCGTTGGTGTCTCCAGTGCTTTGTGGTGCCTAATGTACATAGTCCATGTCTCTGAAGCATATTTGAGGGAGGATATCACCACTGCTCTGTAGACCATGAGCTTGGTGCCGGGTTTGAGATCCTGGTTCTCGAACACTCTTTTCCTCAGGTGGCCAAAGGCTGTACTGGCACACTGAAGGCGGTGTTGGACTTTATCATCGATGTCTGTGCTTGCTGATAGTAGGCTCCCAAGATATGGAAAAGTGGTCCATATTGTCTAAAGTCTCGTCATGGATCTTGATAATCGGGAAGCAGTATGTGTGGTGGGAGCAGGTTGGAAGAGAACCTTTGTTTTACTGATGTTTAATGTAAGGCCCATACTCTCATACGCTTCAGTGTAGGTGTCAACGATGGTTTGGAGTTCGGACTCTGTGCACAATTGCAAGCGTCTTCTGCATATTGTAATTTAATGGCAAAGGTTGGAACAATCTTGGATCTGGACTGGAGGCGACGGAGGTTGAACCATTTCCCGCGTGTCCTGTCGATTAATTCCACTCCAGCGGAGAGCTTGCTAAAGGTGAGATGAAGCATTGTAACGCGGAATATTGAGAAGAGCGTTGGTGCAATGACAGAGCCTTGTTTGACCCCGGTCTGCACTTGTATTGGGTCTGTGGTGGATCTGTTGGTAAGAATCACGACTTGCATGTCATTGTGAAATAGGGAGAGGAACGATGACAAATTTTTGAGGACAGCCAAATTTGAGAAGGACACTCCATAATCCCTCACACAGTTGACATGGTCGAAGGCCTTTCTGAGGTCAAAGAAAGCTGTGTACAGAGGTTGATGCTGCTCCCTACATTTTTCTTGGATTTGTTGCACGGTGAAGATCATGTCCGTTGTGCCCCTTAGTGGGCGGAATCCACATTGTGACTCTGGGAAGAGCTCTTCAGCCACTGGGAGGAGACGATTGAGGAGGATTCTTGCGGTGATTTTCCCTGCAGCAGATAGCAGGGAAACTCCTCTGTAATTCTCGCAGTCGTACTTGTCACCTTTCTTGAAGCTGGTCATGGTTACAGCGTCTCTGAGATCCCCTGGCATTCTCTCCTCCTTCCAGATAAGAGAGATGAGGTCATGGATTCACACCAAGAGTACTTCTCGCCATGCTTTAGTACTTCAGCAGGGATTCCATCTGCTCCTGACGCCTTGTTGTTTTTTAGTTGTCGGATGGTCTTTTCCACCTCATGCCGGGCTGGGATTGTGCCGAGGTAGTGATGGGTAGCATGCTGTGGGATGGAGTCAAGGACACTCATGTCAAAGACAGAGCGCTGGGGACCATGACGCGGTGCTCGCAGCAGTGTCCCCCCACTTCATCATCCTCATCGGACAAGTCGCCAATCTCTCCATTTGGCTCATACTCGGTGCATCATCTGCAAGCATAAATGGGACAAGAGTTCCGTGAGGATGAGGTAGCACATTGCACCATCCAGCAAGCAACTTGCACACATTCATAACCAATTGACTGATGGGCATTTCGGCATTCAGGGACAGCTAGCATTAAAGGAAGGCTTTCACTTACCTATGCTGCCCCCAGCGGAATCCACATTGCCTGCAGCCACTGGGCAGGCAACATGTGAGCCCATTAGCCGATGCACCCTCTCCTCGATGTCAGTGAGCTGCTGGATATCTGCCTCGCCCCCACCCCTCTCTTGCTCCAAACGGTTGTGTGACACCTTGGACTGCAAAGCAAAGAAGGGTTGGTGAGTAGCAGTGTCATGACGCATCGGCAATTAGTGCATGTGCTGTTCCATTACATGCAAGTGTAACTCTCAAATGAAAGGGAGCCTCAAATGTGAGCATGCACACATAGATATAGATGCCTCAGCACTCAAATGGTGCTTCACTAACTATAAAGTGAAGGTGGAAAATAAGAATAGGTGAAGGAGAGGCTCAGAGATGGAAGGTCAGGAGTTGGTGGAACATGTACTCACCATTTCATCATTCGAGTGATGTCGTTAAACCTTTTGCGGCACTGGGTGGCGGTCCGGTCATGAACTGAGGTCCCAGACACTTCAACAGCTACCTCCATCCAGGCATTCATGAAGCCCTCCTGACTGGGTCTTCCAGAGTCTGGAAAGTGTACACGCCTCCTTCCCTGCACAGTTTGGACGAGGGTTTCAATGTCAGCATCGGAGAAATGACTGGCCCTCCTTGAAGCTCTTGCATTAGTCATTGTGTACCGTCAGAAACACCAAAGACAAACTCCCAATGCTTAGCACCTACTTACAAAACCTGCCCTTTAAGAAGGCCAGAGAGCAGCTGCCTTGTCATCACTCAATGGGAATCAGCTGAATTTCTCGAGGTAATCGGTCAGTCCGCTCCCACAAAGAGCCCATTCCTGCCACAAACACTGACGCGCTAATTTTTTTTCTCCAAAGTGCTAAGTTTCGATCGAATGGCCGCCCCATTGATTGGGGCAGTAAATCACGCAAAAAATCAATACGTGCGCCCCACTTCGGGCGGAGGGCAATTTCGGCCCCCATGAGTCTATTGAACTACAGATATTTCATTTTGAGGTAGCTGCAGTATAAACTGCAAATTTTACTCATCTGTTTGATGCCAGTATAATATAATCTCATGTGAACAGTGAATTAAATGTTGCAACAATACAATGCAGCAGCCTACACATTGCTTTAACATTGACTTTGTAATAATAATCAGGCAAAGTTAGTTTTGGCTCAATTAATAGGACAAGCCAATTCAGTTGATTTAGCTGACATGTATAAAGTTATCAATGTTTACAGGAAGTCAGAGGATTAACAAAGAAAGCAATTGGTAGTGGAGGAAGACAAACTAAAGGTATTGTTGGTATAGTTGGAAATATCCCCAGAATTACCATCTTGAAATTCCCCAGGGAAGATGATATTCATTAGGCTCTGGGTGCCTAAACTGAACATCTAGCACTAGAAGCTGGAATGTCACACAACCAATTTCATCTGTAAAGCAAAAATGGCACATGCAGGAGGCCTTTGACTATGCAATGCTCAACGCATTCACTGTACATAATACAGGCCTACAGAGCTCCGCTCAAGCAGAGACACGACTCCATGTACTGCTTTCCTTTGTCTATTTTACTTGATGCCCTCACTCTTATTGGCAGCTGCAGACCACTGTTCCCATTGTTGCAAGCAAATGAATTGAGTTCTGTGCTTTGTATTTTAAAAGATACATCTACATTACAAACACAAGGCTGTGTCAGATGCATTTAAAATTTAAACGCTTCGTAAGTTATGCAACTAGCACCCATTACAAACAGGACATAAGCTATTGCAATTAGTCCAGGATTCCTGAGGCAAGCATGAGATGGTCCAATTCACTTAGGTAGCAGTACTGACTAGCTGATCAAGGTCTTGATCCAGTGGCAAGGGGGTCCAAGACGACTGGAAATCAGGCTGCATGAGCCTAATTGCCTATGGCGAGATGTGGGCCGTAAGCTCTGCGCTGAGTAGCGCCTTTCAGTTAGGTGGTAGGTGATCCAAGGCTTGGCTGGGGGCAGGCATTGGGAAGGTCAGAGGTCCATTTTGTGGGGTGGAGGTCAGGGTGTTCAGAGTGAAAGGAAGAGAGGTCAGGTTGTTCAGAGTGGAAGGGGGAGAGGTCAGAATGGTCACAGCCATTGTGTTCACAGCATGCTGGAGGAGAGAGCTCAGGACGTCGTTGGTGGATGAAGGAAGACCAGGGACGTCGCCGGAGGCCAGGACGTCGGAGGAGGAAGAGTGGCCAGGACGTCATCAGAGGAAGGGAGGCCCGGAGGGAAGGCTCGCACGTGAGATAGGCCCAAACCTGTTCTCGAAGTTGGTCTAAGGCTCAGCGTCACCGGAGGAAGGGAGACCTGGACATCTCGATCGCTCTCATTTGGAAGGAGGAGAGCATGCCGGGAGATCTCAGTAATCGTGACCATCTTTAAAAAAGGGGACGTCCGACTGCGGCAACTACAGAGGGATCTTCCTTACATCAGCCACTGGGAAAGTCGTCGCTAGAATCCTCCTCAACCGTCTTCTCCCTGTGGCTGAGGAGCTCTTCCCGGAGTCACAGTGCGGATTTCGCCTCTTCCAGGTACAACGGACATGGTTTATTCCGTGCGACAGCTGCAAGAAAAATGTAGGGAACAGCACCAACCCTTCTACATGGCCTTCTTTGACCTTAGAAAGACCTTTGACACTGTCAACCGCGAAGGACGATAGAGCGTCCTCCTCCATTTCGGCTACCCCCAAAAGTTCGTCACCTGCTCCACGATGATATGCAAGCCGTGATCCTGACCAACGGATCCATTACAGACCTAATCCACGTCCGGACAGGGGTCAAACAGGGCTGCGACATCGCACCAACCCTCTTCTCGATCTTCCTCGCTGCAAAGCTCCACCTCACACTCAACAAGCTCCCCGCTGAAGTGGAACTAAACTACAGAACCAATGGGAACCTGTTCAACCTTTGTCGTCTCCAGGCCAGATCTAAGACCGTCCCAACCTCTGTCATCGAGCTACAGTACGCGGATGACGCATGCATCTGCGCACATTCAGAGACTGAACTCTAAGTCATCGTCAACATCTTCATTGAGGCGCACAAAAGCATGGGCCTTATGCTAAGTAAGACAAAGGTCCTCCACCAGCCTCTCCTCACCACACACTACCCCCCCAGTCATCAAGATCCACGGCGCGGCCCTGGACAACATGGAACATTTTCCATACCTCAGGAACCTATTAACAACAAGGGCAGACATCAACGATGAGATTCAACATCACCTCCAGTGTGCCAGCACAGCCTTCGGCCGCCTGAGGAAAAGAGCGTTCGAAGATCAGGACCTCAAATCTGCCACCAAGCTCATGGTCTACAGGGCTGTAGTGATACCCGCCCTCCTGTATGGCTCAGAGACATGGACCATATACATCAGACACCTCAAATTGCTGGAGAAATACCACCAACGATGTCTTCACAAAATCCCCTGGGAGGGCAGACGCACCAACGTTAGCGTCCTCGGCCAGGCCAACATCCCCAGCAGCGAAGCACTGACCACACTGGACCAGCTCCGCTGGGCGGGCCACATTGTTCGCTTGCCTAACACAAGATTCCCAAAGCAAGCACTCTATTCGGAACTCCTACACGGCAAGCGAGCCCAAAGTGGGCAGAGGATACATTTCAAGGACACCCTCAAAGCCTCCTTGATAAAATGCAACATCCCCACCGACACCTAGGAGTCCCTGGCCAAAGACTGCCCTAAGTGGAGGAAGTGCATCCAGGAGGGCGCTGAGCACCTCAAGTCTCATCGCCGAGAGCATGCAGAAGCCAAGAGCAGGCAGCCGAAGCAACGTGCGGCAAACCAGTCCCAACCACCCTTTCCTTCAACGATTGTCTGTCCCACCTGTGACAGAGACTTAATTCCCATATTGGACTGTTCAGTCACCTAAGAACTCATTTTTAGAGTGGAAGCAAGTCTTCCTCGATTTTGAGGGACTGCCTATGATGATGATGAGTACTGACCAGATCCATAAAAATCTCTGTTTCCAAATAATCTGTGTCTAGCAACATTCTGATCCCAATTATGCACACCAACGAGATTCTGAGATGGAATGCAAGATGATTTTCAGTGTGTTTAATTTGATTAACGATTGGTTGATATTGACTGGAGGCAATAAAGAACCCAAACATGCAGCGTAAGATATGACAATTAACGTGAATAAAATTTCATTTGAATGGCCTGATTCAAGACATGCATAATAGGATAAATTTTAGTCTTCTGCAGGTCAGGAACACGTATCAGGAATTTGGGTGTGCTCGCTCACCAATAATTTTCCATCTGTTAATTATGGTGCTTACTTTCTGGGATTTTTATTTCATAAATCTCTTCAATTTTGATGCTGTATTTTTCTATTAATATTGTTGCTTGTGACCACATCGATTACATCAATTTAGAAAGGTATGTACTTTTCCATAGCAATATCAATGATTTCTACCTAACAACAGGAAGCATTATTCAAATGACACCTCCTTGGGGTGAAGGTACTTCCTCTGGCTAACAGCAAGGTGTAGAACATGGGCGTAGGCAGCAAATTTAGCAAACTGTCGTGTATTTCTCGAATGTTCTAGGGGCACATACCCTGGAATTTAAACCTTAAAGATGGTGCATTCTTATTACTTTTAAAACAATTTCATAATTCAAAATGTTTTTTTTAGATACAGGAAAAATAAATGGACTGATCCATGTTCAATGGACCATCACTTCCCCAAAACCTACTTGAATAGACACTTTTCCTTTTCCATAGACACTCTTCTTCCCCGCCCCTCCTCCTTTCCCAGCGACACTCTTCCCCTTTCTCCCTTCCCTTTCCCAGAGACACTCTTCCCCTCGCTCTCCCCTTTAACAGAGACACTCTTCCCTCTTTCTCTCCCCTTTCACAGACACAATGGTCTGGATTTTAAAGCGCCGATGCACTGGGAGCGGGGAGGGGCCGATAGCGCGTAGGAAACCCGGAAGAACATGCAAGCGCATCTGTTGATGACTTTTTAAACTGAGCCACCTCATTATCATTTTACTTTTAGGTTTCGCAGCCTATTAGCGTCAGCGGACGTGATGAGGATGCACATGACGCGAGTTCAACTCAAGTATTTAAAGGGAAACTCCAAACATCCAAGTTGAAGGAGTCAAGATGGGCAAAGGTTGCGGCCCACTTCAACAACATCTCCCTGGATGTTATGCTGGGGGCTGTAAGGGCCCAGAGGGAGATACTCTTCTCTACTGACAGGAAGAAGAAGCCTGCAGGTGACACAAAGGAGGCGTTTTTGGAGGTTGCCCAGGAGGTCAGCAGTAGGAACCTGATGCCACGCTCCTGGATTCAATGCAGAAAGCGGTTTCATGACCTATGCAGGGTAGGAAAGATGAGTACAGTGCCACATTCACCTACATCCTGATGTGCGTATGACGCCAACCTCCTCACTCTGCCTTCTCAAGCCTATTCCAGCACATCACTCCTCACACCAACTTACCTTGCAGGTGCACCCATCCCTCTCTGTCTACGCACTTACGCAGATCCCCATCTATTCATCCATCACTGACACTCAACCTCATCCTTATGGAAAGTCATGCCTATTCCTCATAGTCACACTCAACAAATGCTCTCCATCCATCGGGTGAACACATGCCATTTCTCTCATTCATAGTCTCTCTTTCCCTCCTTTCAGGATAAGAGAGTAGAGAACACCAGGGAGAGGCAGAGAACTGAAGGCGGCCCTCCAGCCATCTCTTAATTGACATCTTCAGAGGAGGAGGCGCTGGAGAATAGCGGAGTCTCAGCATGCCTGGTCGTCGGAGATCGGGTTCTGCCAGCTACCTGGTGACATAATTAAATATCAGCCAGCCACATGGCATACAACACTGTGTCAACAGACACTGAAATATGATAATGTGCATAATGAAAACTTCAAGCATTCTTACCTTCATAGTACTAACTCATGTCTTTTAGCTCCCACATGCGTTCAGCAGGAGGTGATCCAGGTCACCCATGAGGGTGACAACTCCACAGAGGAGCTCACACCCTCTGAGGGTGCACCATCACAGGACTTATGCAGACCATGCACCAGCTCAGATACTCACACTTCAGTGGGACAAATTTGAGAGATAGTTGGGTTTTCACATGGTGATTCGCACTTCACAAGTAAGGAAGAGCAGATGGTGAAGTCAGGGACAGCAGTGGAAAGTCCGCGTTGGAGAGCACAGGACACTCTAAGCTCTGCTCAGCTGGATGCAGATGCTGTACCTTGCAGGCCATCGAAAAACAGAATACTTCTTGAACCGCAGCAGAGAATGTGCGATGTACTGGCAGGCGTTCCAGCCACATGATTTACATAAGAACATAAGAAATAGGAGCAGGAGTAGGCCATATGGCCCCTCGAGCCTGCTTCAGCGAGATGTGAGGAGTCCGTCTCAAGCATGAGTGGCATGACATCACAGGCCTTTGCGATGGTGTCTTCTTCCATAGAAAAAGTGGCCATCTGCATGGAGCATCAAATGTGGCAATCACACAAGTGCATGCAGGCCTTCACCAATGGCTTGTACACTATAAATGCCACCTTAAATAGGATGAATGGTACCTTTGTCTATCTGTAGCAAAGTGCTAGCAAGGAAGTGTGGCTGGGCCATGGGAGGGATGATGGTGAAAGGGGACATGGAAGTCAGGAGTCGGCTCAAAGCACTTCCACTTTTCAACCGTTGCCCCACCCACCTTAGTCAGTAGCCCACATGCTGCCTCATGTCCTGATGGCTGAATTTGCCCCTGCATAGGTGCAGGTGGAGCGGTCTTTGGCGGGGCATTCAGGGGCTCCAAAACCAGAGGACGTTGGCCAAGAGCAGCTCAGCAGTCAGAGCAGGAATCTGCCTGCCTCTATCTCTGCTGAAGCCACAGGATTGCACCATGTAGAAGTGCTAGGAAAAGAAAGAGTAAAGATTTGCAGTTGCACTAGAGTATGCATATTGGTGTGTTACAGTTAGAATGTTAGGTTTCTGTTTTATATTTGAGGCACATAAATATTATTCTTCTGCACCACTTTCTCGTCTTTCCCATTCTTGGTTACTGGCTGGCAAGTGGCCTTTTCAGTTTTGTGATGATGAATGAGACGACATGAATTGACGCTAAGCAATGGGGGATTGTGAAAGGGAGACTTGGGTGTTTACAGGAGTGCTTTGTGTTACTGGGATGGTGGGGAGTAAAAGTGGCTTTTGCATCTGGTGGAATCTAAGTAAACTTCACAATAATGAGGGAATCCTGGGCAGCAATGTACGCTACTGCTGGTGCATTGCCCGCATCACCTTCTGCTTCCTCCTCCTCCTCGGAATCATCTGAAAAGGCTCTGTGTTCTGCGTCTTGTTCCTCCTGCATGTCCAAACCTCGCTGCTGCACAATGTTGTGCAGAGCGCAGCACACCACGACCATTTTGGAGATCCTGGTTGGTGCGTACTGAAGGGTGCCTCCAGATCTGTCGAGGCATCTGAAGCTCATCATCAGCATGCCGGTGGCTTGTTCAATTATACATCTGGTGGTCATATTGCATTCATTGTATCACTCCGGGGCCTCATTTCTCGAGTTTCTGAGAGGTGTCTTGCCACTTTTTAAGTGGGAATGCCTTGTCTCCAAGCTGCCAACTGGTAACTCTGCTTTGAGGTACAAAGAGATCAGGGAGGGTGGATTACCGCAGGATGAAAGCACAATGGCAGCTTCTCCGGGAATCTTGCACACACCTGCATAAAGATCTTTCTGTGGTTGCACACCAGCTGCACATTTGGAGTGGAAGCCCTTTCGGCTGATGAACACTTACATAAGAACATAAGAAATAGGAGCAGGAGTAGGCCATACGGCCCCACGAGCCTACTCCGCCATTCAATAAGATCATGATTGATCTGATCATGGACTCAGCTCCACTTCCCCACCCACTTCCCATAACCCTTTATCCCCTTATCTTTTAAGAAACTGTCGATATCTGTCTTAAATTTATTCAATGTCCCAACTTCCACAGCTCTCTGAGGCAGCGAATTCCACAGATTCTGAGAGTAGAAATTTCTGCTCATCTCAGTTTTAAATGGGCGGCCCCTTATTCTAAGATTATGCCCTCTATTTCTAGTCTTCCCATCAGTGGAAGCATCCTCTCTGCATCCACCTTGTCAAGCCCTCTCATAATCTTATACGTTTCGATAAGATCACCTCTCATTCTTCTGAATTCCAATGAGTAGAGGCCCAACGTACTCAACCTTTCCTCATAAGTCAACCCCCTCATCTCCGGAATCAACCTAGTGAACCTTCTCTGAACTGCTTCCAAAGCAAGTATATCCTTTTTTAAATATGGAAATCAAAACTGCATGCAGTATTCCAGGTGTGGCCTCACCAATACCTTGTATAACTGTAGCAAGACTTCCCTGCTTTTATACTCCATCCCCTTTGCAATAACGGCCAAGATTCCATTGGCTTTCCTGATCATTTGCTGTACCTGCATACTATCTTTTTGTGTTTCATGCACAAATACTCCCAGGTACTGTTGTACTGCAGTACTTTGCAATCTTCTGGGTGATCTATGGGTACCTTAATTGCCACATGTGCAGTCGATGATGTGCTGCACCTGTGGGAAGCCAGCCAGAGCCGCAAACCCAAGCGGCCGCTCATTGGGACTGACATAATCACAGGAAAAGTGGACATAATTGCTGGCCCTGGCAAATGAGCCATCAGTCACCTGAGTGATGCATTTGTGCCGCTAACTGTGAGATCCTGCAAATGTCTCCGGCAGAGCCTTGGAAGGATCCAGAGGCAAAAAAGTTGGTGGTGACGTGACAGCCACTGGTAAGGTATGGCCACCAGGTCCAGATGGCAGCAGGTCTTGTTCCAGCAGGTTACAAATGTCTGCCACCTGACGTGAGACCTTGAGCCTCCTGAGACATTGGTGTTCTGACATGTCGAGGAAGCTTATCCTCTGCCAGTAGACCCTGTATACCAGGTATGGCCTCCTGTGACTGCACCTCTCTGCTGATCCTCTCTCTTCTGTGGAGCTGCAGATATGTGAGCAGCGCCTGCTACTGCCGATATTGCTGCAGGTCATCTTGGTCTTCATCTAAGGTCCAAAGTAACACAGCATACTTGGCACCTATGCTGATCTGATAGATCAGATCTCCGAATTTCCAAAGTGTAGATGACACTTCCAAAGTACGTAAAGTAACCCCAAGGTGTGTAAAGTAACCTCCAGCACAAGTACTTAAAGAAAGCAGCTGTGAGTATTGAGTGCTTATTGGCATATTTTCCTGTCATGGCTTCAGCCCTCTCAATGACCGCTGTTTTCTCGCCTTGCTTTCACTGGTGTGTTCCAGGAAGCCCGGGAAATCCGTGGACCCAAAGTTAAACTGTAAAACCCCTATCAATATCGAACAAATTGATCGATCAACAAATCTCAATTAGCAACCCGCCAGTCCCGAAGTGATTGTGTGCATGCAGCCTAACACGCTACAGTGACATGCGGATGTCGGCAGGTTGGAGCCGGCTTCCTGACCCACTCAGAATTTTTCCCGATATAGTCCCCCACCGGCACCCAATCCCACGCGCTCACTCATGTTAAAGTTCCCCCCCAATCTTCCTCTCCCTCCCCTTTCAGGGACACCCTTCCCTCTTTCTCCCCCTTTCACAGAGACATCCTTCCCCCCTCTCACTCCTCTTTCAGAGACACTCTCCCCCCCCTCTCTCCCATTTCAGAGACACTCTCCCCCTCCCCCTCCCCCCCTCTTTTTCAGAGACACTCTCCCCCTCTCTCTCCTCTTTCAGAGACACTCTCCCCCTCCCTCTCTCTTTTCAGAGACACTCTCCCCCCCTCTCTCTCTCTCCTCTTTCAGAGACACTCTCCCCCTCTCTCTCTCCTTTCAGAGACATTCTCCCCCTCTCTCTCTCCTTTCAGAGACACTCTCCCCCTCTCTCTCTCTCTCCCCTTTCAGAGACACTCTCCCCCTCTCTCTCTCTCTCTCCCCTTTCAGAGACACTCTCCCCCTCTCTCTCTCCTTTCAGAGACTCTTCCCCTTTCTCTTCCCTTTCATCGAGAAACTTTTTCCCCTCCTCCGTTCACACAGACACTCTTCCCCTCCTCCCTTTCACAGAGACACTCTTCCCCTCTCTCTCTCTCTGTCTCTCTCCCTGTCAGAGACACTCTTCCTCTCTCTCGCTCTCTACTTTCAGAACCACTCTTAATCTCTCTCTCCCCTTCACAGAGTCACTTTTTTAGTCTTTCCCCCTTTCAGAGAGGCACTCTTCCCTTTTCTTGCCTCCAGTTCACAGACACTCTTTCCTTCACCCCTCACAGTCACTCCTCCCTCTCTGATGCTCTTCTGACTGTTGCTCTCGGCTCAGCTTCAATTTGACCTTGTTGCTGTGGTCTGGGAAGTAGACGTTGTTCTAAACACTGCGGGTGGGTTTCCAGATCCAGCAAAACCTATCCCATGATCAGAAATTCCCACCGCATTGCGTGGCACAGAGTCTATCTGCAGAGCAATGAAACAATGTCAGGTAGGAGCTGCAGCCAAGACCAACAGAGAAAGAGCATCAGGCGCGAAGCAGCAACAATCTCGCAGCCAAATCCATCGGGGCAGCAAGTCAGCTGTTGCACTGCACGCTTACATTGCAGCAAACAAGTTGCTGGCCAAGGCGATAAAAATCATACTCATTTGCTTGCAGTGAATATGCCCGCCTAGTCTGCCATTGAGGAAGTGATAAAACTTACTCGGTTAAAGCAAGCCAGTCTGAGAAACACGCAGCCCTGAAACTCAAATTCATAAAATTCCTCAAATTCCTGAAAGTCATATCTACCAGACCATTCCCCTACTGCATTTTATGTTGCTACTAATTTCAGCAAGATGTGCTAATATTGTTGAACATTATTTAAATACCATATTTACACACTGCCACATCTTCAACTGAAAATTACGATGAGAACCAAAATATAATGGTATCTTTGTAAATATACCACTGTTTCCACATACACTCAAGTAGGTCTGGTATTTTACAGGTTATTTTTTTACTATCATCATCCATCTCCCCCTCGAATTCCTTCCTTTCCTAGATCTCTCACCACCAATCACCTAACTCCAAATGAGAAATTTTATTGTTGTGAAAAATCTTCTCCCCAACTACTAGGTATGCTTCATCATAACTGACCAACAGATTGCACAATTCAAGCAAGGAAAGAGCTGAGTCCTCTCTTTTTTTAATTTATTTTTCCTTTACTTTTCCTCATCACCTGGGAGGTGTCTTGGACTTACTACAAAATATTGGTTAAAGCGAAAAGTAGGTTGCCTTGAAGAAAAACAGTCGATAAGGTGTCACATAAAATGTTGCTATGCAAGATAAGGAATCATGGGGTTGGAGGTAATATATTAGCATGGATTGAGGATTGGTTAACGGACAGAAAAAAGAGAGTAGGGATAAACGGGTCATTTTCGAGTTGACACTTGTTCCCTTGTTAGCCACGGTTGAGCCAAATTCCCCGTTTTATTTTTACTCCAGACAGGGATGTACAATTGTTGAAATTCATCCATGTGATCTTTAAATGTTTGCCTTTGCCTATCCATCGTCAACCCTTTAAATATCATTCACCAGTCTATTCTAGTCAATTCATGTTTCATACCATCGAAGTTAACAGAAGAATGAGAGGGGACCTCATAGAAACATATAAAATTCTGACGGGGTTAGACAGGTTAGATGCAGGAAGAATGTTCCCAATGTTGGGGAAGTCCAGAACCAGGGGTCACAGTCTAAGGATAAGGGGTAAGCCATTTAGGACCGAGATGCGGAGGAACTTCTTCACCCAGAGAGTGGTGAACCTGTGGAATTCTCTACCACAGAAAGTTGTTGAGGCCAATTCACTAAATATATTCAAAAAGGAGTTAGATGAGGTCCTTACTGCTAGGGGGATCAAGGGGTATGGCGAGAAAGCAGGAATGGGGTACTGAAGTTGAATGTTCAGCCATGAACTCATTGAATGGCGGTGCAGGCTAGAAGGGCCGAATGGCCTACTCCTGCACCTATTTTCTATGTTTCTATGTTTCCTCAAGTTCAGGACCCTAGTCTCTGAATTAACTGTGTCACTCTCCATCGTAACAAAGAATTCTACCATATTATGGTCACTCTTCCTCAAGGGGCCTCGCACAACAAGTATGCTAATTAGTTCTTTCTCATTATACATCACCCAGTCTAGAGTGGCTAGCCCTCTAGATGGTTCCTCGACAAATGCCTGAAACAGGAACTCTGCTGTAGGAACTTACCTAACAACTAACAAAGAAAACAACAGCAGTAGCTGGTAGTACCACACTTCAGGATTAAAAAGTGAATGTCATAACTGCTTTGATTGCAGCTATCCCTAAACTTTGCTTTGAATGAAAGCACAATGGAATAAATGTGACACTGTTTCCAAATAGGAACAAGATATTGAACAAGTGAAACAAATGTTCCACCAGCTCCTGGAGTGAACATTCTTTAATTTCTAAAGTAAGCTTTCATATTTTGAACTATCCAATTGTTCTTGACCACAGATTAAGATGAACGTTAATCTCATAAAATCTAGTCATCAGAGAAATAATTTTGGCATATTTTTCACTTGAATTACAAGTATATTAACAAGCTGAAAATACTTAAAGGCAGAAACCAGTGGTCAACATTGTCAAATATATAAAACATATGAATGTTGTTTGGTTTGCATTGTTAAAAACATTCCTACCAGGTCATAAGATGACAGAACCTTCCTTTGTACATCAGGTACCATTCCCAAGGGTTCCAAATATGGGTACTTGTCCTTCATGTTGAGTGATACTGTAGAAGTGCTGTCACTGTTCAATAATCTTGAGGACAGGGTCAGTATGCACTGAGTCAGATTGGCAGTGGGAGCCAAGCCACATATTTCCTTAAAGGAGACTATGGCATTCTGTACAGAAGAAATAAATTTTAAAAAGACAGTAACCAAGCGAGCAGTCAAGGTTTGTTGCACCATTTTATGGTTTAACTGCCATTAATATACATTTTCTCAAAACTCTAAGCAGGAAAATGAAAGAAAATTTTCTTTAAGTAATTGTAATGAATTATGGCAAATGTAAACTAAAAAGATAGGTTGACCAATCTCATAAAAACTGGGTTGTTTATCTTTATTTGTATTTATGCAATGGCCAAGTCCTTACATTTCTGATTTTTTTAAATATTAAACAGCTGGATCCATGCAATATGTACTAATGGTAGATTGCTGCAAACAGCACTAATTTTACCAAGATCGTATGAAAAAAAAGGTCTTCATCATTTGTAAGGTTAGCAATCACCTCTCTCTCAGACGTAACTGAGAAAAATCCTTTGGAAAGAAGTTCAGAATATTTATTTTAAACTATGTTGTACCCTATATTTAGACTGAAGTCAACGGGAACAAAGTTAGGCTCAGTAGGAGCCATTTCTTGGGCTCTATGAGTGAGCTCAGGGTTCGAAATGGCGTCTGCAGTGCGCCCGCACACTTCTGATATTGAAGCATGCTGGATGCCATCTTAGTAAAGGGGTTAGCGCGAATACTTAACGTTTGGTGCAAGTATGCAGAGCAAGCAGATCATGATGTCCCAGCGCTGCCATTTTGGAGCTCTACGCTCCAGCCGTTGCCCTCACTTAACTTCTCACAGTTGAACATGCGATAAGCAACATCAAGGACCCCCCACCAATGCTATTTAAAGGGATCATCAACTACTTACAGGTTAGTTGCTGGTAGATTTATTCTGGCTGTTGCTATAATTCTACATCTTTTTGGTGCTTTCTATAGTTGTTTCAAGTTTCAAAAGTGGTGTGCCAGGTGTTGAAGTACTTTTTGCTGACTTCAAGGCCTCTGCACAGACCAGTTGCTCCCAGACATGGGTGCAGTACATAAGAAATAGGAACAGGAGTAGGCCATATGGCCTCTTGAGCCTACTCCACCATTCAATAAGATCATGGCTGATCTGATCATGGACTCAACTCCACTTCCCCGCCCGCTCCCCATAACCCTTATCCCCTTATCATTTAAGAAACAGTCTATTTCTGTCTTAAATTTATTTAATGTCCCAGCTTCCACAACTCTCTGAGGCAGCGAATTCCACAGAATTACAACCTTCTGAGAGAAGAAATTTCTCCTCATCTCTGTTTTAAATGGGTGGCCCCTTATTCTAAGATCATGCCCTCTAGTTCTAGTCTCCCCCATCAGTGGAAACATTCTCTCTGCATCCACCTTGTCAAGCCCCCTCATAATCTTATACGTTTCAATAAGATCACCACTCATTCTTCTGAATTCCAATGAGTAGAGGCCCAACCTACTCAACCTTTCCTCATAAGTCAACCCCCTCATCCCCGGAATCAACCGAGTGAACCTTCTTTGAATTGCCTCTAAAGCAAGTATATCCTTTCGTAAATATTGAAACCAAAACTGTACGCAGTATTCCAGGTATGGCCTTATATAGCTGTAGCAAGACTTCCCTGCTTTAGTACTCCATCTGCTTTGCAATAAAGGCCAAGATACCATTGGCCTTCCTGATTACCTGTTGGACCTGCATACTATCCTTTTGTGTTTCATGCTCAAGTACCCCCAGGTCCCGCTGTACTGTGGCACTTTGCAATCTTTCTCCATTTAAATAATAACTTGCTCTTTGATTTTTTTCTGCCAAAGTGCATGACCTCACACTTTCCGACATTATACTCCATCTGCCAAATTTTTGCCCACTTACTTAGCCTGTCTATGTCCTTTTGCAGATTTTTTGTGTCCTCCTCACACATTGTTTTTCCTCCCATCTTTGTATTGTCAGTAGTAAGCCTTCTTCTTGGAATCGAGCATGACTGGGAGAATGAGGAGAGGCCACCGAGAGCAGGATAAGCTGCTAGAAGAGGGAAGATAAGGAGGGGGAGCAAGGCTTTCAGCAGGACACCATATCTGTCCAGGGTTTTTAGGGAGCAATTCTCCTACCTGCACCTCAGCAACGACCAATATTTGAGACGTCTCCACTTCACTAAGGAGGTTGTCACTGAACTCTGCCACCTGCTGCAACCACAACTTCAATCTCAGACCTGGGCAAGGACTACATTGCCAGCGACCAGAAAGTCACCACGGAGAGGAACTTTTATGTGTCTGGCTCCTTCTAGGTTGGTGCTGGAGACATTAGCAACATAGAATCATAGAAGTTTACAGCATGGAAGGAGGCCATTTCGGCCCATCGTGTCCGCGCCGGCCAACAAGAGGCTATCCAGCCTAATCCCACTCTCCAGCTCTAGGTCCGCAACCCTGCAGGTTACGGCACTTCAGGTGCACATCCAAGTACTTTTTAAATGTGATGAGGGTTTCTGCCTCTGCCACCCTTTCAGGCAGTGAGTTTCAGACCAGTACTACCCGCTGCGTGAAGAAATTTCCCCTCAAATCCCCCTAAACCTTCTCCCAATTACTTGAAATTTATGCCCCCTGGTTGTTGACCCCACTGCTAAGGGAAATAGGCCCTTTCTCTCCACTATATCTAGGCACCTCATAATTTTACACGCCTCAATGAGGTCTCCCCTCAGCTTCCTCTGTTCCAAAGAAAACAAATCCAGCCTATCCAATCTGTCCTCATAGCTTAGACTCTCTACTCCCGCAGTTTACAGTCCACTGTTGCATAAAGATCACTGTGGCTCTCTATTCAAAGAGAGAAGCAGGCAGAGCGAGCACGAGGATTTGCAAGACAAAATGTGACACTGAGCCATATAGAGATATTAGAAGAGGTGACCAAAAGCTTGGTCAAAGAGGTAGGTTTTAAGGAGCAACTTAAAGGAGAGAGAGGTGGATTGGTTCAGGGAAGGAATTCCAAGAGATTAGAGGCTAGGTAGCTGAAGGCCAACGATGGAGTGATTCAAATTGGGGATGCGCAAGAGGCCAGAATTGGAGGAATGCAGAGATATTGGAGGATTGGAGGGATGCCACAAGATCCCACAGGCTGACGAAGTTCCTGCCTGTTTCCAGCAGACACTTGGCCCGTTCACGTTAATAACCCCACAAGAACCCCCCCTCAAGAATCTCCTAGTAAAGGATCCCCTCGGAATGAGTGATCATAGCATGATTGAATTTCAAATTCAGATGAAGGGTGAGAAAGTTAGATCGCTAACCAGAGTACTAAGCTTAAATAAAGGAGACTATGAAGATATGAGGGCAGAGTTGGCTAAAGTGGATTGGGAAAATAGATTCAAGTGTAGGACGATTGATGAACAGTGGTGTACATTTAAGGAGATATTTCACAACTCTCAAGAAAAATATATTCCAGTGAGGAGGAAAGGGTGTAAGTGAAAAGATAGCCATCCGTGGCTAACTAAAGAAATAAAGGACAGTATCCAATTAAAAACAAGGGCATACAAAGTGACCAAAACTAGTGGGAGGACAGAAGACTGGGAAGCTTTTAAAAGTCAGCAAACGACTACAAAAATGATTAAGAAAGGGAAGATAGTCTATGAAAGTAAACTAGCAGAAAATATAAAAAAAGATAGCAAGAGTTTCTATAGGTATATAAATAGGAAAAGAGTGGCTAAAGTAAATGTTGGACCCTTAGAGGACGAGACCAGGGAATTAATAATGGGGAACATAGAGATGGCAGAAACTCTGAACAAATATTTTGTATCAGTCTTTACACTAGAGGACACTAACAATATTCCAACAGTGGATAGTCAAGGGGCTATAGTGGGGGGAGGAACTTAACACAATCACAATCACTAAAGAGGTGGTACTCAGAAAGATAATGGGACTAAAGGCAGAAAAATCCCCTGGACCTGATGGCTTGCATCCAAGGGTCTAAAACGAAGTAGCGGCAGGGATTGTGGGTGCATTGGTTGTAATTTACCAAAATTCCCTGGATTCTGGGGAAGCCTCAGCAGATTCGAAAACTACAAATGTAACACCCCTATTTAAAAAAGCAGGCAGACAAAAAGCAGGAAACTATAGACCAGTTACTCTAAAATCTGTGGTTGGAAAAATGTTGGAGTTCATTATTAAAGAAGCAATAGCAGGACATTTGGAAAAGCAAAATTCAGTCAGGCAGAGTCAGCATGAAGGGGAAGTCATGTTTGACAAATTTGCTGGAGTTCTTTGAGGATGTAATGAACAGGGTGGATAAAGGGGAACCAGTGGATGTGGTATATTTGGACTTCCAGAAGGCATTTGACAAGGTGCCACATAAAAGGTTACTGCACAAGATAAATGTTCACGGGGTTGGGGGTAATATTTTAGTATGGATACAGGATTGGCTAACTAACAGAGAACAGAGAGTCAGGATACATGGTTTATTCTCTGCATGGCAACCAGTAACTAGTGGGGTACCGCAGGGATCAGTGCTGGGACACCAACTATTTGCAATCTATATTAACAACTTGGAAGAAGGGACTGTTGTGCATCTGTAAAGCATGCACTCCCATGTTCCACCACCAGAGAGCGCATTCCCTGAAGTCCCAAGGGATCCCAGCATCTCTTGGGAGCACTGTATATCAGCCGGCCTCTAAGACGTGTTCCTCACTCTGAAGTGTCTTAATAAAGACTGAGGTCACTGTTACTTTAACCTCCCTGTATGCAGTCTCATCTGTGTTAGGAACACAATAACTGGCGACGAGTATACAAATCCAACGCAAAGATGCAGCAAACTGTGGGCATCCTGGAGAAGTTCTCGGAGGGTGAGGACTGGGAAGCGTATGTCGAACGGCTAGACCAGTACTTTGTAGCCAATGAGCTGGACGGAGAAGGAAGCGCTGCAAAAAGGAGAGCGGCACCGACCTACAGCCTCATGAAGAATCATCTGGCTCCGGTGAAACCCACAGATAAGTCGTATGAGGAGCTGTGTACACTGGTTCGGGAGCATCTTAACCCGAGGGAGAGCGTGCTGATGGCGAGATGTCAGTTCTACACGTGCCAACGATCTGAAGGTCAGGAAGTGGCGAGCTACGTTGTCGACCTAATGCGACTTGCAGGGCAATGTGAGTTTGATGGCTACCTGGAGCAGATGCTCAGAGACTTTTTTATACTGGGCGTTGGCCACGAGACCATCCTACGAAAACTTTTGACTGTAGAGACATCGACCGTCAGTAAGACCATTGCGATAGCACAGGCGTTTATGGCCACCAGTGATAACACCAAACAAATCTCTCAGCACACAGGTGCTAGCAACATTCATAAATTAACTGGAACTGTGTTTGCGAGCAGAAATGTACAGGGCAGAAACCACGAGTCTGCACCTGCCAGCAGGCCTCGGGTGACCCAGATGACTCAGAGTCCGCAAACAAGGATGAATGCAAGGCAATTCACACCTTGTTGGCGTTGTGGAGGCTTCCATTCACCCTATTCATGCCGCTTCAAAGGGTATGTTTGCAAGAGCTGTGGAACAATGGGGCACCTCCAACGAGCTTGCAGCTCAAACCTGCTAACCACCACGTGGCAGAGGAAGATCGGTCCATGGTGGATCAAAGTACTTTCAAGCCTCAGAGAGAGGAGGCAGATGCTTAAGTATACGGGTGCACTCATTTTCGACAAAATGCTAAATATAATGCTAAATTTAAAATTGAATGGCTTACCTGTAGCCATGGAACTGGACACTGGCGCTAGCCAATCCATCATGAGTAAAAAGTTTGAGAGACTGTGGTGCAACAAGACATTCAGACCAGCCCTGAGCCCCATCCACACAAAACTGAGAACGTACACCAAAGAGTTCATCACTGTCCTGGGAAGCGCCATGGTCAAGGTCACCTACGAGGGCACAGTGCATGAACTGCCACTCTGGATTGTCCCGGGCGATGGCCAGCTTTGGAAGGAGCTGGCTGGGCAAAATCCGCTGGAACTGGGATGACATCCAAGCGCTATCACATGTCGATGAGGCCTCATGTACCCAGGTTCTTAACAAATTTCCTACCCTTTTTGAACCAGGCATTGGAAACTTTTCCGGGGCGAAGGTGCGGATCCACTTGGTCCCAGAGGCACGACCCATTCAACACAAGGCGCGAGCGGTACCTCACATGATGAGGGAGAGAGTGGAAATCGAGCTGGACAGGCTGCAACGCGAGGGCATCATATCCCCAGTGGAATTCAGCAAGTGGACCAGCCCAATTTGCGGTCAGGATTTGCGGCGATTACAAAGTAACTATTAATCGTTTCTCGCTACAGGACCAATACCCGCTACCTAAAGCAGACGACCTATTTGCGACGCTGGCAGGAGGCAAGACGTTCACCAAGCTCAACCTGACTTCGGCCTACATGACGCAGGAGCTGGAGGAGTCTTCGAAGGGCCTCACCTGCATCAACACGCACAAGGGACTGTTCATCTACAACAGATGCCCGTTTGGAATTCAGTCAGCTACAGTGATCTTCCAGAGAAACATGGAGACCCTACTCAAGTCGGTACCACTTACGGTGGTTTTTCAGGACGACATATTGGTCACGGGTCGGGACAGGTCCTCCAGCGACTGGATCTCGTAGGGCTGCGGCTGAAGAGGTCGAAATGCGTCTTCATGGCAACAGAAGTGGCGTTTTTGGGGAGAAAGATCGCGGCGGACGGCATTCGGCCCACAGACGTCAAGACAGAGGCTATCAGGAACGCTATCGGGTGTGTATTACAACAAACTAACGTTGCGAGGAAGTTGCAACCTGTCGCCTATGCCTCCAGGAGCTTGTCTAAGGCCGAGAGGGCCTACAGCATGATTGAGAAAGAGGCATTAGCGTGTGTGTTCGGGGTAAAGAAAATGCATCAGTACCTGTTTGGCCTCAAATTTGAGCTGGAAACCGATCACAAGCCCCTCATATCCCTGTTCGCTGAAAACAAGGGGATAAATACTAATGCCTCAGCCCGCATACAAAGGTGGGCACTCGCGCTATCAGCGTATAACTATACCATCCGCCACAGGCCAGGCACCGAGAACTGTGCGGCTGCTCTCAGTCGGCTACCAGTGCCCACCATGGGGGTGGAAATGGCGCAGCCTGCAAACTTGTTGATGGTGGCGCAGCCCGCAGACTTGTTAATGGTCATGGAAGTGTTTGAAAATGATAAATCACCTGTCACGGCCCACCAGATTAGGACTTGGACCAGCCAAGATCCTCTGCTGTTCCTAGTAAAAAACTATGTACTGCATGGGAGCTGGGCCAGCATCCCAGTTGAAATGCAAGAGCTAATCAAGCCGTTCCAGCGGCGAAAGAAAGAGCTGTCCATTCAGGCAGACTGCCTGTTGTGGGGTAACCGCATAGTGCTACCCAAAAAGAGCAGGGAGACGTTCATCTCGGATCTCCACAGCACACACCCGGGTATAGTAATGATGAAAGCGAAAGCCAGATCCCACGTGTGGTGGCCCATTATCGACTCTGACTTAAGAGTCCTGTGTATGGCAATGCAGCGTGTGTGCTCAGTTGAGCAACGCGCCCAGAGAGGCACCACTAAGTTTGTGGTCCTGGCCCTCCAGACCATGGTCGAGGATCCATGTCGACTATGTGGGCCCGTTTCTCGGTAAAATGTTCCTGGTGATGGTGGATGCTTTTTCAAAATGGATTGAATGTGAAATAATGTCGGGAAGCACTGCCACTGCCATCATTGAAAGCCTGAGGGCCATGTTTGCCACCCACGGCCTGCCTGACATACTGGTCAGTGACAACGGGCCATGTTTCACCAGTGCCGAATTTAAAGAATTCATGACCTGCAATGGGATCAAACATGTCACCTCGGCCCCATTTAAACCAGCCTCCAATGGGCAGGCAGAGCGGGCAGTACAAACAATCAAACAGAGCCTTAAACGAGTCACAGAAGGCTCACTCCAAACCCCCTGTCCCGAGTACTGCTCAGCTCCTGCACAAGACCCCACTCGCTCACAGGGCTGCCCCCGGCTGAGCTACTCATGAAAAGGACACTTAAAACCAGACTCTCGCTGGTTCACCCCAACCTGCATGATCAGGTAGAGAGCAGGCGGCAGCAACAAAATGTAAACAATGGTCGCGTCACTGTGTCACGGGAAATTGATCTGAATGACCCTGTGTATGTGCTAAACTATGGATATGGTCCCAAGTGGATTGCGGGCACGGTGATAGCTAACGAAGGGAGTAGGGTGTTTGTAGTCAAACTAGACAATGGACAGATTTGCCGAAAGCACCTGGACCAAACGAGGCTGTGGTTCACAGGTTGCCCTGTACAACCCACAGCAGACACCACCTTCTTTGAGCCCACAACACACACCCAAAGGATCAATGACACCACCCCGGACCAGGAAATCGAACCCATCACGCCCAACAGCCCAGCAAGGCCAGGCTCACCCAGCAGCCCTGCAGGGCCAACAATACGCTAGCCCAGCGAGGGCACAGCCAACACACCACGTTTGTACGTTTGTACCGAGGCGGTCCACCAGGGAAAGAAAGGCTCCCGACCGCCTCACCTTGTAAATAGTTTTCACTTTGACTTTGCGGGGGAGTGATGTTGTTAATCTGTAAAGCATGCGCTCCCATGTTCCGCCACCAGGGAGCGCATCCCCTGAAGTCCCAAGGGATCCCAGCATCCCTTGGGAGCACTGCATATAAGCCGGCCTCTAAGGCCTGTTCCTCACTGTTACTTTAACATTCCTGTGTGCAGTCTCATCTGTGTTAGGAACACAATAGGGACTGAGTGTAACGTAGCCAAGTTTGCTGACGATACAAAGATGAGAGGAAAAGCAATGTGTGAGGAAGACACAAAAAATCTGCAAAAGGATATAGACAGACTAAGTGAGTCGACAAAAATTTGGCAGATGGAGTATAATATTGGAAAGTGTGAGGTCATGCACTTTGACAGAAAAAATCAAAGAGCAAGTTATTATTTAAATGGAGAAAGATTGCAAAGTGCCACAGTACAGCGGGACCTGGGGGTACTTGTGCATCAACACAAAAGGATAGTATGCAGGTACAGCAAGTAATCAGGAAGGATCCTTTATTGCAAAGGGGATGGAGTATAAAAGCAGGGAAGTCTTGCTACAGCTATACAAGGTATTGGTGAGGCCACACCTGGAATACTGTTTGCAGTTTTGGTTTCCATATTTACAAAAGGATATACTTGCTTTGGAGGAAATTCAGAGAAGTTTCACTAGGTTGATTCCGGGGATGAGGGGGTTGACGTATGAGGAAAGGTTGAGTAGGTTGGGCCTCCAGTCATTGGAATTCAGAAGAATGAGAGGTGATCTTATTGAAACGTATGAGATTATGAGGGGGCTTGACAAGGTGCACGCAGAGTGGATGTTTCCACTGATGGGGGAGACTAGAACTAGAGGGCATGATCTTAGAATAAGGGGCCGACCATATAAAACAGAGATGAGGAGACATTTCTTCTCTCAGAGGGTTGTAAATCTGTGGAATTCGCTGCCTCAGAAAGCTGTGGAAGCTGAGACATTGAATAAATTTAAGACAGAAATAGACAGTTTCTTAAATGATAAGGGGATAAGGGGTTATGGGGAGCGGGCAGGGAAGTGGAGCTGAGTCCATGATCAGATCAGCCATGATCTTATTGAATGGCGGAGCAGGCTCGAAGGGCCGTATGGCCTACTCCTGTTCCTATTTCTTATGTTCTTAAACATGGCAGAGACTCGGATATCGGTGGGAACGTGATAGTAAGTGCTGTGGTGTTATTTTGCTCAGGCTTTTGCCCAGTTCCCGTCCAATGGAGTGGATGTAAATCGTGTTTAGCAAACCCAGCTGTGTACTCGTTTTCAGTACAATTAAAAAGAGTGTTACATCAACCACTTGCTTAGTGCAACATGATCCAACAATAATTCTAAAGATTACAAAACATTTCATCTCCAATAATTTATTACCTGCAAATTTTCACGGGTATCTGTAGCTTCACGTAATGGATGGCCTGCAATTTTGAACATATCATCAATAACTTTTATCCCAGTCGTCCTTAACATGGTGTATTTTATTGTGTTCTTTCCTTTTTTGACTGAATGCCCACGCTTGTGAGCCTTTCCCCCACCTCTTCGGTCAGTTATTGCAATGTGAACAAAAAGTGTAGCATGTTCAATTTCTTCCCCAGTGAATGAGAGTAGAGGAATATGGCGATATCCAGACTGCAGACACTCATATGGGATGGTATACTGTCCGATAAATTCATCCCCAATGAAGTCGTCATCTAAAGCAACAAATCGAACCGTTGCAAGCTCAGGCAGATTGATTTCAAATTCCAAGCTTTCATCAAAAATAGGATTCTCTCCATTTTGGTGAACAGTCCTGGTCCTCATTTCTGCACAATCCGCAGGAATCCCACGAATTTCCACAAATACATATGGATCTACGACATCCCCTTTTGTACCAGAACCTTTAGGCTTCGGAAAGATCTGACCACTGATGACTTTTATATGTAGAACCTGAGGTGAGACACCTGGAACCATTCCCTTAGTATAGGCACTGAAATAGGTCACCTCATCGCGCATGATCGCAGGACGTAGGACATAACCACAACATCCATTCTGCCGAAACCAACCAATGTTAAGATCCAACATTGGACCAGGGGTCTGATAGTTGATGGCTACAATTTGGCAGCCACAATTCCAGAATTCTTGTGGATTCAAATTGCTTGACTCTAAACCCAAGTGGCCAGAATACACTCGTGACAGAAACCTTTTATTGTAGTTCACAAAGTCTTCTGGGTATTCATCTGCCAATGCGCTTGCCTCAGGTTCACTGAAATTGCATATTTCCCAGAATTTCTGCTTCTTCATTGAATACTTAAAATCTCTGAATTGCACAGTCTGACATAGAGTGACCAAATCAGAGAGTTCCCTACACAGAGGAATAGTCCGCTTAGCAACAAAAAATGTATCAGTCACTCTTTGGGAAACCTCTGTTTCTTCATCTTCATCTGTCACATCATCTTCTGATAAATTATTGTTTAATGGTAATTTCTTTCCCTTCAAAATAATTTTTCTCTTCATCTTCTCTGGTGGTGGGAGGTAGCTTTCTGCTGAATTTGGTGGTTCTGTAAAGATTTTGTTTTCAAAGATTATTTTCATTTTCTGGGCCATGACTCTTTGTTGTCCTACTGTGCAGTGATTTCGCAAACACAGAATCAGAGGGTACTCTGAAGCTACAAAGGCATATTTATTAATCACTTCAATGACATTATGGAAGGTGATTGGTGTGGTCACATTGTTGCGGTTACCGACGACTGGTTCATTATTTGGACCATTATACACATCAAGTTCAATACTTCGACAGCCAAATTTCAAGGCCCTAACATATCCGTGCAGATCAGATGGGCCTCTAACGCTGTTTGCCATAAGATAGGTGTTGTGAGAAGTATTGATATAATAATGGGACAGTGGCTGAGTCATATCTTGACAGACTTTATTGTGCTCTGGATCAAATATATTGCACTCTGATGATACCAGATACCGAGTAAAGCCGTCAATACCAAGATAACCCTGCAGCTGACCTTGCTGTGAAGGTTCATACCTCTGTATAAGATCAAGGCACATTTCTTCTGTTGCATGTATCATTCCTTGTTCAGTTTCTAAAAAAAACATCAAGTCTTTGGCATCTAGATACTCTTTATTACTAGATATTTGCACAAGTAAGAAATATATCTCAGGCCTGGTGCAAAGATCATAGTAAACATCATAAAACTCCTCCTTTGTTACCCTGGTGGTTAGCTTTCCTTTATGTTTCTGTATCTCTCTAAACTTAACTCTGATTTTTGATTCTTTCAAACCTCGATTGAGTTGCTTTATCAGCTTCACAGCTGTGTCTTCCAACATAATTCCATTACCGTCTACATCAGCTTCTTCAAATACAGAATGGAGCCACATAGTCCTCAGTGTATTCTGGTTGCCTTCTGTCAAATCCAGAGCTTGCTTACTATGTGAAGCGACATAACGGAGGCCTGTAACCCAGATGTGAGCTACGTCTGCAGAATTGGCTACCAGATCCAAAGACTCATAGTTTCCCCCGTGTATTAACGAGAAGGAACATTCTTCACAAATCTGATCCACAACTCCACAGCTTCTGAAAATCTCTGTGTTTTTTCCAACTCGGACCTCTTTAAGGGAAGAAACATCAAGTTTAGCCTTTTCAGGGTCCTTCTTGGAAGGTTCCCAACGCAAAGCCTTAAGGTCAAGGTCTAAAGTAAAAAAACGGCTATAGATGCGAGTATTTGAACGTACTTTCTTCAACTCACAGCCAGCCTGCATGAAGCTAATACAGTCGCTGGCACTGCTAATTTTCCTTTCAGAAGGCATGCTACTGAATGAGACAGTTTTCTTTTGTTCTTGTTTCTGTCTTGTGGAATCCTGTGGGACAAATACAAAACAAATGATGTAAGAATGATGATCAAATTTCTGTATTACTGAAATACAATCTGTTATTTTGTCTATCCTTTCCACTTATTTCCCTTCCTCAGCACTAGAGCCCCACGTAACATATACCATTCCCTGGGCTAAAAACAATCTGCTTATGCTGCTCTTGGGAATGGCAATAAAAGGTGCACAACAGTTGGCCTGGGTAACCTACCTGTTCCCACGAAGGATGAGGTGGGAGGGGAAAAAACGCCTTGCCTCTACTACATACCTCTCTAACAACATGGGAAAGAGTGTTGGTACTTTAGCATGCTGTCAGCCTGCATGTTGCCACTCTCGGAAACAGCATAATAATGCACCAACAAACCGCATCATCATCACATCAGCACATTTCCGACAGATGTAGTTGAATGTAGAGAAATATGGAGTAGTACATTTTGAGAAAAATCAAAGTGAAAGGAAGTATATCCTAAATAGTAAGGCTCTTAACTAAGTGAAGGAACAGAGATATTTAGATGTACAGATTAAAGGTGCGAGGCCAGTCAGAAAAACATCATGAACAAAGCAAACAGGATTGTGGATTTTAAATAGAGGGGAATTGGATATTGGAGTAAGGAAGTGACATTGAATGTGTCCAAGGCATTGGTTAGGCTACAGTTGAAGTATTCCATGGATCTTTAGTTGCCGTTATAGTGTTAAAGAAAAGCTTGAATATTGTTTTGTTTTCACTAGAACATCGATGAGTAGGGAGGATCTATTGGAGGTTTTTGAAATTATAAAAGGTTTTGAGAAAATAGTCAACCATTGGTTGACAGATCAGTATAAAGGGCAACTGATGATGAACAAAGTTGGAAATTAGAAGAAATAATTCCAACCAAGAGCTATTAGAACATGAAATGCTTTTGCACTTGTAGCTATTGAAGTAGAGAATATAGCATCATTTATAAGAGAACTAGATAGGTATTTGAAAAGAAAAATGATAAAAGAATACAGGGAAAGGTCAGGCATGGTATTAGAGAAGATAGTTTCAGTTGAAGTGCTAGCACAGGTGTATTGAATGAGCACCTTCTGTGATTTGTGTACAAGATAGTGACTTAACTGTGAACAGAAACAAGTTAGTTATTATCAGCATCATGAGATTGCAGAAAATATAATTTTGAAACCATTGTTATAAGGACCATGGTGATTGGTAAAGTAGTTACATATCAGTACTCACACTTCTTCATCTTGTAATACAAATACAACAGAAGAAATCAGTTTTCTGTCATTTATTTTTAAACAAGGGCCAATTATTTGGGATTTATTAAGACGTGGGTTTGCATGTATGAGAAATTCAGTTGGAATTCTACCAGGTACAATCTGCATTTTTAGATTTATAAATCTGTTTTTCCGTCTATATGAAATCCTGTTGCAGATTTGGTGGGATGGAACTTCCGCCTGTCCCATTGGCCTGTCAATGACCTCTGCTGTTTATTAATTTAGGTATTCTCCCAGGGCGATTCCCAGTTGCATTAGGTGCCCATTTTGGGGGTGATGAAATGGCTGCTAGAAGCAAAAGGTGCAGACTGGAGTCGGCTGTCTCCAGGGTAGCTGAAGGCAAGAGAATGGAGTATATTTGATTGCTCTGTGATTGATTACACTTTCTTGGGGTGGTGGAGGTGAATTAAATCCCCACATGCCCTCCATAGCAACGCTGTAAGTCAGGAATCACTGGAATTCCTAGCATCCAGCTTTCCTATGGCGTTAATGAAAGAAAGACGCAGCGGAATGAGAGTGTGGCAAGCCAGTCCCACCCACCCCTTCCCTCAATGACTATCTGTCCCACCTGTGACAGAGTCTGTCGCTCTTGTATTGGACTGTTCAGCCACCAAATAACTCACTTCAGGAGTGGAAGCAAGTCTTCCTCGATTCCAAGGGGCTGCCTATGATGATGATGGGTGTTAATGAAGTACATCAGTATATTACCTATTCATTTCAATATGCTTACCTACATTTGGATGGGTATATTGAATTCCTGCCACTACTTCTGGCAGAAATTCCTGGTACTGGTGCAGAACTGCTCCCTACTCCATATTCTGCCTCTACCCGCTGGGGTTACACCAGGAAAGAGGTGTGCCTTCAGCAACAAATCAGTCCTCTGAAGCTTAAATTCTAATCACTCATCAACATTAGCTGAGAGCAAACCCATCTGAACTGGATCAATTCAGAAAATTAAAACTCAACAATTCAGATTCCTTGGAGCTTACCCATAACTTTCTGTGTACTTAGTAAAGTGGATACTTTTTAATAAATTAAAATCACGTTGGTTACTTTGACTTGATCAGTGTTAATCTGGGCATAGCTTAAAAACTTAAAAACATTTTTTTTAAGTTTGTTCATAATATTTCCGCTTCTACCTATTTGAAAGTTCCAATCTTTATTTCACTCTAACATTTTTTTAAAGTGTGGATAAAAACTGCTTTTCATTTCCTGGTTTGCTATCTATGAGAATTCTTCTCACAGACAGCTTGTTGGCATCACTGCAGCTCTTTGCTGGGGATTCCCATTATACGGCACTGCAATCAATTGCTGTCGCAAAGGGCAAACTTTTCACCACAGCGATCATCTCTTTGTGCAGCCTTCTTCAAGGTCAGCGGCGAGCGCCTTAGCTTTGCCGCTGATCGCAAATTACTGACCATTAAATCAATAAAGTGTGTAATTTTCAGTTCTGACCCACCTAATGCTTGTAACATTTTGAAGAGAATTATACCTTCCAAACAAAAGTAAAATTGATGCATAAATTTGTGATATGAATTCTTCCACTCAAGACTTTGATACCTCCCTGTTTTCCTTTCATGACTATATTATCTAAACATTCTCACCATTTTGGCCTCCAACAGCCACTAACAATCACCTTTTACAGCGTGCACTATAGAAATGTCTGGGTATAGTTTTTTTTTAATTGTTCTTGGGATGTGGTCAACACTGGTGGGGCAGTATTTGTTGCTATGGGAGTCAACCTCATAGGAGTGGATTTTGCGGGGAATCAGCGGGCACGATCGGTGGGGAGTCGGGTGGGAAAGTGATTTTTTCCCCCCCAGTGGGACGGGACACTGCTGTGAACCCGCCTTTCCCGATGTCAGGTTTGTCAGCGCTGAGCAGGCCTAACACACAGTGGCGGGTTCACAGCGGGGGACCCAATTCAGGTCATTAGTTGCTTGTTTAAAGCCACACAAGAATTAATTTCAGCTCACCTGCATTTGACAGTTCGCCCACAGGGGTCCACGCTGGTCGTGGACCATGTCTGTCAAGCTGAGGCAGGTGTTCAATGGCCACTGATTCAGCATGTGTCGACAGCTTCAAATTTACAGTAAAAGCTCCCTCCTTAGAGATATCTCCCCTTAGCCACAAACTCTTCCTCACAACAACAATAACTTGTATTTATATAGTGCCTTTAACATAGTGAAACGTCCCAAGGCAATTCACAAGAGTATTATGAGACAAAAGATTTGACACCAAGCCACATAAGGAGAAATTAGGGCAAGTGACCAAAAGCTTGGTCAAAGAGGTAGGTTTTAAGGAGCATCATAAAGGAGGAAAGAGAGGTAAAGAGGCAGAGAGGTTTAGGCAAGTAATTCCAGAGATTCATCATAGGCAGTCCCTCAGAATCGAGGAAGACTTGCTTTCACTCCCAAAGTGAGTTCTCTGGTGGCTGAACAGTCCAATGCGAGAGCCACAGACTCTGTCACAGGGTGGGACAGACATTCGTCGAGAGAAGGGGTGGGTAGTGCTGGTTTGCCGCATGCTCCTTCCGCTGTCTGCACCTGACCTCTTCACGCTCTTTGCGTTGAGACTCGAAGATGCACTTTCTCCACCTCGGGCGATCTTCGGCCAGGGTCTCCCAGGTGTCAGTGGTGATGTCACACTTTACCAGGGAGGCTTTGAGAGTGTCCTTGTAATGCTTCCACTGCCCACTTTTGACTCGTTTACCATGAAGGAGTTCCGCATAAAGCATTTGCTTAGGAAGTCTCGTATCTGGCATGTGAACTATGTGGCCTGCCTGGCGAAGCTGATCGAGTGTGGTCAGTGCTTCAATACTGGGGATGTTAGCCTGGACGAGGGCTTAGGACCTAGGCAACAGAAGTCACAGTCACCAATGGTTGAGTGGTTATAATCTGGGATGCTCAAGAGGGCAGAATTAGAGGAGCGCAGATATCTCGGGGGGGTTATGGGGCTGAAGGAGATTACAGAGATAAGAGAGGGTGAGGCCATGGAAGGATTTGAAAGCAAGGATGAGAGTTTTGAAATTGCAGTGTTGCTTAACTAGGAGTTGATGTAGGTCAGCGAGCATAGGGATGATGGGTGATCTGGACTTGGTGCGAGTTAGGACACGGGCAGCCAAGTTTTGGATCATCTCTAGTTTACGTAGGGGAGAATGTGGGAGGCCTGCCAGTAGTGCATTGGATTGTCAAGTCTAGAGGTAATAAAGGCATGGATGAGGGTTTCAGCAGCAGATGAGCTAAAGCAAGGGCAGAAATGGGCGATGTTACAGAGGTGGAAATAGGCGGTCTTAGTTATGCTGCAGATATGTTGTCGTTAGCTCATTTCAGAGTCAAACATAATACCAAGGTTGCGAACAGTGTAGTTAATCTCAGACAGAAGTTGGGGAGAAGAATGGAGTCAGTGGCTAGGGAATGGAGTTTGTGGTGGGAACTGAAAACAATGGCTTCGGTCTTCCCAATATTTCCCACTGCATTTCAACAACAGATTTACTATGCTGCATGTCTTTACACAAGTCTCCATCCAGTCTGACCTCATTACCTCTCTCACCATTGACAGATCACTTCTGTCATCTCTACTTCAGCTGCCATCTTTCCATCAGTATGGGTGCCCTTTATACTCTCTCACCTTGGTCCTCAGAATCCCACCAGGATCAGCCCCAACACCAGCAACATTAGGCACACCAGCAGCAGCAACACTATCACCAACCTTCTCTGCAATCACCTGATGCTGCACAGGACTGAAGGCATCAGCATCTGATCACATTGCTGCCCAGGGAGGCCAAGGATAGCCTCACCATGGCCAGATTTACTTCACTTGATGTCGTACACCTTGGTTGCCACATGATGCACCAGGTTGGCACCACTCCACACCAACACCATAAAGTATCCCTACAATGCCCAAGCCATTCCTTTCGCACTCATCACCATTGCAGGGGGTTCTGGTTATACCTCACCATTCATTGCAACTCACTAAGCCACTTCCAAAGGTGCACACAAATCTGTCCAAGAACGCAAAGGGATGTGATGAAAGACGCAGCAGTATGAGGCTGAGTGTGGCTTTGTACTAACATTTTGTGATCTACTGAGATCATTGAAAAGTTTGTGGCACTGCACCCAGGTCCTCCTGACCACATCCCTGCTTGTGTCCTCTGCAATGTGCAGCTTGTGTTGATCTCCTGAGGAGGTCTCTTCCACTCTTGGGACCTCCCTATGTGCTGTGACTCCCTCCATAAGCATGAGGGAGTCATGGGAGAGCCTGCGTGCTGCGCTGCACCTCTGTGCAGTCATTGTCAGTGTTTGCAGCACCTCAATGCTGTAGAACACTGACAGCACCAATGTCAAATTAAAGTTGGACATGTTACCTTTAAGGAAACCGCCTGATGACGCGTCATCTAAAGACCCGCTTCCTCTAATTGGCCGACAAACGCGCTGCGCGGGCTTAACAAACCCAATCAAGGGAATTTCATTTCAGAGGCCGGGATGGAGACAGCAACGGGGATGAGCTCCGCCACTGACGTCGCCCGTCACGGATCCACCGAGGTTCGTAAAATTATGGCCATTGGGTGGGACTAGAATCACGCGTAAAGAAAACCAGGTAGGACTGGCAGACTCCCTTTGTTCTCGCTCAGGCCAACATTCCTAGCATCGAAACACTGACCACACTCAACCAGCTCCGTTGGGCGGGTCACATCTCCGCATGCCCGACACGAGACTCCCTAAGCAAGTGCATTACTCGGAACTCCTACACAGCAATCGAGCCGCAGGTGGGCAGAGGAAACATTTGAAAGACACCCTCAAAGCCTCCTTGATGAAGTGTAACATCCCCACTGGCATCTGGGTATCCCTGGCCCAAAACCGCCCAAAGTGGAGGAAGAGCATCCGGGAGGGCGTTGAGCACCTCAAGCCTCATCGCCGAGGGCATGCAGAAACCAAGCGCAGACAGCGGAAGGAGTGTGCGGCAAACCAGACTCTCCAACCCACACTTTCCTTCAACCACTGTCTGCCCAAAAGGGGACAAGTCCGACTGCAGCAACTACAGAGGAATCTCCCTGTTATCAGTCACTGGGAAAGTTGTCGCTAGAGTCCTCCTCAACCGTCTTCTCCCTGTGGCTGAAGAGCCCGGAGTCACAGTGCGGATTTCGTCCCCTACGGGGCATAACGGACATGATTTCTACAGCGCGAGAGCGGCAGGAAAATTGCAGGGAACAGCACCTGCCCTTATACATGGCGTTCTTCGACCTTACAAAGGCCTTTGACTGTCAACTACAAGGGTCTATGGAGCATCCTCCTCCGCTTCGGATGCCCCCAAATGTTCGTCACCATCCTCTGCCTGCTCCACGACGACATGTAGGCCGTGATCCTTACCAACGGATCCATTACAGACCCAATCCACGTTCAGACGGGGTCAAACAGGGCTGCGTAATCGCCCCAATCCTCTTCTCAATCTACCTCGCTGCCATGCTCCATCTCACAGTCGACAAGCTCCCCACTGGAGTGGAACTAAACTACAGAACCAATGGAAAGCTGTTCAACCTTCTCCAGGCCAGGTCCAAGGTTACCTCAACCTCTGTCGTCGAGTTCTGTGCACATATAGAGGCTGAACTCCAAGTCATAGTCAACGTATTTACTGAGGTGTACGAAACATCTGTAAGCTAAACATCCATAAGACAAAGGTCCTCCACTAACCTGACCCCGCCATGCAGCACTGCTCCCCCCGGTCATCAAAATCCACGACTTGGCCTTGGACAATGTGGACCATTTTCCATACCTCGAGAGCCTACTATCAGCAAGGGCAGACATCGATGACGAGGTCCAACACCGCCTCCAGTGTGCCAATGCAGCATTCAGTCGCCTGAGGAAGAGAGTGTTTGAAGAACAGGACCTCAAATCTGGCACCAAGCTTATGGTCTACAGGGCAGCAGTGATACCTGCCCTCCTATTTGGCTCATATACAGCAAACACTTCAAAGCACTGAAGTACCACCACCAGCGCTGCCTCCGCAAGCTCCTGCAAATCCCATCATCATCATAGGCAGTCCCTCGGAATCGAGAAAGACTTGCTTCCACTCTTAGAATGAGTCCTTAGGTGGCTGAACAGTCCAATACGAGAGCCACAGTCACTGCCACAGGTGGGACAGTCAGTCATTGAGGGTAAGGGAGGGTGGGACAGGTTTGCCGCATGTTCTTTCTGTTGCCTGCACTTGATTTCTGCATGCACTCAGTGATAAGACTCGAGGTGCTCAGCGCCCTCCTGGATGCACTTCGTCCAGTTAGGGCGGTCTTTGGCCAGGGACTCCCAGGTGTCGCTGGGGATGCTGCACTTTATCCGGGAGGCTTTGAGGGTGTCCCTGTAACGTTTCCTCTGTCCATCTTTGGCTCATTTGCCATATAGGAGTTCCGAGTAGAGCGCTTGCTTTGGGAGTCTCGTGTCTGGCAAACGGACAATGTGGCCTGCCCAGCGGAACTGATCAAATGTGGCCACTGTTTCAATGCTGGAGATGTTGGCCTGGTGGAGGATGCTAATGTTGGTGCGTCTGTCCTACCAGGGGATTTGTAGGATCTTGCGGAGGCATCGTTGGTGGTATTTCTCCAGCGATTCGAGGTGTCTACTGTACATGGTCCATGTCTCTGAGCCATACAGGAGGGCGGGTATAACTACAACCCTGTAGACCTTGAGCTTGGTGGTAGATTTGAGGGCCTGTTCTTCGAACCTCAGGCGGCCGAAGGCAGCGCTGGTGCACTGGAGGCGTTGTTGAATCTCCTCATCAATGTCTGCTTTTGTTGATAAGAGGCTCCTGAGGTATGGGAAATGGTCCACGTTGTCCAGGACCACGCCGTGGATCCTGATGACTGGGGGGCAGTGCTGTGTGGCGAGGACAGTCTGGTGGAAGACCTTTGTCTTACGGATGTTTACATAAGGCGCATGCTTTCATACGCCTCAGTAAATACGTCGACTATATCCTGGAGTTCAGTCTCTGAATGTGCGCAGACGCAGGCGTCGTCTGCGTACTGTAGCTCGACGACAGAGGCTAGGGTGGTCTTGGACCTGGCCTGGAGACGGCGAAGGTTGAACAGCTTCCCACTGGTTCTGTAGTTTAGTTCCACTCCAGCAGGGAGCTTGTTGACTGTGAAGTGGAGCATGGCAGCGAGGAAGATTGAGAAGAGGGTTGGGACGATGACGCAGCCCTGTTTGGCCCCGGTCCGGACGTGGATTGGGTCTGTAATGGATCCTTTGGTAAGGATCACGGCCTGCATGTCGTTGTGGAGCAGGCGGCGGATGTTGACAAACTTTTGGGGGCATCCGAAACGGAGGAAGACGCTCCATAGACCCTCACGGTTGACAGTGTCAAAGGCCTTCGTAAGATCGAAGAAGGCCAAGTATAAGGGTTGGCGCTGCTCCCTTTTTCCTGCAGCTGTCGCGCTGAAAAGATCATGTCCATTGTGCCCCGTAGGGGATGAAATCCGCACTGTGACTCCGGGAGGAGCTCCTCGGCCACAGGGAGAAGACGGTTAAGGGGGACTCTTGAGACAACTTTCCCAGTGGATGATAGCAGGGAGATTCCTCTGCAGTTGCCACAGTTGGATTTGTCCCCTTTTTTAAAGATGGTCACGATCACTGCATCTCTGAGATCTCCCAGCATGCTCTCCTCCCTTCAGATGAGAGCGATGAGGTCATGTATCCTTATCAACAGCGCCTTTCTGCCATACTTTTGTGCCTCAGCAGGGATTCCATCCGCTCCCGTAACCTGTCTGGGAGGATAGACACACCAACGACAGTGTCCTCGCCGAGGCCAACATCCCCAGCATCGAAGCACTGGCCACATATTAAAACTAAGGCCTGTATGGTAACCTGGCTAGAGTTTACCAAATGAGGATAGGTAAAGAAAGACTTGGATTTATATAGCGCTTTTCACAACCACCGGACGTCTCAAAGTGTTTTACAGCCAATTAAGTACTTTTGGCGTGTAGTCACTGCTGTAATGTGGGAAAGTATAAATGTGACTCTCTATTATTGCAAGTCCAGCTCTTCACTGCTGGAACTAATCAGGCCACCCACACGTTCTCTCATCTAAAATGAAAGAATATCAAAGTTTAATAATTGGGCTCAATTTTGCCCAACCCCTTTTTTCGGTGCATTTACCTTAAGTGCGCCGACTTTGCGCGCTGGAAACGGCGCCGGAAAAAAGTCGCCCCATCCTGGCCGCTCTTCCGAGTCCCCGGAGTCCCAGCATGGTGTGCATTGTGAAGTGGGGGGCAGAGCAACAGGCCAGCGCCGAACACAGTGCTGGCATCTGCGCGCATGCGCAGTGAAGTCTGCGCGCATGCTCCTGCCCTCCCAGGGGGAAAGAGAGAGAGACAGGGGAGGGGGAGAGAGGGACTGGGGAGAGGGAGAGAGAGAGAGAGAGAGAGAGCGAGAGAGAGAGAGAGAGACTGGGGAGAGGAGCTGTGAGCAGGACCCGATACTCGCAGCCCCTATCCCTGGCCGAAGGGACACCCTGATCTCGCCGCACCCTATCCCCAGCCGAGTGGCCTCCTGCACCGGCCGGCCGGCCCGCTGAGTTCTCGGGCTAAGGTAGGACTTCAGTTTTATTTTTTATTCATTGATGGTTGTGCTTGAGAGTTTAATTGAGGGGCGGGGTGGGGGGGGGAAGAGGAGAGTTTTGTTGGCGGGGCGGGGGGGGGAGAAAGAGTGTTTTGGGGGGGGAGGAGGAGAAAGAGTGTTTTGGTGGGGAGAAAGAGTGTTGGAGGAGGGGGAGAGAGAGTGTTTGGGGGAGGAGAGAAAGAGTGTTTTGATGGGGGAGGGGGGAAGAAAGAGTATTTTGATGGCGGGGTGGGAGCTTTAAAAAAAAACTTGATTCTGGCATAAAGGTAGGACTTCTATTTTTTATTTGTTATTGATAGATTGCTTTGTGCTTTGTTCAGTGCTTTGTAAGTCTTGGTGCAGGTCCTCAGCTTCCTTCTATTTCTTATTTGTTCTTGAATGCTTATTTTTGTGCTTTGTTTAGTACTTTGTAAGTCTTGGTGCTTTAAATGTACTAAGCTGCGCCAATTTCTTAACTGCCCACAATGTTTTTCAGAGCTGGCCACATACGCTGACCTAAGTCGATTTGGAGTAAGTTTTAGCTGGCCAAAGTGGCATAAGTGGCCAAAACTGGCGTAAATGGCTGGGAACACCCCCTTTTGAAAAAAAAATTGAACTAAAAAAAATTGTACCTAACTGACTTACTCTGGTGCAAATGTTTGGGGAAAAATGGCATTTTTTATCTTACGCCAGAAAAAACAATTTACTCCAAAAAAATTGATGCAAGTCATGACCAAAATTGGGCCCTATGGCCCCAAGTTTCGTCCCGCGGCAAAAACGGCGCACCTCCAAGCTGGGTGCCTGTTTATCGCGCCGAAAACTGCGCCTAAAAAAAAGTCCGATAGAGCTCGATGTCTGCTTGGCGCGGCGCGCTCTTCGCAGCAGGGGGCAGAGCCTAACACTCGCGCCGATTTTCTAAGTAGCAGGGGGCGGGTACAATTTAAATTAGCCTTCATGGTGCCGGCATCCCTGCGCGTGCGCGTTGGAGCGTGCGCGCATGCACAGTCTCACACAAACATTGGCACTCGGCCATTTTTAAAAGGACTGCAGAAAAAGTGAAGATTTGTTTCTTGGACCCCTGCAAAGGCTTGTAATTTAATTTTTTTTTATATTTCTGTGTGTGAGGGAGTGCTTTTAGCAGCACTGCTGAATAAATCACCTGCTGAAATTAGTGAGTTCAGCTTTTCACTGCTAAACTTGTAGAACCGGTGCTGCATTGGTGCATGCAAATTAAGGACTGTGTGTTTGGAGAAATAAGAGTGCCAATTCAACTTTGCAATGGATCAACGTCCACCAAGAACAAAGAATTTCTTGCATGAGGAAGTGGAGATATTAGTCAACGTAATTGAGCAGAGATGGCAGGAGCTAGATACCAGCAACAGAGGTCGCATAAAAGTGCCACCAAAAGAAAAGAAGAAATGCTGGAACCAAGTTGCAGAAGATTACTGCACAGTGGTGCATACCAGGAGATCTGGAAGTCAGTGTAAAAAGAAATGGCACGACCTTGGTCAAGTAGTTAGTGTAAGTAGTATTTCCCATTTTTTATTTAATCGACGTGGGTAAGGTCTCCTGCCCATCAACCTACGGACTACGACGTTCCTGGTGCGGTGAGCTCTAATCAATTCTCTCCTATGCAGTGAATTGATGGCAAACCATTGCATAATACGTGGTGTTGACAATGCAGCACCCATTCTGCAAATTTAAATATAAAACTGTCGATGTGGCTGCCTCTCCCTGTCCAAATGGCCTCAGTCCCCCTCACAGCTCGAAGGCTGCTGCTGTATCTTCGGCTGCCATCGAGCCACTGACGCCGCCCCTAAAGCGTGGCCGAATGGCCTCAAGCACCATAAAGAGCTGCGTGTGTCAGATGTTGATTCTTCGGCTGCCGGCCAGCCACTGATGCCGCTGATATCCTTTGGCCGAATGGCCTCACATCGGTCCGCTGATTCTTCGGCTGCCGGTCAGCCACTGATGCCGCTGATATCTCATGGCCGAATGGCCTCGGGTCCGTCCGGTGTTGCTTCTTCGCGGCCAGCCACGAAGAGAATGAAGGCCTGCCTCAAGCACTGCAGCTCAGCTCAAAGCTTGCTGCCGCTGCCGTCGAGACACTGACGCCACACCCCTGCCTGTCTCCAACATGAAAGGTCTGCTGAAGCACAGCAGCTCGAAGGCTGATGCTATTTCACACAGGTAGGAACATGGTTTATTTAATCTTTTCTTTGCTTATAAATTTTTATTCAGGTTGGATTTATTTGTATAATATTTGTATAAGTATAACTAAGGATTGATTGTAGAATTTAATGACTTCCCTTCCCCCCTCCCCCCCCACCTCGTTCCCTACGCCTAATTTGTAACCTACGCCTGATTTTCTAAAGTGTAGACAAGGTTTTTTCGAGCGTACAAAAATCTTCACCTACTCCATTCTAAGTTAGTTTGGAGTAAGTTTTCACTGACGAAACTTTGAAAACAGGCATAAGTGGCCGGACACGCCCCCTTTTGAAAAAAAAATGCTGTTCCAAAGTGAAACTGTTCTAACTAACTAGAACTGGAGCAAACTAAATGTGGAGAATTCCGATTTCTAAGATACTCCGTTCTACACCAGTTGTTCCTAAAAATCAGGAGCAAATCATGTGGAAACTTGGGGCCATTGTATCTATACTGCCTGCAATGGTGACAACTGACTCCCTGAGGTGTGCTTAACATTAGTTTGGAAGAATCCGAAAGATGATAACAAGGTACCTTATTTTCACTCTGCAGCTAAGTGAGTATTAATATATTCTGTCACCACAGATTTTATTACTGCATATCGATGACCTTACAGCTATACATAGACATTTAAGAGTACAGTCTTTTATTTCCAGCATAACCCCTCAAGATTAACCTAAGCAAAACTGTTCTATAAAACTCATCAGGCCATGGTGTCTGGTTCTGTGATAGTCTTAAACTTGTTCTGTCCTCTGTGCAAGTGGACCAATGCCAGGAGAAAATTCTCACAACTTTCCCAATATTTACAAACATTTAATACCATTGGGGTTGAAGAAAATGTGTTAAAATGTGGTTACTTCAAAACCAGATGCAGTTTGAAATAGAACAGCCAAAGGAATCAGAGTAATTGCAAATCATTGCACAAATACATTGACCTTCCTACAATATGCAGCACATTAAAACAACATTACAAATTCACACTTAGTGATGTACTAGAGCCAATAGGACACAGTAACCACAGTCCTTTTCCATTATTGCTTTAGTGAACTGTTCCATCCATTGTCCGAATTGATCCAAACTGGTCCATTGCCTCTGAAGTTATTTCAGTCAAATTGGGGTGGTGTCAGACTCCACAACTATAGCATTAGTGCAAAGCAAAAATCGCTTTGCACTAACTCTAACCTGGAGATGTAAATTCGGTGGCACAGCCTAAACTGACTGAAGCAAAGTGCGTGGTGAGACTAACTATACCAGGGAGTCTCACTGAGCCTCATTTTGGTGTTGCGCTGAGGCTGCATTCACACAGCAATCGCAGCATCGGTGCAAACCCAAACTGCTACACACCTACGCTACAATGATAGTGTGAATCTACTCGTGGATCAATAATAATTAAACCAACCACAGCACCAATGCTGTACTTCTGCATCTGAAAAGATCAAGGGCTAATAATTTGATTAGGCCTGAAAACGATCGGCAAGTTTTCAAATGACACTAAGCTGGGTGGCAGTGTGAGCTGTGAAGAGGATGCTAAGAGGCTGCAGGGTGACATGGACAGGTTAGATGAGTGGGCAAATGCATGGCAGATGCAGTATAATGTAGATAAATGTGAGGTTATCCACTTTGGTGGAAAAAACAGGAAGGCAGAATATTATCTGAATGGTGACAGATTAGGAAAAGGGCAGGTGCAACGAGACCTGGGTGTCATGGTACATCAGTCATTGAAAGTTAACATGCAGGTACAGCAGGCGGTGAAGAAGGCAACTGGCATGTTGGCCTTCATAGCGAGGGGATTTGAGTATAGGAGCAGGGAGGTCTTACTGCAGTTGTACAGGGCCTTGGTGAGATCACACCTTGAATATTGTATACAGTTTTGGTCTCCTAATCTGAGGAAGGACATTCTTGCTATTGAGGAAGTGCAGTGAAGGTTCACCAGACTGATTCCCGGGATGGCAGGACTGACATATGAAGAAAGACTGGATCGACTAGGCTTATAGTCACTGGAATTTAGAAGAATGAGAGGAGATCTCATAGAAACATATAAAATTCTGACGGGATTGAACAGGTTAGATGCAGGAAGAATGTTCCCGATGTTGGGGAAGTCCTGAACCAGGGGTCACAGTCTAAGGATAAGGGGTAAGCCATTTAGGACCGAAATGAGGAGAAACTTCTTCACTCAGAGAATTGTGAACCTGTGGAATTCTCTCCCACAGAAAGATGTTGAGGCCAGTTCGTTAGATATATTCAAAAGGGAGTTAGATGTGACCCTTACGGCTAAAGGGATCAAGGGGTATGGAGAGAAAGCAGGAATGGGGTACTGAAGTTACATGATCAGCCATGATCATATTGAATGGTGGTGCAGGCTCAAAGGGCCGAATGGCCGACTCCTGTATCTATTTTCTATGTTTCTATGCACAATTGGTCTACGCCCGTTGTAAGTAATTGAGGTAGCACGCAACCTGCTAATTACTATGATTGGTGCATACAGCCCAGTGCTGAGTGCTCTGCTGAGTGGCTGAGCGCTCAGCAGGGAGCCGAAGTTGGTGCATGGCTAGCTCAACTTAAAGATAGCCTCCACTTATGAAGGCAGTCTGCACCTCTTAAAGGTGAGGTGCATTCTACATTCATCATCATCATCATCATCATAGGCAGTTCCTCAGAATCGAGGAAGGCTTGCTTCCACTCCCTAAGTGAGTTCTTTGATGGCTGAACAGTCCGATACGAGAGCCACAGACCCTGTCACAGGTGGGACAGACATTCATCGAGGGAAGGGATCGGTGGGGCTGGTTTGCCGCGCGCTCCTTCCGCTGCCTGCGCTTGGCCTCTTCATGCTCTTTGCGTTGAGCCTCGAAGAGCTCAACGCCCTCCCGGATGCACTTTCTCCACCTCTGGCGGTCTTCGGCCAGGGTCTCCCAGGTGTCAGTGGTGATGTCGCACTTTACCAGGGAGGCTTATAACGTTTCTGCTGTCCTCCTTTGGCTCGTTTACCACGAAGGAGCTCCGCATAAAGCATTTGCTTAGGGATAAGCAAAGCATATTCTGCATTCAGCAGCTGCTGGAAGTGCTTGTGAAGGTAACTGTGACTGAGTAATGGCTCAGCAGAGCAGAGAAAAGGTATCAAGGTTCTCCGACACAAGGTTCTAGAGGCCTTAGTGCAGGGCATATAAAGGAGACATGTCCTCTACCTGCAGGGAGCCAAGAGGCCCTCCAGATTCACAGTCAGAAGGCAGTGGGAGCAGATTGCCAAAGCAGTCACTGCCAGCAGCCTTGCCCCGAGGACCTGGATCCAATACCAAAAGAAGTTCAATTACTTCAAATGAGTGGTCAAGATCATAGAATGCATCTTCAAAAGCTGTCTCCCACCAACTACACAACTAGCCTTATACACTGCTCAACACACCACACCCCATTACTCACCTATCAACAATCTCTTATCAATCAGGACTCAGACCTCACATTCATAACTTCACCTCACCCTCACACACTTACCACTACTGCAAACGTGACACCCACATTTCACACCTTACACACAATGCCAGCTATTCACCAAAACACATTGCACCATGCTGACTGACACACCTCTTTCTCTTGCAGGGCAGCAACGAATCGGCAGGGCACGGGCAAGCCTGCATATCCTGACCCAGCTGGAGGAAACCGTGCTCGATAATTTTGGAGGGGCCGTCACTGAGGCCAAGGCGATTGGCGAGGCTGAAACTATCGAAGATGGCGGTATCCTCATACCTAATCCTCCTTCTCACATCCCACTTCCCCCTCCTCACTTACGAGCTGCTGATGGTGTAAGCATGCGCATCTTGCTACCCCGCACCCCCCCATTCCCCCGTCCCGTCCCCATCGCAACTCTACCCTTGTGCCTTTTTCCTTTCAGATACCCAAGAACTCCAACCTGGCCAGCCAGTGCAGGAAGAGCAAAAGGAGACTGATGGAGAAGACGAGACACGGTCACTCTATCTCACACTCGCAGGCACCAGCTCAGAAACTGGCACTGTGCGTAACTTAGAGGATATTATAGAGGCGGGATCACCGGGCATGGGTGGCCAGCAGCCAGGGCAGGGGGAAAGAGTAGAGCAGATGTGTAATGTATGGATGCCTGGGTTTACCTGCCACCAGGGGGAGCGACCGTCAGAGGTCATTGGGCCACAGACACACACGTACAGCCCTTGTATATAAAGAAAGCCTCCATGTTTAATCCTCACTTTGAGAGCTAATAAAGTAGTCAGGTCGCACCTGATTGAGTTCACGGTACTAAGCCTATTGAGTTATTGCGTACGCAACATTTGGCAACGAGGCACAATACGAACTTTCACACACACACAAAAAAAATGAGCACCGTTGGAATCCTGGAGCAATTCATGGAGGGAGAAGACTGGGAGGATTTTATAGATCGCCTCGACCAGCACTTCGTGGCCAACAAGATGGATGAAGACGCTAACGCAGTTAGGCGCAGGGTGGTTTTCCTCACGGTCTGTGGTCCAAAAATCTATGGCCTCAAAGAATCTGCTCTCACCTGCACGTCCAACGGAAAAGACCTATGAGGAATTGCATGTTCTGATTCGGGACTATCTCAAACCTAAAGAAGGCATCATTATCTCGAGATATCGCTTGTACAAGCATGTTCGTTCTGAGGCCCAGGACGTGGCGGAATTTGTTGCCGACCTGAGACGTATCGCTGGGCCGTGTAAGTTTGGAACTGCGTTGGAAGACATGCTGGGCGACGTCTTTGTAATAGGCATAAACCACGAGGTGATCCTGCGGAAGCTGCTGGCTGCGGAGACGCTGGATCTGAGCAGGGTCATCACGATCACCCAGGCTTGCCTGACCACAGTCGACAGTACAAAGCAGATATCCTTGCAGAGTCGGAACTCCACGGCAAATACTGTGCACCAAATTGTGTCGTCGGTTGGCAGAGCTGCACCTGGCAGGGCCTACCCGACTGCGTTTGCGAAACCTGTAGCTGCTCGAAGTCTGCCATTGGGCACAAATCCGATTTCACCCTGTTGGTGTTGTGGGGGAAATCATCAGCCTCATCAGTGCCATTTCAGACAGTATATATGTAGAGGCTGTGCAAAAATGGGGTACCTTCAGCAGATGTGTCCGCAGTTCAGCAAGTGTGCTGCGACACACCACGTGGATGATGATGATCGAACCGGAGCGGATCCAGCAATGCAACCCGAGATACCCGGGGAGGTAGTGTATAGTGTACATTCGTTCCTGACAAAGAGCCAACCGATAATGATTGAAGTAAAATTGAACGGCATGCCGGTATCTATGGAATTAGACATGGGTGCGAGTCAGTCAATTCTGAGCCAGAGGAATTTTGAAAAGCTGTGGGACACCAAGGCCGTGAAACCCAAGCTGAGTCCAGTAAATGCAAAATTGCGTACCTGCATCAAAGAGCTCATACCAGTGATTGGCAGTGCAGCAGTCAAGGTGTCGTATGATGGGGCGGTTCATGATCTATCGCTATGGATCGTTCCAGGCAATGGTCCAACGCTGTTCGGCAGGAGTTGGCTCGAAAAAATAAAGTGGAACTGGAACGATATTAAAGCTTTGTCATCGGTGGATGACGCTTCGTGTGCTCAAGTGCTGAGCAAATTTCCCTCGCTGTTTGACCCGGGCATCAGCAACTTCACGGGAGCCAAAGTGCACATCCAAGACCCGTCCATCACAAAGCCCGAGCGGTCCCGTACATGATGAGGGAGAAGGTCAAAATCGAACTGGACAGACTCCAACATAAAGGAGTCATTTCACCGGTTGAATTTAACGAATGGGCTAGTCTCATCGTTCCTATGCTGAAGAGTGATGGCACTGTCAGGATTTGTGCAAACTATAAGGTTATGATCAACCAAGTTTCGAAACAGGATCAATACCTGTTACCAAAGGCTGATGACCTGTTTGCAATGCCAGCCAGGGGAAAGTCGTTCACCAAATTGGATCTGACGTCAGCCTATATGGCACAGGAGCTTGTCGAATCATCGAAGAAACTTACATGCATCAATACGCATAAAGGGCTGTTCATTTATAACAGGTGTCCTTTCAGATTTAGCTCGGCTGCAGCCATATTTCAGAGAAACATGGAGAGTTTACTGAAGTCCGTCCCTAGAACCGTGGTGTTCCAAGACGACATTCTGGTCATATTCTGGTGACACTGCCGAACACCTGCACAACCTGGAAGAGGTTCTACATCGTCTTGACAAAGTGGGGCTCAGGCTGAAACGTTGAAAGTGCGTCTTTATGGCACTGGAAGTCGAATTCCTGGGAAGGAAGATTGCTGCAGACGGCATCAAGCCTACGGACTCGAAAACAGAGGCCATCAAAAATGCACCCAGACCCCAGAATGTGACGGAGCTGCATTCATTCCTTGGTCTTCTCAACTACTTCGGTAATTTCTTACCTAAATTGAACACATTATTAGAGCCACTGCACATGCTGCTCAGAAAAGGCTGCAACTGGGTTTGATGTGTATCTCAAGACAGGGCCTTTGAGAAGGCTAGAAATCTGTTTTGTTCCAACAAATTGCTGGTACATTATGATCCGTGCAAGCGTTTAGTATTGGCCTGTGACCAATATTTAGTATTGGTTGTGTGCTCCGACAATCCAATGCGTCGGGCAAACGACAACCCGTTGCGTACACGTCGAGAAGCATGTCTAAAGCGGAAAGAGCCTACGGCATGGTAGAGAAAGAAGCTTTAGCCTGCGGATATGGGGTTGAAAAGATGCACCAGTATCTGTTTGGGCTTCGTTTCGAGCTTGAAACCGATCACAAGCCGCTCAATTCTTTGTTTTCAGGGCATAGAGGTATCAATACCAACGCATCGTCCTGCATCCAAAGGTGGGCGCTGACATTATCTGCCTATGATTATGTCATTCGCCATAGACCTGGCACTGAGAATTGTGCCGATGCATTGAGCTGTTTACCGTTGCCCATGGCAGAGGTGGAAACGCCATCGCCCGCAGACCTACTGTTGGTCATGGATGCCTTTGAGAGTGAAGGGTCGCCCGTCACTCCTCAACAAGTTAGGACCTGGACCAGCCAGGATCCGATCTTATTGGTTGTAAAACATTGTGTCCTAAGTGGTGATTGATCGGCCATTTCCAGGGAAGTGTGTGATGAGACCAAACCTTGCAACCGTCGCAAAGACGAACTATCCATTCAATCCAATTGTTTGTTATGGGGTAATCGTGTTGTTATGCCCAAGAATGGCAGGGAAAAATTTGTACGGGATTTACACAATACCCATCCCAGTATTGTGATGATGAAGGCCATTGCCAGGTCTCACTTTTGGTGGCCTGGCATTGACTCTGATTTGCAGTCATGTGTGCATCAGTGCAACACTTGCATGCAGTGAAGCAATGCACCAGTGGAATCTCTGCTAAGTCTGTGGTCGTGGGCATCCAAACCATGGTCGAGGATCCATATCAACAATGCAGGTCCTTTCCTGGGCAAAATGTTTTTGGTGGTGGTGGAAGCTTATTCCAAATGGATAGAATGTGTAATCATGTCATCCAGCACATCCACAGCCACCACTGAGAGCTTTCGTGCCATATTCGCCACTCATGGTCTGCCTGACACCGTTGTGAGCGACAACGGATCGTGCTTTACGAGTTTGGAGTTTCAAGAGTTTATGAGACTCAATGGTATCAAGCACATAATGTCAGTATCTTTCAAACCCGAGTCCAACGGTCAAGCGGAGCGGGCTGTCTAAACCATCAAGCAGAGCCTGAAACGCGTAACTCACGGTTCTTTGCAGACTCGCTTGTCACGCATACTGTTTAGTTACAGAACGAGACCCCACACGCTTATCGAGGTCCCCACTGCTGATCGGTTGATGGAGAGGTCTCAAGACCAGACTCTCTCTCGCTTGTCCAACCCGATCTTAACGATCACGTTGAAAACAGACGTCAATATCAGCAGTGGTATCATGATCGCACTGCCGTGTCATGCGACATCTCTATTAATGATCCTGTGTATGTGCTAAATTATGGTCAAGGCTCCAAGTGGGTCAATGGCGCTGTTACAGCCAAGGAGGGTAACAGGGTGCTTCTTGTCAGGCTCACTAATGGGCAAACATGCAGGAGGCACATTGAGCAGATGAAATTGCGGTACACAGACGAACCGGAACAGCTTGAAGAAGGCACAATCAATGACCAACCGATTCATATTCAGCCATCAGAAGACCCTGCTGTTGTCATTGAATCTGGACCTTCAATCCCCGACATGGACACTGCCACTCCCATTAGATCAGCTACCCAGCCTCAAGTCATGAATGACTTGGAGAGCTCACCCAGATCTGGAATTGAACTGAGAAGATCAACTAGGGAGCGGAAAGCTCTGGACCGTCTCAATTTGTAAATAGGACTGATCCAAGATCCTGCCACCAGAAGGAGCGACAGTCAGAGGTTTTTGGGCCACAGACACACACGTGCAGTGCTTGTATATAAAAAAAGCCTCCATGTTTAATCCTCACTTTGAGAGCTAATAAAGTAGAGTCCGGTCGCACCTGATTGAGTTCACGGTACTAAGCCTATTGAGTTATTGCATATGCAACAAGGTGCCAGCTCCCCGGAGGAAAGGTTGCACATGAGTTGTGCTGCAGAGGACTCCGATGAGGACTTCGATGTAGCGGCCTACAGAAGAAGGGTGATGGACATGCCCACACAAATGCTTGGCGCATTGGCAGGCATAGAAACATAGAAAATAGGTGCAGGAGTAGGCCATTCGGCCCTTCGAGCCTGCACCACCATTCAATGAGTTCATGGCTGAACATGCAACTTCAGTACCCCATTCCTGCTTTCTCACCATACCCCTTAATTCCCCCTAGTAGTAAGGACTACATCTAACTCCTTTTTGAATATATTTAGTGAATTGGCCTCAACAACTTTCTGTGGTAGAGAATTCCACGGGTTCACCACTCTCTGGGTGAAGAAGTTTCTCTTCATCTCGGTCCTAAATGGCTTACCCCTTATCCTTAGACTGTGACCCCTGGTTCTGGACTTCCACAACATTGGGAACATTCTTCCTGCATCTAACCTGCCTAAACCAGTCAGAATTTTAAACGTTTCTATGAGATCCCTTCTCATTCTTATGAACTCCAGTGAATACAAGCCCAGTTGATCCAATCTTTCTTGATATGTCAGTCCCGCCATCCCGGGAATCAGTCTGGTGAACCTCCGCTGCACTCCCTCAATAGCAAGAATGTCCTTCCTCAGGTTAGGAGACCAAAACTGTACACAATACTCCAGGTGTGGCCTCACCAAGGCCCTGTACAACTGTAGCAACACCTCCCTGCCCCTGTACTCAAATCCCCTCGCTATGAAGGCCAACATGCCATTTGCTTTCTTAACCGCTTGCTGTACCTGCATGCCAACCTTCAATGACTGATGTACCATGACACCCAGGTCTCGTTGCACCTCCCCTTTTCCTAATCTGTCGCCATTCAGATAATAGTCTGTCTCTCTGTTTTTACCACAAAGTGGATAACCTCACATTTATCCACATTATACTTCATCTGCCATGCATTTGCCCACTCACCTAACCTATACAAGCAACTCTGCAGCCTCATAGCATCCTTCTCGCAGCTCACACTGCCACCCAACTTAGTGTCATCTGCAGATTTGGAGATACTACATTTAATTCCCTCGTCTAAATCATTAATGTACAATGTAAACAGCTGGGGCCCCAGCACAGAACCTTGCGGTACCCCACTAGTCACTGCCTGCCATTCTGAAAAGTAACATTTACTCCTACTCTTTGCTTCCTGTCTGACAACCAGTTCTCAATCCACGTCAGCACACTACCCCCAATCCCATGTGCTTTAACTTTGCACATTAATCTCTTGTGTGGGACCTTGTCAAAAGCCTTCTGAAAGTCCAAATACACCACATCAACTGGTTCTCCCTTATCCACTCGACTGGAAACATCCTCAAAAAATTCGAGAAGATTTGTCAAGCATGATTTCCCTTTCACAAGTCCATGCTGCCTTGGACCTATCATGTCACCTCTTTCCAAATGCGCTGCTATGATATCCTTAATAATTGATTCCATCATTTTATCCACTACCGATGTCAGGCTGACCGGTCTATAATTCCCTGTTTTCTCTCTCCCTCCTTTTTTAAAAAGTGGGGTTACATTGGCTACCCTCCACTCCATAGGAATTGATCTAGAGTCTATGGAATGTTGGAAAATGACTGTCAATGCATCCGCTATTTCCAAGGCCACCTCTTTAAGTACTCGGGGATGCAGACCATCAGGCCCTGGGGATTTATCGGCCTTCAATCCCATCAATTTCCCCAACACAATTTCCCGACTAATAAGGATTTCCCTCAGTTCCTCCTCCTTACTAGATCCTCTGACCCCTTTTATATCCGGAAGGTTGTTTGTGTCCTCCTTAGTGAATACCGAACCAAAGTACTTGTTCAATTGGTCTGCCATTTCCTGTTCCCCGTTATGACTTCCCCTGATTCTGACTGCAGGGGACCTACGTTTGTCTTTACTAATCTTTTTCTCTTTACATATCTATAGAAGCTTTTGCAGTCCGTCTTAATGTTCCCTGCAAGCTTCCTCTCATACTCTATTTTCCCTGACCTAATCAAACCCTTTGTCCTCCTCTGCTGAGTTCTAAATTTCTCCCAGTCCCCGGGTTCGCTGCTATTTCTGGCTAATTTGTATGCCATTTCCTTGGCTTTAATACTATCCCTGATTTGTCTTGATAGTCACGGTTGAGCCACCTTCCCTTTTTTATTTTTACACCAGACAGGGATGTACAATTGTTGTAGTTTATCCATGCGGTCTCAATATGATCATGGCTGATCAGGCAACTTTAGTACCCCATTCCTGCTTTCTCTCCATACTCCTTGATCCCTTTAGCCGTAAGGGCCACATCTAACTCCCTTTTGAATATATTTAATGAACTGGCCTCAACAACTTTCTGTGGGAGAGAATTCCACAGGTTCACAATTCTCTGAGTGAAGAAGTTTCTCCTCATCTCGGTCCTAAATGGCTTACCCCTTATCCTTAGACTGTGACCCCTGGTTCTGGACTTCCCCAACATCAGGAACATTCTTCCTGCATCTAACCTGTCCAATCCAGTTAGAATTTTATATGTTTCTATGAGATACCCTCTCATTCTTCTAAATTCCATTGAATATTATCCTAGTCGATCCAGTCTTTCTTCATATGTCAGTCCTGCCATCCCGGGAATCAGTCTGGTGAACCTTTGCTGCACTTCCTCAATAGCAAGAATGTCCTTCCTCAGATTAGGAGACCAAAACTGTGCACAATATTCAAGGTGTGGCCTCATCAAGGCTCTGTACAACTGCAGTAAGACCTCCCTGCTCCTATACTCAAATCCTCTCGCTATGAAGGCCAACATGCCATTTGCCATCTTCACCGCCTGCTGTACCTGCATGCTAACTTTCAATGACTGATGTACCATGACACCCAGGTCTCATTGTACCTCCCCTTTTCCTAATCTGTCACCATTCAGATAATATTCTGCTTTACTGTTTTTGCAACCAAAGTGGATAACCTCACATTTATCTACATTATGCTGCAGATGCCATGCATTTGCCCACTCACCTAACCTGTCCAAGTCACCCTGCAGCCTCTTAGCATCCTCCTCACAGCTCACACTGCCTCCCAACTTAGTGTCATCTGGAAACTTGGAGATATTACATTCAATTCCTTCGTCTAAATCATTAATGTATATTGTAAATAGCTGGGGTCCCAGCACTGAACCTTGCGGTACACCACTAGTCATTGCCTGCCATTCTGAAAAGGACCCATTTATTCTTACTCTTTGCTTCCTGCCTGCCAACCAGTTCTCTATCCACGTCAATACATTACCCCCAATCCCACATGCTTTAATTTTGCACACTAATCTCTTGTGTGGGATCTTGTCAAAAGTCTTTTGAAAGTCCAAACACACCACTTCCACTGATTCTCCCTTGTCTACTCTACTCGTTACATCCTTAAAAAATTCTAAAAGATTTGTCAAGCATGATTTCCATTTCATAAATCCATGCTGACTTGGAGCCGATGATTTTCAGAATGGAAGTGATGGGCAACTCCATTAGCACACTTATGGACTCAACCATGGTGCAGGGTCTGATGGCCGATGTCTCAGCTTCCATTTCAGCACAAGTGGAAGTGACCCAATATCTCAGGGCTGCAGTGAAAGCTCAGAATTCTGTCATGCAAGTACATACTGCTCTCATGCAGGCTCTGCTTGCTACCCCGCAAGCTCAGACGGCTACCATTGTGGCTGCGTTTACCAGAGTGGAAACGGCTTGCAGGGTGTCACAGCAGTCCAGCAATCTGTCCTCCAATAGATTACTAAGATTGCTGAGGCGCCACCCTGGGAAGTGGTAATGGCTCCGTGGAGCATGAACTTGCTGTTCCCTCTCAGGATGACAGCATTCATTCTCCCACCAGTACCCTTGCTGTTGCCCATCAGCCAGCCAGCCCAGACTGCTGACGCCCATGCCAAGGGGGTGCAGTCTGCAGCCGGGCAATCTAGGCCCAGAGTTAGAACATAACATACGAAATAGGAGGAGTAGGCCATACGGCCCCTCGAGCCTGCTCCACCAGTTAATAAGATCATGGCTGATCTGATCAGCTCCACTTCCCCGCCCGCTCCCCATAACCCCTTATCGTTTAAGAAACTGTCTATTTCTGTCTTAAATTTATTGAATGTCCCAGCTTCCACAGCTCTCTGAGGCAGCAAATTCCACAGATTTACAACCCTCAGAGAAGAAATGTCTCCTCATCTCTGTTTTAAATGGGCAGCCCCTTATTCTAAGATCATGCCCTCTAGTTCTCGTCTCCCCCATCGGTGGAAACATCCTCTCTGCATCCACCTGTCAAGCCCCCTCATAATCTTATATGTTTCGATAAGATCACCTCTCATCCTTCTGAATTCCAATGAGTAGAGGCCCAACCTACTCAACCTTTCTTCATATGTCAACCCCTGCTTTTATACTCCATCCCCTTTGCAATAAAGGCCAAGATACCATTGGCCTTCCTGATCACGTGCTGAAGGTCGTGCTGTAAGACCATCTGCAGTCACCCCCACTCTAAGTCAGCAGCCTTCCACCAGCCATTCTGCAGCCACCGAGGTAGCATTTTGTAGGAGCACTAGCACAGGCAAAGGCACATGGAAGAGAGGCTCCAATGGAATGAACAAGGCTCATCAGCTGACTTTGTTATGCAGTATTTAATTGATCGATTTATAAATGTGGTTTGGAATGTTTGTTTTGTGGTGGCTTTCATTTCCGCAATGTGGCCAAGATGATGCTGTGATTTTCCATGACAGAGGGATGGTACGGTAGGGAAGTGTTGAGCAACAGCGATCTGGGATTTCAGTCAGGGGATCTGAAGTCTGATGATGTGCTCATGGACAGTGCATCCAGAACGTGGATGTGCAGGCTGCTTCCTCCCTTCCTCCTCCTCCTCCTGAGGTGATCGAGGAATTCATAGTTGCAAGGGCTGCACCCTCATGATAGCCAAGTTGTGGAGGATGCAACAGACCACCATTTTTTGGGACACTCATTCCCGCGGAAACATTGCTTCAGCACCCCAATGATCTGCTCGATGATATTCTTCGTGGCAGCATGGCTTTCATTACATGAGTGCTGGCTAGGAGTGGTGGGTTTGAGGAGGGGAGTAATCCGCCAGGTGTAGAGTGGATAGCCCTCGGGTTCGACATGGTGGCTGGAAGATTACTGGTACAGCGGACTGGTGCAGGATGAATGCATCATGACTGCTGCCAGTATAGCGGTCATTCACCAGAATGATGTGCTCGGCGTGGTCACACACCAATTGCACATTAAGTGAGTAGAACCCTTTGCAGTTACAGAACAGCTCACTGTTGAGGTGCGGTGCCCCCGAAGTCACCTGTGTGCAGTCGATGGCACTCTGCACCATGGGGAAGCCCAATATCCTGGCAAAGCCAAGTGCTTGCCCCTCCTGTTTCTCTGTTTACAGAGAAGTCAATGAAGTCCCCTCTCCTAGCATACAGAACCTCTGTGACCTCTGGGAATGCAGTGATGGATGGCGAATTGCAAGATATTTGCTACCAATCTTGTTCCAGCCTAGAAGGATCTGACAGCGAAAGGATTCAGGATAGCGTTGTCGTCGTCCTGATCTGAGGCTGCACGTCTAGTTCCAAGAGGTGGCAGAATTCTGTGACCACCTCCTTGGTGAAGCGGAGCCGATGGGCATACTGCTCCTTGCTTAGGTGCAGGTAGGAAAAGTGCTCCCTGAAGACCCTAGGCGGGTAAGCCTTCTGCTGAGAGCCCTCCTCCCCTTCCTACTCCTCCCTCTGAGAGCAGCTTGTCTCCTTAGCTTCCTCTGCTCCCTCTCCCTGTCATGCTGCAGCGCAAGGGGGACTACAACCAGAGCACCCATGACTGGGAGAAAATAGTGTACTCAGTAGCGGCCAATGCCTTCCCAACATTCAGCACCACTCCCTGTACACTTTAACAAACACTCTCCCAATGTTGAGCACTCCCTGCACACTCTAACAACTTTTGAAATTTCTTACAGCAATCCAGTATTCCTATAAAGTCTGCCAATACAAAAGCAATAAGCAACTTACCTGCAAATTGAATGTATCCCTTTCAGCAGCGCTGGTGAGGGATGTTGCATTTGAGTGGCGATGTCGAAAATGTGAGGTCGTGCGTCAAATCAACATTACACACTAATGTCACAATCTGCTTGCTCTGTATACTGCCAGTGCACGCACGTACCACACGTGCTATCGGCCTCACCAAGACGGCAAACAGGGCAGGCCGCGCCGGAAGTGAGGCGGACACCATTTTTAAAAAGAACGGCCAAAACTTCTAGTGCTACGAGGGGTGAATTTCGCAGCCCAAGTAGTTGCAGAACCTCAGTAAGTTAGCTTCTGACCAACTGATCAGATTTTCTCCACATGAATGTGGTTTTGTGGTGAATGTTGAATTCAGTTCATTCATGATATTCAACATGTTTTCATAGTTCTGCATAATTCGAGTTAATAGTTATTCTAGCATCACAAATGCCTTGTATAATAGTAGTAAGACTTCTTTACTCTTATATTCTAATCCCTTTGTAACAAAAGCTAACATACCTTTTGCTTACCTAATTGCTTGCTGTACCTCCATGTTAACTTTCTGTGATTCATGTACAAGGACACCCAGGTTCCTCTGAATGCAAACATTTCCCATTCTCTCACCATTAAGAATAATAATCTGTTTTTTTGTTTTTCCTACCAAAGTGGAAGACTTCAAACATCCCCACATTGTATTCCATTTGCCATGTTCTTGCCCACTCAGTCAACATGTCAATATCTCTCTGCAGTCTCTTTGCATCCTCCTCACAGCTTACTTTCCTACCTAACTGTGGGCTAGACTTTCCACTAGGGGGCCATTGTCCCAAAAAATGGGCGATGTTCCAGTGCTGTGGGAGGTCTCGGCCTTGCTGATCGCCGGCACATCGCCCATTTTTTTTTAACGATTTTCCACTTGGCCTTACCCCGGCGATGTCAAATGGGCGATGTGATTTTGGGGCGATCTCACAAGCACCCATCTAAAACGGAAGTGAAAAAAAAAGCTTCCCTAGTAACGGTAGTGTGCACATGTGTGTGTTTTTTGTGGGGGGTTTTTGCCATGTTTTGAGAGGTCAGGGGTCATCACACATGCTCAGAAGCAGAGGGAGGTTCAGAGAGAGAGAGAGGAAAAGTCTTGTGATTATCAGCTCAGCTTGTGTATGTAGATTAACCTATTTTATTTAATTTTTGAAAGAATAACCGTTTGTAAATTATTTACCACAGAAAATTACCGTAACTCTAATAGAAAAATAAATATACTGCGTAAAATAATAATTTTACAAAGTAAGATAATGAAGGCTGAATTGGACCATAAAAGGGCAAAGCCCTTCAGCGAGGAGGCGAACGAGGCTCTGTGAGCATCGTGAGCGGCAGGTGGGCGGACTTAACACGGGGTGGGCAGGGGAAACCTCCACCCCGTGCATACCGTCACATATGGGCAGAGATTGCCGACGTGGTGACTTCAACGTCCAATGAAGTGCGGACATTGGACCAGTGCCGCAAAAGATGGAGTCAGAGTAAGTTACATTTTATATTTAAAATTATACACATTTTATATTTAAATGATGTTTGGAAATTTAAGTTGCAATATTCAATGTCATTTCATTATAGTATTCATTAATTAAATTATGAAATAATCTATGCATCCTAAGACTAAGTTGAATTTTATATTGTGCAATATTGTTCATATTGTTCATATTCAATGCAAGGTTCGAATCGAACATTGAATTATGTCAATCTGAAATGTTTATTACCAAGTCAATTAGCTTATGCCATGCAATATTATCTTATCATTTACAGAAGAAGATTTCACTAAATAGAGCCGAGCAAAGGAGGACAGGCGGTGGCTCGGCTCAGCTTCAAACATTAAGTGAATACTAGGAGCTTGCGGTCGCCCTAGTGGGGCCTGACAGCCGTTCGGTCACAACCCATGGTGTGGCCGAATCCACCCTCAAGTCTCGTGAGTAATGGGAACTATACAATGTATCAAACATTATCAAATACATCTTTAAAATATCTTAGATACTCTTGTAATGTCCTTCAATGATAATGCTTTATGATAATGCTTTATGACTTATGAGGTATTCATGATTCACGAATGAGGTCATGTCAGCCTTGTTGAACCATTGTGCATATGGGGTATTGAAAATTGAAAATTAGTCATATGTATTGGGTTACTGAAAAAGTGGTATGTAATGATATGTATAATAATAATGAGCACTGGTAATTTCCTATTAAGTTGTATTTAAATGTTATGGATGTTTAGAAACGTCATTTGTATCTTTAAGGTCAAGTGTCGGTGGAATCAGGGACATCAACGAGCTTGCAGGAGGAAGAGGAGAAAAATACGCGAACTGTGCAGGAAGAGCAGGAGGTGGAGGAGGCTTTGGAGGAGGAGGCGTTGGAGGAGGAGGAGGAAGATGACCTTGTTTTTGTCGGGGGAGAAACAACCTGCGGCCATCTCAATTGCGATGGAAGAGGCACCGGGACAAGCGGTGTACAGGTCGTGACGCCAAGGCGTGAAATTTTGCCAATGCGGACCCCACAGAGGTCAGGTCAGCAGGGTGGGCAATCACCTACCATGGAGGGCCAGACGGAGAGCTTGCTATCCCTATGCAGGGAGATGGTCGCAATCGGCCGCGACCTTATCCAGGGTTTCGCGGATTTCTCCGCAAACTGGAACCAGTTCTCCGCAAGCTGGAGCAAGTTCTCCGTGAACTGGAGCCAGTTCAGCACGAACTTCTCCAGCTGGTCTTCCGTGCAATCACAGACAGCACGGGAGATGTTGGAGGCCATTCGTGAGCAGACCGCTGCAACCTTCGGCATGCGTTGTTGGCTGCACACAGCGATGCACCCCAAGGTATCGTGTCAGCTCGCAGTGAGACCCCGAGCACGCAAGCGAGTACGGAGGCCTCAGGCTTCAACTTCCTCTCCTCTACCTCCACCATGGCAGGAAGTCTTGCCATCCCACACTGCACAACGTCTTGGTGTCAGTCAGCGCAGACCAAAACGGGCGGGTGGGGTAAGAACACGGGGCGGGAAAGGACCTGGAGGGAAACGTGGCCACAGGTAGGGTGGGGAGGTTTGTTTAGCATTGTTTACTTGTTTAACTTTTGAATCGTTATTGTAAATTGTTATCGTTATGGTTGTCTTCATGTTAATTGTTATCGTCATTGTTGTGTTTAATTCATTGAGATTCGAAGGGAAGGGTGGGTTGCGGGGGTGGGGAGCGGGTGGGTGGAGGGAGGGTGTTAGTTTATTAAAAATTTGTTTTATATTTTGTTAATAAAAACCTTTTTGAATTCAACAAATGTTTTTGTCCCACCTATCTTAGTTACATTAGTTAACAAATTTACAGTTGTTCATCCTTAGTTGTTTATTCTCTTACTGTAGCAGCGCTTTCCTTAAACTTTACTTAAAGTAACCATTCATGCCGATGACAGGCCGGTGCAGGCAAGACAACAATGAGAACCCCACGCAAATAAAACTTTTGATTAACCATAACTGTAAATGAACATTTGAATATCCACAATGATAGTTCATGCAAAACGTTCATTAATGAGCTGCTGACGCAAAAGCTTAGCGGCCGTGTAACTGCCCCTGGTTACTGGTCTTCAGGAGGGGTGTGGTGGTCCCGGTGCTACATCGCCAGGCTGATTGCGCTCCCCTATGTCCTCGCCTGCATCCTCTTCCACCTCTTCCTCCTCCTCATCCTCATCCTCGCCGGTTGGCTCTTCTGTCTCCCCTCCTTCTGGAGATGGACCTGCAGCCCGATCTGGCATTACTTGTCCTCTTCTTATAGCTAGGTTATGCAGCATGCAACACACCACAATAAACTCTGCGACCTGGTCAGGGTGGTACTATAGGCTGCCTCCCGAATGATCCAGGCATCTGAAGCGTTGCTTTAGGACTCCAATCGTCTTTTCAGCGATGTTGCGAGTCGCTATGTGACTTTCATTCTAACGTTTCTGTGCTTCAGTGACGGGATTACGCAGAGGGGTCATGAGCCACCTGGCAAGGCCATATCTTTATCCCCCAGCATCCAACCGTGACCTTCTGGCTGATTGGCAAACAGGTCAGGGATAGCATTTTCACGTAGGATGTGCGCATCATGGATGCTGCCAGGAAATGTAGCATTTACTGTCCAAATTGTTTGATTGTGGTCGACAACAAGCTGCACATTTAGTGAGTGAAACCCCTTTCTGTTACAAAACACCTCCGCGTTCTTTAAGGGTGCTTTCAGGGCAATGTGTGTGCAGTCTATTGCTCCCTGCACCTTGGGGAAGTCTGCTATTCTCGAGAAACCCAAAGCCCTCTCGGTCTGTGCCTCCCTGGTCATTGGGAATCTTATGAAGTCCATCCTGCGAGCGTAAAGGGCTTCAGTTACCTGTCGAATGCAGCAGTGTGTAGCGTGCTGAGAGATATGGCAGATGTCACCAGCTGTAGCCTGAAAAGATCCCGATGCGTAGAAGGCTAGGGCAGCAGTAACCTTCACCTCAACGGACAGTGCAGTTCTGATGGTGCTGGAAGGCTGCAGATCACCCTTGACGAGTTGGCATATCTCATCGATGACCTCCTTCTGGAATCGCAGCCTCCTAAGACAAGCATTTTCAGACAAGTTCAGGTAAGACTGCTTTTCCAAGTGCCTTCATTGGCTATACGGTCTCCTCCTCTGTCTTCGTCTCCGTCTACGCATTTCTCTGCCACCTCTTCGATTGATCCTTTCAGTAACCAGTGTGTGTGCAGTTACAATTAAAGGCAGGGAAAGCATGGGACCCATCACTATCGATAATTACTTTCACTAATTTAAATAATCTCTCAAATCACTGTACTCTGCACTCTCTGCACTCTCTACGCTGTATACCAGTCCGTTTGATAGGCCCCAACAATATCAGTAAATTTAATTTCACAATGTAAAAGCTATTTACAAAATAATTTCAATATATAAAACCTATTTAGCAAAACTAACTTGATTATACCTCTTTATATTCCCTGTTCCAATATTCTGAGTACAATTATCTTTAAATTAACTCTCTAAATAACTCACAATTAAGCCTCCACCCTTCCTCTGAACTTTAAAATGGCGTCCATAGTGCCTATTTCCTTCTTTTAAGCCCAGTAAAAGCAACCGTTTCTCAGCACTCTTTTGGGCCTTGCATCAGCCGAGTGAAGTGCATGCTAGGTGCCAAAACTTGGGATGGGCCTTGTGTGGGCGATCATTTCGGTGATCAAAGTGGAAACTTAGGCACCTGTTTTTCCAGCAATGTTTTGGGCCTAGTTTCCACTTTTTGCTCAAAATGGGCGATAGAGGTCCATTTTGGGCAATAGATGGGCCATAGATGGGCGATGTGAAGTGGAAAGTCTAGCCCTATGTATCATCAGCAAACTTGGAATCATTAAACTCAGTCCCTTCATCTAAGTCATTAATAAAGATTGTAAATAGCTGAGGCCCAAGCACTGATTCTTGTGGTATCCTGCTCATTATAGCCTGCCAACCCCAAAAAGTCCAGTTTATTCCTACTCTCTGTTTTCTGTCCATTAACTAATCCATGCTATCACTCCCAATCTCATGATTCCTAATTTTGTGTAATAACCTTGAAAACTCAGTGAATCAGTCCTGATTTTGCTTCAGATTTGAAGGGTCGATTCACACTGGCACCTCCAAAATTCTATCTAAGTAGGTGGCTATTGGGAAATGTGTCATTATGTGTACTTGCAGGATGACATCAAAAACATAGTAAAAGCAGCAACAAAAACATTTACAAATGTACACAATACTTCTGCCTGCAGGTGGCGCCATAGTCAACACCTGGATTTAAGGATCAAGTGTGGATAAAAGATTGACAGCATTCAACCTACGCCGTCTCCAGACCAGATCCAAGACCACCTCAACCTCTGTCGTCGAGCTACAGTACACCGACGACACCTGCGTCTGTGCACATACAGAGGCTGCACTCCAGGACATAGTCGACGTATTTACTAAGGCGTACGAAAGCATGGGCCTTACGCTAAACATCCGTAAGACAAAGGTCCTCCACTAGCCTGTCCTCACCACACAGCACTGCCCCCCAGTCATCAAGATCCACGGCGCGGCCCTAGACACCGTGGACCACTTCCCATATCTCGGGAGCCTCCTATCAACAAGCGCAGGCATCGACGACCAGATCCAACACCGCCTCCAGTGCGCCAGTGCAGCCTTCGGTCGCCCGAGGAAAAGAGTGTTTGAAGACCAGGCCCTCCAAACTGCCACCAAGCTCATGGTCTACACGGCTGTAGTAATACCTTTCCTCCTGCATGGCTCAGAGACATGGACCATGTACAGTAGATACCTCAAGTTGCTGGAGAAATATCACCAACGATGTCTCTGCAAGATCCTACAAATCCCCTGGGAGGACAGGTGCACCAACATTAACGTCCTCACTCAGGCTAACATCGCCAGTATTGAAGCATTGATTACACTCGATCAGCTCTGCTGGGCAGGCCACATAGTCCACATGCTAGACACGAGACTCCCAAAGTAAGTGCTCTACTCGGAGCTCCTTCATGGCAAACAAGCCAAAGGTGGGCAGCGGAAACGCTACAAGGACACCCTCAAAGTCTCCCTGATAAAGTGCAACATCCCCGCTGACACCTGGGAGTCCCTAGCCCAAGACCGCTCTAAGTGGAGGAAGTGCATCCGAGAGGGCGCTGAGCACCTCGAGTCTCAACGCTGAGAGCGTGCAGAAATCAAGCGCAGACAGCGGAAATAGCATACGGCAAACCAGTCCCACCCACCCCTTCCCTCAACGACTATCTGTCCCATCTGTGACAGAGTCTGTGGCTCTCGTATTGGACTGTTCAGCCACCAAAGAACTCACTTCAGGAATGGAAGCAAGTCTTCCTCGATTCCGAGGGACCGCCTATGAGTGAATCCTTGCATGCCAAAGGAAAATACGTGTTTGCACACATTAATTTGGCACTTAAGTTAAAGATTCATGTTTGTTTGTGAAATAAGCATGTTCATCATTCAGTGTAAGCCCATTAAACATGGTGATTTAAAAGCTGTTCGTCAACACAGAGGAATTCTGTTTTCTGCAACAGGTCAAAACAGTAAAAGTAAAGCTTTTCACAAGATAGCTTTCACATGAAATTAACAGCTATTGTGGGACTTACCAAGACTGGGTCAAATTTCAACAGCTTACTAAGTATAGCATTCTTTCTTTCCTTAAAATCAACATGTACCCCACAGCAGTGGATTCAAAATGATATTTTTGTACAGCAATCAAAATCACAAACCATTCTATTTTATCTAAAAGTGTAAAGGATCCTGATTCAGTTCTAGTTTCCTCTCCAAAAACCTTGCATTATTCTGTACAATATATGCCCTACAGTATCTCACCCACAGCACAAGGAATGCGTTTTTTCATGGATCACAAGTGCAGTTTTGAAAAATTATATCTTTCATTCATAGGCAGTCCCTCGAAATCGAGGAAGACTTGCTTCCACTCTAAAAGTGTCTTAGGTGACTGAACAGTCCAATACGGGAATTACAGTCTCTGTCACAGGTGGGACAGACGGTCATTGAAGGAAAGGGTGGGTGGGGAGTATGATTTGCTGCACGCTCCTTCCGCTGCCCACACTTGATTTCTGCATGCTCTCCACAACGAGACTCGAGGTTCTCAGCGCCCTCCCGGATGCTCTTCCTCCACTTAGGGCGATCTTTGGCCAGGCACTCCCAGGCGTCGGTGGGGATGTTGCATCTTATCAAGGAGGCTTTGAGGGTGTCCTTGAAACGTTTTCCCTGCCCACCTGGGGCTCGCTTGCCATGTAGGAGTTCCAAGTAGAGCGCCTGCTTTGGGAATCTTGTATCTTTATACTGCTTGTCTTGTACTACACATGTACAATGTGGCTGCAACATGCACAAGGAAGGTTCTATGCAATTTCAGTTCTGATAAAAATGTCAGTATGTCTTTTCAGATGCTGACAGATTAGGTTTGGCCTCAACTGGAGTATTGTGCTCAATTTTAGGAGGGTGTCAAGGCCTTGGAGAGGGTGCAGATTTACTCGAATGATACCAGTGATGAGACACTTCAGTTATGTGGAAAGACTAAAGAGAGACTTGAGACATCTGGTGGTCATGAAAGGCGCTATATAAGAAAATCTTTCTTTTTCTTTCAAGCTGAAATTGTTCTCCTTGGAGCAGAGATGGTTAAGGGGAGATTTAATAGAGGTGCTCAAAATTATGAAGCGTTTTGATAAATACGGAGAAATTCTTACCACTTTGCTCGTAATCAAAGGACACAGATTTAAGATCATTGACAAAGAGTGGGAGTTTTTTTAAGCAGCGAGTTGCTATCATCTGGAATGCACTGACAGAAAGGGTGATGGAAGTAGATTCAATAGTAACTTTCAAAAGGGAATTGGATATATACTTGAAAAGGAAAATGTGTAGGACTATGGGAAAAGAGCAGAGGAGTGGGACTAAAAAGGCACAACGGGCAAAATGTCTTCCTTCAGTACTTTAAGTCTATGATTTGATGTGTATTTCCAACTGCTTTTAAGTCAAATTCTAGTTTTGTGATTCTTTTTAAGAGTTTCTAGGACACAAGACTTCCAAATCATACAATTATTGACATGTACATGTCATTTCTAGGCTTAGATTTGTGAAATTGGTCTGCATTAATTGCTCAGATTCATTCATTATACATTGAGAGTGGCTGCAGAAAGTTGTCTCTTAATAAAGTCCATGTACTACTGAGTGGCAGGATGCAGGTTTACATCTATGATTCTCCACATATCGGAATATTGGTATTAGCTGGGGTGTCAATGAGAGGCATGGCACTACAGGGAGGAGCAAGGAAGAAAGAAAACACATTTTAGAAGGCACAAATAAAGTAAATTGGGGTACTCATGCACTATCTAGCAAACAGCACTGAATCTAGCAAATAGCACTGATGTGCAAATGGCAGAAACTTGGAAGCAGTTAACTTTCCTCGTCTCTTGTACAAGCCACAAGGGAATAGGAGAAGGGAAAAAATAAAGAAGAAAATAATGCCAATGAGAAAATATACAATTTGGCGACATACATAACCAAATGTACAAAAAAAAGGAATATTATTATAATATTGCATTTCACATTGAGTAAGAAACCAGATTATTTTCAAATATCTGCAACATCATCATCATCATCATAGGCAGTCCCTCTGAATTGAGGAAGACTTGCTTCCACTCTAAAAATGAGTCCTTAGATGGCTGAACAGTCCAATAGGAGAACCACAGTCCCTGTCACAGGTGGGACAGATGGTCATTGAGGGAAAGGGTAGGTGGGACAGGTTTGCCGCAACAAGGTGAGTTATGATACTCGAGTGCTCAATAGAACTAGGTTTTCATAATTTTCTGTCTGTGGACCATGATACAAGCAGTCACCTGCAATGTTTTATATGTCTGCTCATTAAACGGCTGACAGCTAGCGCTGACATAAAATATACTTCTGAAATAAATAGCAAGAGCAAAAGCAAGTCACACACCAACTGCTACACAAAGCAGTTTATCACAGCATAGGAACTGAATCATCAATCTTCTCTTCATTCTCCAAAGCTGCCACCTATTTCCATATCAATGTTGCTGAAAGATATACATGCCTGGTGAAAAATAATCATACTCTTTTAACGCAGAACAGGACAGTTCTTGTTTTTCTCCGTAATTTCCTCAAGCATCACCTTCCCAAGCGCTAGTAATGCTAACTCCTGGGGAAGTAAAAACAAGAGAAAAAGTCCTGTGCCAAATTTCAGGAAAAATGAGTAAATCCCTATCTGACTCCAAAAGTCAACAAAGCAAGCTTCAGGAGACCATGGATAACTGTGATGCATCACTAGATGAACTTAAAGAGCCCACACTAACGTAATACTTTCCAATATTCTCCTGCTTCAGGATTACATCAGGTTTTTTTTTAAAAGGACTATAGCATGTCCAGACCTACCAGTTACTTGTTCGAGAGGGAGGCAACCATCTGAGAAAATAAGTATTTAAGAGCATGTAGCCAGATTCCTTGCCTATGTATTTTACAGACATGCCCTCTAGTCCTATGGTAGCTATCTATTTTGTTATCTTTTAAATCAATTACGTTCAATCCTTTCTTCTGAAAAACAAATAAACTATGTCGCTCAATCCAATTTCTCTCTGAAGTGAATAACCCTAAAGCGTGTCCTCATAACCAAGATATGTACGTTTCAGTGTGATCCTTGCTACCCACCTCTGTATCTTTAAGAGGCACAATATCCATCGTCAGATCTGAACACAATGTTCCAATTGCCAAATTTTCCGATAACGGCAAAACTAGGGTTAAACTGCCCAATGCACCAGACTCACCTGCACTGGAGGTTGGGCTGTGGCCAATTTACCAAAAGGCCTTCAAATTTGAATAGGCTACTGGCATGTGAACATTTTACAGAAAGCTTAGTCCACAGCACGCTAGAGAGTGGAACATGTGGCAAGATAGTAGCTTTTAAAAGGTTGCAGCTTGCCATTAGCGGGTAGCTATGATGGTGACAAAAAAGTTGACTAATTGTTCATAATGATCAGCACTGATGCTGAAGAGCTGGTGTTCCTGTGGCAGGACATGCACCAAATGAGAATGGCCTTATCTGGCACTGAATGCCACCCTCCAGTAAAGTCAATGCTGGAAGATGGTTGGAGCAAGGTTGCTGACAGGGTCAATGCGGTCACCCAGATCTATTGTACCTGGTTCCAAATAAGGAAGAAGTTTGCTGGTATTAGGAGGCAGGTGAAGGTAACTGCACCCCTCAATTTTGTTAATATTTCTGGTGTGGCTCATCAACTATGCCATAAATGTAAGCTGGTAACTGTCACACCCATCTGGGAGATACTGTTTCAAGCATTGTACACAGCCATTCTGCACACCCTATTGTAACAAAGCTGCATGGCACACCTTTCTCGAAGGTGGAGGTGGCAGCTAAAAATCAGAAAACAACTGCCGAGGCATTAGTAGGGTGAGCAGCCATGGGTGCAAAGGACAGGCCTGCCCTTTTAAGAGCCATCAAATGTTTTTTTCCACCTTCAAATAATGCAGGCACAATGGACTACCACACAACAAATGCATCATATGGCTTCCTGGATAATGGGCATGGCTGCACGTGATGATGTTTCTATCAGTTGCCACTTGAACACTAAATGAGTGCACAGTTTTTCTGTTGAATTAGGTCATGGATCGATATTTAAAGCTCCAGTGCCCATGAGTGTCATTTACAACATCCTGCACCCAAGGAAGAGGAGTTTATGAGGGCCATTGAATGAATGCAACAACACCTGAAGCATTTGGTCTGCACCTGTCTCTGCCTGAGGACACCTCCACACCTAGCTGGACATACCACAGGAGACCAATCTGCATTGCCTCCATTTCACTAGAGTGGCTCCCAGGATAAACTGCACATAATATCTGGAATAGGGATGGCTCTTCCCGTAAAAAGCTTTCATATCATCATGTCCTTCCAATCCATCAGCGGGAACATCAGGCAGTCGGCAGAACATACCTGTACCAAACAAGTGATAAGTTCTGTGTTAGCCAAGGACAATGCCTTTATCTCTGTTCCTTTGGAAAGCAGGCATCAGCTGGGCAGGGCACATTGCTTTCACTGGGTAGCAGAGTTCCCTGATGCATTGTCCTTGGCTAACACAGAACTTATCACTTGTTTGGTACAGGTATGTTCTGCCGACTGCCTGATGTTCCCGCTGATGGATTGGAAGGACATGATGATATGAAAGCTTTTTACGGGAAGAGCCATCCCTATTCCAGATATTATGTGCAGTTTATCCTGGGAGCCACTCTAGTGAAATGGAGGCAATGCAGATTGGTCTCCTGTGGTATGTCCAGCTAGGTGTGGAGGTGTCCTCAGGCAGAGACAGGTGCAGACCAAATGCTTCAGGTGTTGTTGCATTCATTCAATGGCCCTCATAAACTCCTCTTCCTCATCTGAGATGTGCAGCATGGTTCGAACCAGCAAAGGAATTCCTATCATCGTTACTTTGTAAGGTACAATTTAATTGTCACCAGTAACCAGCAATTATGAAGGAAAGTACAGCCAGGGAGAAAAAAAAGGGGCCAATGTAACTAAAATTGAAAAAACAGCAAAGATTTTACATGGAATCAAAACTGTCATCAAGTTGAAGGTCTCCAATGCATCCAATTTAATGGACAAGGCAAATGCTATCTATGGAAGTCAGAAGATTCAGCGTAGGGCCTGTTTTAACTCATTAAAATATTTAATTGAGGCTCACACACGCTGTTATGAGTTCTCCATAATTTAGGAAGTTAAATGTTTCAAATTGGAGTTGTCCTATTCGGGTTCACTCCATTGGACAGTTGACACGGGACCATGTGACACTGGCACTTATCCTTGACATGTCCTGTTTGTATCTAAAATGAATGCAAACTAAAATGCTGCAGCATTGTAATTAACATTAATGACCCAGATCCTGACAAAAATAGGACCCAATATATACTGGAATAATTTGGCACAATCACAAATTTTGCTGAATTTTCTTTTTCTATATATTTTCACTTAAGTATGGGGTGGAGCCAGGAGTGGAGTACATTAGGAACACAACAAATTACCACTTTGCATCCAGTGATGGCACTAATCACTGCCTTGTCAGATATAACACAAGACTGGTACAGTGTAACAATGCCCTCTGCATTGCACTGATAATTTACTTCAATCCAGCGCCTGCACCAGAAGAACCCCACACACAGATATATACTTCATCAATGTGAAATTTCCATTTCCCACAGTCTGTTTCCTTGGGGCTTCTCACAGAAAGATTGCCAAATTAGTGTCAACAAAACTGAATGCAGGCTCACATCCTCTGGGAATTCAAGCAAAACTGCCAAAGCTCATTCCAGTTCAGAACATGAACTGTGAACAACTAATGTATTCTGCAAAGGGCAAACAAACTCATTTGATGCATCCATTTTAAAAATGCATACTAAGTTCCATCTTTTATTTCAATTATGACCTGCTATGCGCGTTACGAGTATTTTCTAATTTTGTTTTAAATTTCCAGCAGTTTTTCTAATAATGAAGAAAAAATCTGTTTCGTTTTGAAGAGAAGTTCAAAAACTAGTTTAAAATGGTACTGAATATTGTTGATGGGTTGATTGACAGTCTCAAATAACTAAACTGAACAATTTGCATCACATGCTTAAGTAAGAAACCTGATTAAAATAAAAGATAACCTTTCTGGGCTGTACTTTCACTGTGCAGTACCCCACTTTTCCTACCTAGTTAGCTAAAAGTATTTAAACCACCTACCTTATCAGATAAATTAGATTTTAGATACATTACCACAGCTCCATAGACATTCACCTTATTGGACATCAAACAGCACAAAGCCCCACATCAGTAAGTGACTGTATACAGGCCAATGCTAATTGACATCCTTTTCAGTTCCGGACACCAATTACGTGCATCAGACACTTGAAGCCGCTGTACCAGCATATGCACCATTAATTCAACAAATACTGAATTTTATGTTGGCAAAAAGAGTCTGGATTTGTTGTGAAATACTGTCTCTTTTAGCAAGCATAAAGCTATCCCAACTTCTGATTCAGTCCAGCACAACAAGGGCAGGTCTCACTCACAAGTTGAAAGCCCCACCTGAATCTCGATGCTTCTGTTGCCGGGCTTCCCTTCACCTAGCACCACTGTTCCATCAAATACTAACTTGGAATCATAAACAGCAACTTCATTCTAACATAGGATGAGATAGTGGTGGTAGAGGGACGAAGGGATTGCCAAATGAAATGAAGAAAATCTGGGTCAATGCATTATGCTGTGAAGTGGTAAGGTATCGCTCTCAAATTTCCTTTCCGATTGTGCTGTCAGGCGGAAGTAGCAAAAGGAAGAAAAGAAGATCTGTCACATTCCAGTACTTCTATGATTCTTTGGTGGTAGAGGTCAAGTACAGGACATCTGCTCACTGTCTCAGTGAGTGTTATGATAGGAACCTAAATCTTCAGAGGCAAATGCTGCAATTAATAAATGGAATCAATTTTGCTGTTTCAGTTTTATGGAATGACCTGTAGGAGTGCAGTACCTGATCAGAAAATAATAACCGCAAGTGAATGATGACCCAGGAATAACTAACATAGACGATCACCAAGAGCCTCAAACCCGTTGTCAGCTAGCAAAATAAATGCTCAATTCACAAAATGCGAGTCAGAATTCACTGGTTCAATGTTAAGAAGCGACTAAATAGAGGATAAACAAGAGACCCATGGCTCTGGTTAAAAGTAGCAAACCAGAATACTCATGACAAATAAAATCACAAGAGAATTCAGTCAGTGTTAGAAGTGGAACATGGGTCATATCTCACAACTCCTTGTTGTGCATTCCATTTGGACCACACTTTAGCAAAATAATTAAAATGATAAAGTTAACTGCCCTAAAAGGACAGTGGAAGTTTTGAAACCAGCACTTGCTTGGAGTAATGCAGAAGCAGTGACACTGAGTTAAAAGGGTACATTTTGTAAGGCTATTTTCCCAGCTGAGTCGATGGCAGTGCAAATTGTAGAAGTGGGCGTGGAATCAACGTATCCAACTTACAGGACTCCTCATGAATTTTAATGCCTGTAAAGTTAGGAACCCCGTGAATCATGCTGTACCTTCAATTCTATAAACTGCACCCCGATTGAGTGAGACTCCTTGCAGAATTTATCCTGTAAGATCTGATATTCTGAGCCTCAATCTCGGCAACGTAGGTCAGAACCTCCTGCACCAAAGTAACCATGCAACATTTTATATAAATTTCACATCTTTAGATGAGGCTCCCCCCCCCCACCGCCCCAAACCCTTGGCACAACGATAGAGCATGTGCAAAAGTACAAGTGTGCAATAGTGAAAAGCACATTTACCTTTGCTTTGCTATTGATAACAGCAAATCTTTTCATTTGCAGCTAAACGTGAGTGACCTAGCTTACAGGATTGGCTCAATCAACAACCGCTTTCCATGCAGTTTGTGCCTCTGCTTTTATTTCAGTTCCAGAAAAGACAACTTTCCTTTGTTGCACCTCCTGCAAGAAAACTTCCATCTCTTCATTATCAAAGGGAGCGTATCTCCACTGTGTCATTCGGAACACTTTACTCACATTCCTGCTACCACCACAAATGTATTTTTTAACAGCATGCTGCAGTCAGGGCTGCTGTCCTGCTGGGTTTGTTGCTCCATAGCCAAGTATATTGCAGGCCAAGGTCTCTGGGCAAGATTTTTATGTGCGAGCAGTCCACTTAAATTGCAAGAACTCCTGTCAGAAAATTCAGCATTGCCTTTCCTCTGAGCTGCCAGTGCAAGGATGTCTGCACATTGGACCAACCCAACCTCATTTCTGGAAAATGTGGGCTATAATGGCAACTCTACATCATACTCTGGTTAGGCAAGCTGGAGTCTCCATTTATAAGAACATAAGAAATAGTAGCTGGAGTATTGCAATTGGCCCTTCGAGCTGCTCCGACATTCAACAAGATCATGGCTGATCTTCGAACTCAACTTCACCTTCCCGCACTATCCCCATATCTCTTAATTCCCAAAAATATATAAACCTCTGTCTTGAATATACTCAACGACTGAGCATCCACAGCCCTCTGGGCTAGAGAATTCCAAAGATTCACAACCCTTTGAGTGAAGAAATTTCTCCTCCTCTCAGTCCTAAATGGCCGACCCATTATTTTGAAACTGTGACCCAATGTTCTAGATTCCCCAGCCAGTGGAAATATCTTCTCAGCATTAACCCTGTCAAGCCCCTTAAGAATTTTATATGTTTCAATTAGATCACCTCTTATTCTTCTAAACTCATTGGCTTAGTCTACCCAATCTCTCCTCATAGGGCAATCCCCTCATCCCAGGAACCAGTCTAGTGAACCTTTGTGGTACTCCCTCTAAGGCAAGTAGGTAAGGAGATCAGGGCTGGATTTTTGGCTTTACTCATTTTGGGGCGGTAATGGCAGCCGAGAACAGTTTGCACCTCAGTCAGCAAAATTCGACAGCTGGGCCCCGAGTGTGGGGCGGAGCGCTAAATGAGGTATTGCACACCTCTCTTAGGGCACTAGGCTGGCTGAGAATACAAAAATCCCAAGCTAAACAGCCGACCTCTGAGTGCTCGAAGAGATTTTTTTTTTTTAATTTTTCGTTGCCAATCTTTCCAATTCTTTGTCAAATCACAAACGCCAGAGGTCACCTTGCACACATCAAGGATCACTCTGCGCCAATGCTCTTAGCCAAAAGGCCTAGAGCCACTGCACCGTTCCTGGAAGTACTGCAATACCAGGTTCGTGCCATGGAGGTGGATGGGTCAGGCCCCCCACACACCTCCGTGGAGGTGGATGGGTCAATCCACCCCACCCACCTCCTATTTCCAAAAAGCATAGGAGAACCACCTTCCTGATCCAGGGAGAACCACTTTGGGGTCATGGTTACTCCCCTGTCAGGTCAGTTACGCATGATCTTAGCCAAAAGGGCGGAGTGCTCGAAGAGATGCCTGGGGAGAAAAAGAAAACCTGAAAAAAAATGGAAGTGTGGAACGCTTCCCTTAGTGCTCCACTCCACTGTCAGGGCGCAACAACTACATTTTGTGGCTCCCGTCGCTAATCATTTTCCAACCGCCGGACATTAGCGCTTAAAGAGCCTTCCAACCAAATTTCTAGCCCCAGAACTCAGTGTGTTCAGTGTATAACCTATACTGCAGCCAGTGTGTAGCTGAGGTCAACCAACTACAGCATTCTGGGCCATAATACACTTCAAGAAGGGTCACAGCGGTAGGTACAAAGCAATGGATTACCATTACTATAAATTTATTTGTGAAATGGTATGTGTGCAGATTTTTCAATTGGTTCAAAATAAGCCACTGGGTAACCGACAATAAAGCAGGCTATTTAAAGGACCAGTATGTGAGGCTTCCCCAGCATCGAAGCACCGACCACACTCGACCAGCTCCGTTGGGCGGGCCACATTGTCCGCATGCCGGACACAAAACTCGCAAAACAAGTGCTCTACTCGAAACTCATACACGGCAAGCGAGCCCCAGATGGGCAGAGGAAACGTTTCAAGGACACCTTCAAAGCCTCCTTGATAAAATGCAACATCCCCACCGACACCTGGGAGTCCCTGGCCAAAGACCGCCCGAAGGGGAGGAAGAGCATCCGGGAGGGCACTGAGCATCTCGAGTCTCGTCGCCGAGAGCATGCAGAAAACAAGCGCAGGCAGTGGAAGGAGCATGCGGCAAACCAGACTCCCCACCCACCCTGTCCTCCAACGATTGTCTGTCCCACCTGCGACAAGAGACTGTAATTCCCGTATTGGACTGTTCAGTCACCTGAGAAGACTTTTGGAGTGGAAGCAAGTCTTCCTCGATTTCGAGGGACTGCCTATGATGATGTGAGGCTTGTAATCTCTTATTCATGAGTTTTCAAGGGAGCAAATATCAATTCATATAGAGGATCTAGAGTTAGTGATAGTTTCAGAAGAATAACAATCAGACGTTAATGAATACCGACACAGTGAAAATAGTTTCACAGTTCAAACCTGGATACTGACCAGTATCCAGACACAAACTCAACAGAGAACATTTTGGAGAGTTTAGTTTCTCTTAATCTCCACTGTGACTTTATTTTTGAATTTAACAAAGTAAAACAACGAGTGTCATGCCCTCAAGATTAAACTACCTCCCCACTAGATATGAAAGTCAATAAGAAGAAGTAAACTAGCAGAAGCACACATCTTTAATGTTGACTTTGTGCCGATAATGTTTTGTTTCAGTTAAGTCTCTTTCTATTCTAATGCCATTTTAGATTATTCTCCTACATCTATCTGATTCGCTCATTTGATATGTCTGACATTAGTTAAGACTTGTACAAACATGCAGCAATTTCCGAGAAGAAAAATCTAGGCTTGGTTTCCTAACAGTGTATTTTCTATAGGCTAGTAGGACACAAATTGACTGTTGTGGAATTGCAAGCTAAATTACAATGTGTTGTGTGCAGCATACAAATAGATTTGTAAGGGGGAGATGCAGGAAATTAATTATTTGAACTTTTAAATTTGTTGCAAATCCAAAACATTAACTGTAAAGAATGCTATTCAAATTAGGTCTGCATGACCTTTACAGCTATAACCTGTGAAACGAATAAAACATTATTTAAACGCCATTGTGCTTTGTTTATAGTGATTATCATAAGAGATTAAGAGCGGCATAAGGAAAGTTAAGAGGAAATACGAGGAAAAAATATCCAAAAGCATCAAAAGGAATGAAGAGTTTTACAAGTATATTCGTAAAAAGAGAATTGTTAAAAGCATGGTGGGAGTCCCCCGCCCCCTGAAGGGAAGATTGTTAATTTGTAGATAATGATCAAAATATCACAGTGGTATTACTTTGCATCAGTCTTTTCTAAAGAGAAGGATATCAGAGAGAAGCTGAATCCTGAGGTGAGGTAAATGGTATTATGATGGATAAAAGGAAATTTTAGAGTTAATCTAAAAGATAAACAAGGTGTCAGAGCTCAACTGGATACATCCTAAGGTCCTGAGGGAGATGAGAGGAAATTTCCGAGGCCCTAGAAATTAGATCTCCAATTTTAACTCGGGTGAGAATTGGGCAGGCCGGGGCTGAGGCAAGCAGCAAACCACCCTGACCTCAGCTGGTGAGGACCGAATGATTTTAACTCCTGGGTCGTACCTGCATGTTCCCAGTCAGTTGTCTGTCCAAGATCGTCAGGAAGTGTCAACTGGCCAGTAGGTGGGAGCGGAATGTTGGGGCGCAAGCGGCCAACAGCGGGTCTGAAGGAATGGTCCCTGGCACTCAGGTAAGTCGTGGGAGGCGAGTTTCAGGAAGGTCTCATGATGAGTATTTCTTGAAGTATAGAAGATTAAGGGGTGACCTAATTGACGCGTTTAAGGTAATTAAAGGATTCGATAGGGTAGATGGAGAGAAACTATTTCCACTGGCGGGGGAGACCAGAACCTTCTCCAAAAACTGACGAACAATTGCTGCACTGACCTACCTTTTTCTGGGACTGGAGGCCGTCTACGTCACCACATATTGTGGCAGCCCAGAGCCCCAGGGCGCTCATTTTTTGCCCGCAACCTGCCGACCTTGTGTTTCTGGCCCATGACATGGACTGGAACTCCTCGCGGCAGAAACTTCCTGGAATACGTCCAACCAGAGTTGGCAACCCTAAACCTTGCAGAGATTGTTTACTCAGGAAGATTGTGTTCTTCCACTAGATAGCGACCAATACTGTGACATCCATTTTCATCTCTGTTTACTGATTAAAAAACAGTGTCTGCCAAAAGGACAGGTATGTTTTCCCAATTACATTTTATTTACTCTAGAACCAACTGAAGTGACATTAGCAGTATGATGCAAGTCTACAGAAATTTACTGCGGGATTAATAATTACTTTCTCATGTCAAAAGGCAGCATTAATCCTGATTAATTTATTTGTGTTGCATTATGCTGGTCTCCTTACACAGTACCAGTCCAATTCTATTCATCTTAGACAAATGCTTTTGTTTCCCTACTTGCAGATGCTAACGTAAATAGCTGGGAAGAAGAAACAGTAAATATGCATTCATCAATATGGTACAATAACAAATACAGAAAAATTAAATTTGTGTCACCTTAGTCAGCAGAGCTTTAATATGAAAAATTCGCTCTGCCATAAAATTCCTCATATAAACCTTTGTGTGTTATTCTTGTTGATACAAAATGGCATTGCAAAACATGCCTTCATCACACACCAAATCTCAATGTTCTTATTGGCCCAGAAATCGCGGCTTCCCCGGGTCCATACAAAGTTTCTACTGACCCGGGAAGACATCGAAAATGTCGATTTTCAGCACACAATGCGCATGCGCTGAAAACCGGCTTTTTCGATCTGTCAAGCTGGAGCTGGAGCTTGACAGATGATCCGCATCTCGGGAGCGAGGACATTTGCAAGGGCAAGATTGCAGGATTTACCCATAGCTTGCTCAGCAAATGTCCTCAAAATTCTTGCGCCAGGAAAAAAAGGCGCATAGCCTACTTTCACAGGTGTTTAAAAACATACACAAATATAATAAAATTAAATAAAATAAACACATTTTATTGTTTAAAAACTCTGCCCACTAAGGTAAGTTTTTTTTAAGCCAAATTACAAAACTTTAAAAATAATTGGAAAAATATTGTTTTTTTCTAAGGCATTTATTAACTTTAATTTTAATTATGTGAGGTCTGTTTTTTATTTTTTTATTAGTGTGTTTGTTTTTTTCTCATTAATAGCAATGAGAACTCATAGATACGGAGTTCTCATTGCTATTAATGGAAAAGCTGTGGAATACAGTACCTGATTGGCTGAGCAATCACACGTGACTGCATCTTCTGCGTGGAAACCCTCCGGACGGGAGCGCGCTTCGCAGCGCGGGAAGAGAAGGCCTCCCCAACGGAATCACAGGCTCCTCCCGGACCACCAGGTAATTTCGTAGAAATGTTTCAGGTCGGAGGCAATTGCCCGGGGAAGCCTCCGACCGCAATTTCAGTCCCATTGTCATTTAACTTTCATATATATAATGTCCTTTCAGAATTTCAATGAGATACTCAACCTACTGAAGGTAAAGAAATTAACTCAATGTTAATTTCTTTTAACTTTTAATTTGTATTATTGCTACACCATGTCACAGTTTGGTAACTGATCCCCTTAAATAATATTTATTGTCATATTAGTGGCAAAGTGATGCATTTTTCTATCAACATTGCCCATCAGTTCTATCTCTTCCAAACAGATGTAATAGAATCCAATTAGTAGTTGTGATATCTTCACAGAGCACAGCACATACAGCTCCTAACATGGCAGGCAGCTCTCTCGGAAGTCTCCGGAAATCTGCCTGGTTCTGTTTATTATTAACCCTGCACTTGCAGTACACAATACGTTCACATCCACAGTGTGGAGCTACAAACATTACAAGCTTACAGACATTACACTTCTCCCTCGTTAATGAAGCAGCCATCATAACAAACATCATACATAACTTTCATGTTTATACATAACAGAGGATATAAACTTATTTTATTTTCCATATTTACAAATTTAACTTTACCACTTGTTTTCTGTTTCGAAGAGGATACCTTCGCTCTCAAACAGAACCTTCCAAACATGGTGTCGAATTTAAACTCATTTGAGGCTCATCCTGAGGAACGTTTTCCTCCACAGAATTTCCTTGATTTTCATTTCAACTCACTCTAACTTCAGGCTCTTTGTTTTTCTGACTCAGACTTGCATTCTGATTCTCTCCTAGATTTGTTTCCAGTACATTGGATTTAGGATTTTCTACTGGTATATCAAAACTATCTGATGAGTCAGAAATAATTCAATCATTCCCCTCTTCAACTCCTTCCATGTCTGTAGGTAAAATAGTCCTTACTATTAGGGGGATCAAGGGGTATGGCGAGAAAGCAGGAATGGGGTACTGAAGTTGCATGTTCAGCCATGAACTCATTGAATGGCGGTGCAGGCTCGAAGGGCCGAATGGCCTACTCCTGCACCTATTTTCTATGTTTCTATGTTTCTAATATGAACAAACCTAACCTGTCCATTATCAAACATCTTTACCAAATATGTGCGAGGACCACATATCTTCACCACTCTTCCTGGTAACCACTTCAACCATTTATGATGATGGTTCTTCACTCTCACCTTCTGGTTTAATTTCACATTTCTCTCTTTTACTCTACCTCTATCATGATTCTCTTTTTGTCTTAATTGTGTCTCTTCTACACTGTGCCAAATTTGGCTTTAACAATGAGAATCTGGTTCGTGGCTGTCGTTTGAGAAACAACTCTGCTGGTGTTCTACCAGTAGTTGTATGAGGAGTATTTCGATATGTAATCAAAAAATTAGCCAATCTGTGATCCAATGACAACTGTCATTTCCTTGGATTAGGATCTAACATTTGTTTTATGAGGGCACATTTTACAATTTGTACAGTGCGCTTTGCTGCACCATTCGAAGCAGGGTGGTATGGTGGAACCTTGGTATGTTTCACACCATTTTTGCTCGTGAATTGTGCAAATTCTTCTGAACAAAATTGTGGTCCATTATCCAAAACAATTTCTTCAGGGAGGCCAAATGAAGAAAATAATTTTCGTAAAATGTCCAATGTTTTACTTGTTGTTATTTTCCACATTGGAAACACCTCAACCCACTTCGAATGGCTATCAATCACAATGAACATTTGTTGTCCTTCTAACTCAGCAAAATCAATATGTAGCCTTTGCCACACCCTGGGAGGCCATTTCCATGGCTGTAATGGTACTGGTGGTGGTTGCTTGCTTACCAATTGACATGTTGTACACTGACTCACGATGTACTCTATATCTTTATCAAGACCTGGCCACCATAAATAACTGCGTGCAAAACTCTTGGTCAAGCACATTCCCAGCTGCTGGTCATGAAGGACTCCTAATAATTTGGACCTGAATTTATTTGGTATAACCACTCTTGCACCCCACATGATACAATCTTTATCGACTGATAATTCATTCCTACGAATGAAGAATGGATGTGTATCTTTGTTTGTTACCTGGTTTGGCCATCCATTTGCAATATACTCATACACCTTTGACATCACTGGGTCACGTTTGGTTGCTCTACCAACCTCTTCAGCTGTGACTGGCAGTTCATCAATGTATGAAAAATAAAACACTTCTTCCCTGTCGGGTGTAACTTGTGATGGGGAAGGAAATCTAGACATTGCATCAACATTACTGTGATCAGCTGATCGTTTGTATTCAATATCATATGTATATGCCGACAAAATCAAAGCCCATCTCTGCAGCTAATGTTGGAACTGGGGACTTTGGATGGAGGATTGCTGTTAGGGGCTTATGGTCCATAACGATAATAAACTTACGACCATACAAGTATTTGTGAAACTTCTTGACCCCAAAAATAAATGCCAAAGCTTCCCTTTCAATTTGTGCATAATTACTCTCACTGGCACTGAGAGTGCGTGAAGCAAAAGCTATTGGTCTCTCCTCCCCACTACTTAATACATGAGAGATTACTGCCCCAACTCCATACGGAGAGGCATCACATGCTAGCTTAATCTCCTTAGATATGTCATAATGAACTAACATAGTGCTCTCTACCAATTTGCTTTTACACTCCTTGAATGCTGTATCGCATTCTTTTGACCACTTCCAATGGACCTGTTTTTTCAAAAGTTCATTCAGTGGATGTAATACTGTAGCCAAATTTGGTAGGAACTTCCCATAATAGTTCAAAAGACCCAAGAATGAACGAAGTTCAGTGACATTCCTGGGAGTGGGTGCATTTCTGATTGCATCCAATTTTCCCATGGTTGGATGTAAACTATCTTCGTCTACTCTGTACCCTAAGTATTCCACTGAGTTTTTAAATAACTCACACTTACGAGCAGACATTCGTACTCTGTGCTTCTCGAGCCGTTTGAGGACTTCATTCAATATGTTATTATGAATTTGCCTATTTGGTGCTGAAATTAGTATGTCATCCAAATAACATACTACCCCTTCAATACCTTGCAAAATCTGGTTCATCACCCCTTGGAATATGGCAGGGGCAGAAGACACTCCAAACGGTAGCCTATTAAATTGATATAGGCCTAGATGAGTATTTATAGTCAAACATGACTTGGACTCCTCATCTAGTTCAAGCTGTAAGTAGGCATTCGTAAGATCCAGTTTTGAGAAGATCTGACCACTGGTCAGTGTTGTGAACAAATCTTCTATATTCGGCAATGTATTGGGGACATTACCCTCTAGAACCTGGTTTATGGTTACTTTATAATCACCACACAATCTTACCTTACCATCAGACTTAGGTACAACAACAATGGGTGTAGCCCAATTACTTCGATCTATCTTACAAATAATGTTCTCAGTCTCTAGTCTTTTGAGTTCTTGCTCAACTTTCTCCTTGAGTGCATATGGTACGGAACGTGGCTTGTAGTAAACCGATCTAGCGTCCTTCTGTACCCTGACACTCACCTTGAAGCCTTGGATCGGACTGCCCATTTCGCAGAACACCTTCGGATACTGCTTGATAACCTCATCCGTTGATGAAAATCTCGCTTCCACACAGAAAATCTTACTCCAATGCAGCTTCAGTGATCTCAACCAATTTCTTCCTAGTAAGGCAGGCTTGTCTCCTTTCACTACTATTAGAGGCAAGTTCTGAAATTGATCTTTATATTTCACGGTACGGTGATACGACCTACCACAGGAATTTTCTAACCCGAGTAGCCTCGCAGCTCTATCTTGGATTTCTCCAGTTGAAAAGTCACGCAATTTGTCGCGGTACAGTGACTCCGGTACTACACTCACGGATACACCCGTGTCAATTTCCATTGGTATCTTGAATCCCGCAACATCTATGTGGATTTTGACGCTTTCCGAATCGCTGTCCGTTAACCTCGTGCTCCTGATGACATGTAACTCTAACATCTCCTCGTCCTGTTGTTCTTCCATGCTATGTATTCTCTTGGGATTTCTACTCATAGCTTTGAACGCTGGACTCATAGCTTTAAAAGCTGGTTTACCCTTCAGTCGGCATGCCTGCACAAGATGCTCAGTCTTTCTGCAGAAGAAACACTCTGCTTCACGTATGGACAACTTTGAGCAATGTGTTGTCCCAGGCATCTATAGCACGACTTGGATGCTCTGGTTGAATTTCCAGTTTCTGAGACTTTCGGCCATGCCCGTCTTTTACTTTGAACCTGCAGGTGATTTACCTCGGTTGACTGATGACTGTAATCATTATTTAATTCTCGGGAATATTGTTTGGCCATGCCCATCGACCTCGCTGTCTGACAAGCTATCTCAAAAGTCAAGTCATTCGTCGTCAATAACTTCCTTCTGATTGCATCATTTTTCACCCCACAAACAAAACAATTCCGTAATGCTCAGTTTTGAAAGCTTCCAAAATAACAGTGCATCGATAGCTTTTTTAATGCTACGATGTAATCACTGATATTTCATCAGCCTTTTGATTCCGAATCCCGAAACGATAGCTTTCAGCAATTTCTAACGGTTTGGGATTATAGTGCTGCTCCAGCTTCGTTAAAATCTCTTTAAGTGTTGTGTCCTTTGGCTTGTCAGGCACAAACAGATTTACAAGGGTTTCGTATAATGTTGGACCCGCCTCCGATAAGAAGATCGCTTTCTTACGTTCCAACACAGCCCGGTTCTGGACTGCATTGTCTGGAACTTCGATTATGTTATTTGCAGTGAAATACATTTCTAGCCGATTCACATACGCTTTAAAACGTTCCCAGTCGTGTCTATATTCTCCCAAATGTCCCAATACACCTGCCATTTTAATCTCCAGCTGTTCACACCGTGTGCTGTATTTTACCTCGGATTTTGTAGCTTTTTTCCAAAGACAGAAACTTCCAAAGTCTCTCTGTCGGCTGGCTGAATCCTTCCCCAACAAAATTTAAGCTTTAAATCATCCGAAAAATCCCATCTTCCAATGCCAAATGTGATATATTCACAGAGCACAAGCACACACAGCTTCTAATATGGCAGGCAGTTCTCTCGGAAGTCTCCGGAAATCTGCCTGGTTCTGTTTATTATTAACCCTGCACTTGCAGTACACAATACGTCCACATCCACAGTGTGGAGCTACAAACATTACAAGCTTACAGACATTACAGTAGTACAGTTAAATGGCATTACCACTGTGCAGCTACTGTGGGTTGGTGTCATAATCTGTGCCTAATTTAACAGCAGCTTCCATCTCTATAGCACACCTTATATGCAAGAATAGATTCCAGAGCAATTTACAGAATGGTGGAAATAAAATTCAATGCATTGATCCTCCCTCAGTGGTTCAGAGAGTTTATGCAATGAGGGCTGAGCCCCACAGATCAGAAAAGTCCCAAGTTGGATCCCCTGGGGCCTCCGGATAAGGCCTATTACCTCCGGAAAGGGGCGGTCATGTAGCGGTGTCGAATGGCCGCCGATTTGTAGTCGAATAGCCGCCACTCGCGAAATTCTCCCTGGTAGTTTTTCTGGCGGTCCCCACTTCCACCCCGCTGCTGCCAAACCCACCTAAGTGCGTCATCAAAGCGCACACCGCCGAATGTCCCGCCGCGCAAACAAACTTCACTGTAAAAAATCTTTCAGCCGCCCTCTTGGGTGCCAGGCCACTGGTCCGGCCGAAACCCACCTTGGTGGCCCAGTAGACCTAACTTAAAAAGCTGCAGAGCTCACAGCGGCTCTCCCCTTTAACTGAAGGGGAGAGAAGTGTTGACGCGCCAGCGCGATGACATCACCAGCCCGGTGCTGATGACAGACAGTGGCAGACACTCCGCCCCCATTATGACGGACTTCCATCCCGCTCGGAAAAAACCGACAAAGCTAAATTTCGCAAGATGGGCCGCCGCAAAAACACAACAAAAACAGTACGTGCAATCTATTTCCGACGGGGGTGAATTTCGGACCCCAGTCTATTGTATTAGCTCATTGCAGCTAGTGAAGTTGTAGGGGCACAATTAATTGGCCTCAGAACACCAGGGAAGAGGCAGGGGAGGGGACAATCAGCCAGTTGCCTGCTCTGATCAAGTGTCTCCTGCTGGATGTGTGCATGTGTAGATGCAAGATGAAGACAGTTATCACAGGCTGTAACATTCCCTGCAGTCAAGTAGGATGATAACATTTATTGTCAAGGCTCACATATAAATAAAGGTCACATGTGTGATGCTGAAGGGTGACTTGATGCCACCTGGCAGTGTCATCAGTTTTTTAAATTAATTCTTGGGACGCCAAGGCCAGCATTTATTGCTCATTCCTATTTACTCTTGAGAAGGTGTTGGTGAGGCTTCTTCTTTACTGCTGCAGCCCACATAGTGAAGGTGCTCCCATAATGCTGTTAGGCAGGGACTGCCAGGATATTGACACAGCAACGATGAAGGAACGGCGATATATGTCTAAGTCAGAATGATGAGTAACTTGGAGGTGCCCATGCACCTGCTGCCTTGTCCTTCTAGGTGGTGAATATCATGGGTTTCAGAGGTGCTGCCAAAAAAGCCTTGGTGTGTTGCTGCAGTGCATCTTGTAGCTAGGACACATTGCAGCAACAGTACATTATGGTGGAGGAGGTAGAGGTTTAGGCTGGTGGATGAGGTGCTGATCAAATGGGCTGCTTTGTCCTGATGAGCTTCGTGAGTGTTGTTGGAGCTGCATTCATCTAGGCAAGTGATGAGTATTCCTGAATGATGCCTTGTAGGTGGTGGAGAAGCTTTGCCGAGTCAGGTTGTGAGCCACTCACCACAGCCTCCGACCTGCTCCAGTAGCCATGGCATTTCTGTGGTTGGTTTAGCTGAGTTCCAGGTCAGTGGTGACCTCCAGGATTTTGATGGTGAGGGACAAGGCAATGGTAATGCCACTGAATGCCATGGGGAGTTGTGAATGGTGAGACCATCTATCAGGTGCCTCTGCCACTTCCCTCCCTTCCCCTAGCCCACCAGGCTAAACTTCCTCTAAGGTTCCCCCTGCCCTAGCTTCGAAGTTGCACCTTTCTCTAGTTTTTTTCCTATCTCCCCTCATGCCCTCTCCGGGCTCATCTTATCCATGAGATCCACTTCCTGCTCCCTCGACCCTATTCACACTAAACTGCTGACCACTCAACTTCCCTTCCTGTCTTCCATGTTAGTTGATATTGTTAACGGCGCTCTCTCCTCAGAGACTCTTCCCCTCGCCTTCAAATCTGGCATCACCACCCTCTCCTCAAAAAACCCCTTCACCCCTCCGTCCTTCATAGAATCATGGAAATTTATGGCACAGAAGGAGGCCAGTCGGCCCATTGAGTCTGTGCCAGCCAAAAAGAACTATCCAGCCAAATCCCACTTTCCAGCTCTTGGTCTGTAGCCTTGTAGCTTACAGCACTTCAAGTGTACATCCAAGTACTTTTAAAAAATGTGATGAGGGTTTCTGCCTCTACCACCCTTTCAGGCAGTGAGTTCCAGACCCCCACCACCTTCTGGGTGAAAAAAAATTCTCAACTCCCGTCTAATCATTTTATCAATTACTTTAAATCAATGCCCCCTAGTATTTGACCTATCTGCTAATGGAAATAGTTCCTCAAATGACACTCCTTTAAACCTACCTCTTTAACCAAGCCTTTGGTCATTCCCCCTAATAATTCCTGACGTGGCTTGGTGTCAAATTGTGTTTTAAAATGCTCCTGTGAGGCACCTTAGGACATTTTACTGTGTTAAAGGTGCTAAGGGCTAGATTTTGGGCTTTTTGGATTTCAGGGCGTTAACCGCGGCGGGGCGTTAAAGTTAGTGCCTGAAAATAGTTTGCGCCTTCGACTGCATGTTTCAGCGAAAATGTAAGTCGGAGGAGCGTTGGCATTAATCAGGCGTTGCACAACTGATTTTGAGTGCCCGAGTCGAAACTTGCAACGCTAAAGGAGGCGGCCATTTTGCGCATGCACAGTGATGTGTTTTTTTTCCCGGTCACAAACGCTAATGCAGGGTGCGGCAGCTTCCTGTGCGCATGTGCATAACAACCGCCCCACTTCAGCCACTTTTGCAGAGATGGAGGAGTAGGAGGGAAGGCAACGATCAGGGCGCTTCACTAATGAGACAAGTGAGGCCTTAGTGTACGCAGTTGAGAGGAGGTGGTCCTCACTCCATCTTGCTGGGGGAGCCAGATCACGCCCACCTGTTTTTAAGAGACTGTAGAGGGACAATGCTCAGGAGGCGTCTGCTGCAGACACGGTGGCCAGAACTGCCATTCAGAAAAACGTTCAATGATCTTACCAGGGTCATCAGGGTAAGTACCATTTGCATTTATGTATGCCTCCATTACTTCAAAATGAATCTCACACTTTGTGAAGTTTTTCATGCATATGGTCGCTCTCAACAGTCTGTGGGGCGGCTTTCACAATGCATAAGAAAGATGAAGACTTACTTCTGCACCCATTGACCTCTAATGATTCATGCACATAAACTCAATTATTTACATCCTTCTTCACAATATACTCCGTGTTGCTCTGCCTTTCAGAAAGATCACCATGTTACATCCCTATAACCTCCTAACAATTCCTCACAAAGCACATGCAATATTCAAACAGATTGAATGGAAGCCACTGGAACATTCACACAGTATTACCTACTGTACTATGGTAGGCATGTGTACCACAACAACAGAGAAACCCTTTTTATTTTTCTCTTTGCAGTCAAAGCACTCCCACAACAGGAGGGAGCAGCTGCGGGCAGGCAGAGCGCCGCCACGATTATTGCCACTGACTGATGTCGAGGAACGGGTGTCGGCCCTCATAGGTGTACCAGCTCAGACAGTTGCCGGGGGCGATGATTAGCTCCCTTCAGGTAGTGAGAGTATGTAAATGGATTGAGTGACTGAAGAGACTGCATTGCAACATATAATGAAGTGGCGGCAGGCCTTCAAATGCACATGTGCAATGCCACCTTCCTCATGTCACCATTCCCCCTCCCTTGCTGCGAACAAACGTCTGTTGTTTTCTATTTGCAGATGACCAGCCACAAGTGCAGCATCCTTCAAGGGAGTCCTCTACATCTGGCCATGGGGGAGATGATGAGGGAGGGGAAGAGAATGTTCTACCTGAGCCTCAGAGCCCACCAATTGCCCGCCTGGCCTCACTACATCTGAGGACGAGGTGGGATTTCCTGGGGGTTTGAGGAGTCGGAGATTCCTGGCCCCAGTCGCGTACAGCAGCGCAGTGCGAGAGGGGAATCTCGCAGGCCAGCTCTCCAAGGGTGAGTCGGCAAAGTCGGTCTGCTTAACGACAGACAGACATGGAATTGGACTTGGTGGAAATGTCCAGGGAAACAACAGGAATGCACTGTGAACGTATGAAAGCATTGGGACAGATCCCAGAGAGCACTGACAAGCTCACTGCGACTGTTGTGGAGGCAGCATCACAGGTTGTCAGTGTGATTTGGGAGTCCAGCGAGGTCATCATTGCCCACGCACAGAGGCTGGTGGTCTTGAGCAGCAACAGTGGCATTCCAGAGAGTGTGGCATGTGTCCTTGAGCACGTCGCAGATTTGGGTGCATCACAGGCACAAGCTTTGCCTCAGCATGGTCAACTGATGCAATCGATGTCTGCTACCATATTCTTTGCTTTCCCCACTGTCCAATGGGGAAGGGACGGGTCCAGCAAGTTGTGGAAACACATCATGCTCCAGATGCTCAGGACCAGTCCCGTCGGAGAGTCAGTGGCTCCCAGGAAATGGAAGATGTTGTCTCCGGCTCCCATCAATGACATCATAACCATGCACCATACACGATTGACACCCCAGCCACCAGTGACAGCTCCCGTCGATGATGAGGCACAGCAGTCCGCAGCCGGGCCTTCCAGGCCAAGAGCTGGTGCAGGGCGTCCTCAGACGCCATCTGCATTGTCTGGCCCCCCAACACAGCAGATTGCTAGCAGCCTTGCTGTAGGCACTGATGCCTCATTTAGGAGGAGCAGCAGGCGTAGGAGGGGGAAAATGTGGATAAGAGTCATTAAGGCCTGGCACAAGTTGTTGTTCATGGATGTATGCAGTTTTGTGTTTATTTACATTTACTTTAGCCATTGTATAGTTTAGGGATTTTTTGGGGGAAACATTGTTAATTACTGATGTCTATAAAAATGATTGTTTGAGCTTTGCCATTGGTGTCTTGTGTTTCATTGCAGAATTAAATGTAGAATAGCCAGCATGATGGCATGGAGCAGTGAGCCAATGCTGCAACCCCACCTTCCCTGTTCAAGCAAACTGGTCAAGGATGAGCTGTCGACGTAAGGCTCTTGCTGTGGCCACATCTCCTCGCTGCCTCCCCTGTGATTGTGGTCTTACTGCAATGGGTTCCTTGCCAGTCTGCTCTTCCTCGCCCTCCTCCTGAGGTGGTCCTGCAATCCCCACTGGCAATGCCTGGCCCCTCATGATGGCTAAGTTGTGTAGCATGCAGCACATGACAATGAATTCCGAGACCTGTTGTGGGGAGTATTGAAGACTGCCTCCAGAGCGGTCCAGACATCGGAAGCACTGCTTCAGCACACCTATTGCCTGTTCGATGATATTGCGGGTGGCTGCATGGCTCTCATTATAGCGCTGTTCGGCTACTGTGGCGATGTTCCGGAGGGGGGTCATAAGCCAGGTGGCCAGGCTGTATCCTTTGTCCCCGATCAGCCAGCCCTGGCCTTGTCTTTGTCGCTGAAACATTTGAGACACTGCTCTCATGCAAGATGAAAGCATCATGTATGCTCTCTGGATAGCAGGCATTAACTGTGAGCATGTGCTTTGTGTGGTCGCAGACCAGCTATATGTTTAGGGAGTGGTATCCCTTTCGGTTTCTGAAGAACTCTGCATTGATAATGATGCTCGTAAGGCGTTGTGTGTGCAGTCAATGACACCTTGAACCTTGGGTAAGCTTGAAAATCGTCCAAACCCTACAGCCCTCTCATTCAGGCTGTCCCTGCTCATTGGGAACTTTATGAAGTCCATTCTGCGTGCGCAGCCTTGTAATCTGGCAGCAATGTGCAGCATGCTGCGAGATGCTGCATATGTCCCCTGCTGCTGCATGGAAGGAGCTGGAGGCATAGAAGGCCATCGCCACTGTAACCTTCACCTCGACAGGCAGCGCAATCCTGTTGGCGCGGATAGGCTGTAGGTCTGCCTGTAGGAGCTGGCATATCTCTGTCAGCACTTCTTTTTGCACAACCTTTTAATGCACTGCGCCTGAGATGTGGAGGTATGAGTGATGTTCCCTGTAAACCCATGAGGGTAAGGCCTTCTCCTCATACGTCTGCGACCTCTTCGAATCTGTGGCCCAACATGGCCAAGAGCCCTCCTTCCAGCTTGAAGCCGCCTGCCAATAGCAACCAGCATGATACGCTGGCGAATTCGCATTGCCCCCAGTGAAATCTCTCACTGACCTTGTAAGCGAAGTGTCATGGCACATAAAAGTGCTGTTTGCAAATCGTAGCCTCAGGCAGCGTTCTGCACGCAACCGTAGCAATCACTGACAACTGCGATATAAGATTCTCCAGCCTCAATTTAAATATGCCACCAGTCGTGCCTGCTGCACCCTGGGACTATCTGTTTTTTTCAGGAGTTTCCTGGGGTGGTCGCTAAATGAGGTGTTAGGGTCGAAAGTTCCATCCCGGGTGCAAAAACAGCCTTGCATGGCGATTTACGTCATAATCACGCTGAAAACGGAGCAAACCAATAGCCGAATCTTCTGGCTGGGCACTAAAGCCTGGACGCCCGGAATCATGCCCAGAAACAGCATTTAACACCTCGCCGGGGCACTAAATAAGGCGCAAAATAGCAAAAAATCCAGCCCTAAATAAATACCAGTTGTTGTTTTTCTTGTTGGCATTTGTGTGGTGCAAATGTTACTTGCCACTTATTTGCCTAAGCTTGGGTCTTGTCCAGGTCTTATAACATGCGGGAATGGACTGCTTCATTATCTGAGGAATTGTGAATGGAGATGAATACTGTATAATCATCAGCAAAGAGTCCTATGTCTGACTTAATGATGGAGGAAGGTCATCGATATAGCACCTGTAGATAGTTGGGCCTAGACGCTGCCCTGAGGAACACCTGCAGTGATGCCCTGGGGCCTAGATGATTGGACTTGTCCTGCTTCTTATGGACAAGACATACCTGAGCAATTTTCCACATTGTCAGGTAGATGCCAGTATAGTAGCTGTACTGGAACAGTTTGGGTGGGGTGCCTGGCTAGTCCTGGAGCACATGTCATTAGCACAACAGATAAGATTTTATAAAGTCTTGATGTCACAGAAAGTGAATCGAATTGGTTTAAGACTGGCATTTGTGATGGTGGGACCTCATGAGAAGCCCCTGAAGGATCATTCACTCAGCACTTTTGGCTGAAGATGATTACAAATGCTTCAGTCTTGTCTTTTGCACTCATATGTTAGGCTCAGACATTGTTGAACATGGCGATATTCATAGAGGCTCCTCCTCCCATTAGTTGTTTAATTGTGCACCACCATTCAGGACTGGATGTGGCAGGCCTGCAAAGCTTTGACGTGGTCCGTTGGTTGTGGGCTCACTTAGCTGTGTCTATAGCATGCTGCTTTAGCTGTTACGCAGGTTGGCACATCATTTTTCGGGATGCTTGGTGTTGCTCCCGATTAGCTCTTCTACACTCCTCATTAAACCAAGGTTAGTCATCTGGTTACATGTTAATGGAGAAGCAAAGGATATGCCGGGCCCTAAGCTTATAGATAGTGGTGGTATACAATTCTGCTGCTGCTGATGGCCCATAGTGCCTCATGGATGTCCAATTTTGAACTGCAAGGTCTGTTCTTTATCCCATTTTGCACAATGGTAGTGCCACACGACATGATGGTGTCTTCAGTGTGATGTCAAGACTTGGTCTCAATAACTTCTATGCAGTGGTCGGTCCTATGAATGCTGTTATGGACAGATGCATCTGCAACAGATAGACTGATGAAGATGAGTCACCTTCCGCAAGCCCAGTCTGGCAGCTATGTCCTTCAGGACTCGTCAAGCTCTGTCGGCGGTGGTACTACAAAGTCATCCTTGGTGATGGACATTGAAGTGCCCCACTCAGAATCAATTCTGTGCCCTTGCTTCCTCAACATGGAGGAATACTAATTGATCGGCTGAGGGAGGGTGGTAGGCGGTAATCAGCAGGTGGTTTAGTTGCCCATGTTTGATCTGAAGTCATAAGACTTCATGGGCTCTAGAATAAGTATTGCGGCCTACCAGGACCACTCCTCTCAGTTGTATAACACTGTGCCCCAAGCTCTAGTGGATCTGTCCTGCCAGTCTGACAGGATATACCCAGGGATGGTGATGGAGAAGTCTGGGACATTGTTTCTGTTAATATGACTATGTCGGGCTTTGCTTGACTAGTCGATGGGAAATCTCTCCCAACTTTGGTACCAGTTCCCAGATGTTAGTTTGAGGAACTTTGAAGAGTCATCTGGGCTGGATGTGCCTTTGTCATATCCTGATTCAATGCTTCGATTGCAGCCGAGTGATCCAAACTACGTTGGTGTGGGATTAAAATCACTAGACTGGGTGAGGACAGCAGGTTTCCTTCCCCAAAAGACATTAGTGGAACAGTTGGGTTTTTACATCAATCTGAAAGCTTTACGGTCACTTTTACTGATACCAGCTTCAAATTTCCAAATTTTTACAAATTGAATTGAAATTCTCAAACTGCTGTGGTGGGATTTGAGATGAAGAGGGATCAAGGAAGAAATTTAGTGGAGAAATTGGTGAAAAAAATAAACAAATACATATTTTTAATAGTTTTTTCATTTCTGTTACTATAAATGAAAGGTGAAAGAGTCAGTTCTTCTTATTTTGTTAAATCTAACTGAAAACATTTTGAACAGATTGCCCGATGCAAATATATGTGCAATTTAATTTTTAAACATTGGGGCCGAAATTGCCCCGTCCGGGGGCAGTAACCTTCTGGGCCCAGGTCAGTTATCGCCTGGGCCGGAAGTCCTGCCCTCGGCGTGGAATTGCCCTTTGCACTCCTCAAACAATGCTGAGCGTTGTCTCAGGCACTCTACCTCGTTGGAGGGGTGCTCCCGGGACATCAGCACGGCACTGCGATCAGTGCGGCGCTGAAGATGTCAGCGCTACGCAGAAGCTCCACAACGTTCCTCCCCTTCAGTTGAAGGGGAGGGCTGCTGCAGACTCTGCAGGCCCTTTGGTGGCCACCACTGGGCCACCAGGGACAATCTCGACTGGGCCAGCAGCTCGGCACCCAAAGAGGCGTGCCGGGCTGCGTGATAGCGGTCCAGTCGAGACGAGGGCTGCCATTGTTGGGCCGACGGAAAAGTCGGCCGACAAAAAAAAAATGGCAGCTCTTAAGGGAGGGCAGCACTAATGGGGCGCAAAAAAGGGGCAATTGCGGCCCCGTAGTGTCTTCCTTAATGCAGCCATTTATATATAATTTAATGAAACAACTAAATATTTAATATACGGTGAAGGCTGATTATCCAAATGTTAGAACTGGCAGGATTTCAATTCCAATGTCCTGGAGAAACAAATATTACACTGACAAATAGTTTATTTATTTTTTTAATTTTCTGCATTCACATTAAATATTCCATTTTAAAAACTACTCTGATAATTCATTACTAGAAAAATTGGAACATCTGTCAATAGGGGGACACAAGTTGTCAAGTAAGGCAAAATGAATGAACATCTGAGAGAGAGCCAAACAAGAACCTTTGGAAGATAATATCCACTTTCTGTGAATGGTTAATCTTTCTGTCAATCATAAAAAGCACAAGCATGTTCTTTTGAGATACAAACATTTTTTTGGAAGGCAATGGATGTAAATCACCATGGGGTAAAAATTCATCCCAGGGTGCACTGAAACCAAGGGGATTGATAGAAATTGGTTCTCAGGCCTCATCAGCATTCTCAGGACAAGCTGCCAGCATTGGTCGTGCTTTCACAAGCATCACCATCATCATAGGCAGTCCCTCAAAATCGAGAAAGACTATAAAAGTGAGTTCTTAGGTGACTGAACAGTCCAATACGGGAATTACAGTCTCTGTCACAGGTGGGACAGACAGTCATCGAGGGAAAGGGTGGGTGGAACTGGTTTGCCACATGCTCCTTCCACTGTTTACACTTGCTTTCTGCATGCTCTCAGCGATGAGACTCGAGGTGCTCAAAGCCCTCCCGGAGCTCTTCCTCCACTTAGGGCGGTCTTTGGCCAGGGACTCCCAGGTGTCGGTGGGGATGTTGTATTTTATCAAGGAGGCTTTGAAACGTTTCCTCTGCCCACCTGGGGCTTGCTTGCCGTGTAGGAGTTCCGAGTAGAGTACTTGCTTTGTGTCAGGCATGCGAACAATGTGGCCCGCCCAACAGAGCTGGTCGAGTGTGGTCAGTGCTTCGATGCTGCGGATGTTGGCCTGATCAAGCACGTTGGCACGTCTGTCCTCCCAGAGGATTTGCAGAGTCTTGCGGAGACATCGTTGGTGGTATTTCTCCAGCAATTTGAGGTGTCTACTGTATATGGTCCATGTCTCTGAGCCATACAGGAGGGCGGGTATCACTACAGCCCTGTAGACCATGAGCTTGGTGGCAAATTTGAAGGCCTGATCTTTGTACACTCTCTTCCTCGGGCGGCCGAAGGCTGCGCTGGCGCACTGGAGGCGGTGTTGAACCTCGTCGTCGATGTCTGCCCTTGCTGATAGTCACTGTTGTCATGTAGGAATGTTGTATATGATGGACAGCAAAACACAAACTTTTTGTTCCTCACTCACTTTTTTTGCAGAAGATCGCAGATTACTGTTGACAAGTCTTCTACCAATGTTAATCTGCCTCAGACGAGCACTATTAGCAAGTTACAAGATATGTACCTAAATCTATTCTGCTTGATGGATAGAGGTTATGGCTGTAAGTTTTGCTGCTATTTGGGATAATTACTTGCACTATTTACGGAAAATATTTCCAGCACCACAAGGAAGAGATAATTAATTAATTGATCCCCTTTATATTTCAGATCACAGCCACAAAGGTTTTTAGTCCTTTCAACAGTTAAAACTGCTAATAAACAAAACTTGCATTACACATTTAATGGCTGGATAAGGGTCTTTAATTTCTATTCTCATGAGAAGACACTCAGTATAGCAATGCAATTAAGCAGACCCATTATTCAACAGCAACATCTGAAATAAACTGCCGTAAGATATTTTGAGATAACCCAAAGCTTAAATATCAGCTACTTCATCTCTATAGATCTTGATTTAATTCATGATTATGTGGAGAACATTCAGTGCAAAGTACTATATCATACGACATTGTAACCCCCGTTTCCGAGCAGAAAATAAAATGAACCATTTTAAAAAAAAGCTACTGGTCATTGCATATGGGGAGTCAAGACTAAGTGTAGTCTTCAGATAAAGTGGGATAAGAGGCCAGCGGATAATTGGACCAGGGCGTAGAGATGCAATTCAGTTAACTTTTTTAAGTCATACGCTCTGTTCTTAATTTGCTGTGTGCAAGTTGGCTGCCGCGTTTCCCACATTACAACAGTAATTACATTCCAAAAATACTTCATGGGCTGTAAAGCGCTTTGAGATGTCCGGTAGTCATAAAAGGCGCTATATAAATGCAGTCTTTATTTTTTATTATTTATAGTTAAATAGCAACATTTACAACACTTTCAGATGCAGAGACGTAGATAAGGTCAGAGCATAGGAGTTTCTCTGCAGTGGAGGTTGAGGAGCTGGGAGACGCTAGCGGCAGGATATAATTATAATGTGACAAATTTAAATTGGTTTTAGAAATTTATCATGGAAAAAGTTGACATAAACTGCAACAAAATTTTGACAACAGGAAGCCAAACAGTGCAGACAGGAAGTGTACAGAGACGTATTTTTTTAATACAAGTTACTCGTCAATCTCCCATTGCATTGCACAAGGGGTCAAGATTTCAGGTGAAGCAGAATTACAGGGAAGAGGGTACTGAGGCGAATTGTGACATTGGAGGTGAGTAGAATGTGAATGCAGAGAGGGAAGGTAGAGCCATGTTTCATACCAGTTTGATTATTGAAGTTAGGACATTGCATCAATTAATGATTGATTTCAGAGAGGTTTTTGAAACCAGATCATAGATGAAGTTTGTGAGCAGAGGTTGAACTGCAGCTCTATGTGATGTTTTTAAACTTCAATAAAGTTACTGCTTTTCACTTAATGTTAGATTACAAAGAGAAAAATTACAAGTTCAAAGATAAGAATATTTTGACAGTTAAAAAAAATATTATTTTAGCCCTGAATTGCCAGGTCTGCTATTTTTACTTGAGCTCAAATGCACAAAATTGTAAACATGAACTGGGGTTGAAGTAAATGATAATTTCTCCATTTCTTCTGGATCAAAGAATTACATTTCAACATAAAATTCCAGAATTTTTTACTCAGGTCTTTCTTTTAATGCTCTCTGCACCATATGTCAACCACCATGCCCCCACACCAAATCAATGTAGAAAGCAGAGAAGATGCTCAGACATCCACCATTTTAAAAGAAGCCCTGAGCTGGTGTGAAAGAAGACTGGCCTGTGGTGACTGAGTCTCAGTTTTTTGTCTTTCCATGTGGAAAAGCATCAGCTCTTCACTTGCTGCTGGTTCTTCAACAGCACAGTTGAGAACAGGAACCCGTTGTGGAGGAAAATTATGATTCACATGGTGCTGCAGTCCTCAGCCTTTACAAGTTTCTAGAATTTTTTCCAAAAAAGAATTTTTCCAAAAGGTGTAATTCATTCACATGATTAAAATGGCTACTCTAGTCCTTCACTAAAAGACTTGCAGATAGAGTACACGTGTTATGGCTCCGAACACAGCACTCTGAAAAATAACCTTGTGCATAGCTCCCCAAAGCCACATTATTAAGCTACCGTTCTATTTAATTTAGCAACCTACTGACAGACAGATTGAAAAAGAAATGTTAGTTAATTTTAGTATGAAATTTATTTATAGGTCCATGTAATATGGGAACTCATAATAGTTTCCTAGCTTTTGTTTAACAGTGTAAACTGACAAGACTGATTAATACACTAGTGCTCAGAGTCAGAGGTCATACACATATGATTTATTGAAACACAGCAACAAATATGTGGGCAAAGCCAAAAATAGAGACAACCTCAAAGACACAATCAGCATGAGCAAAAGCTGTCACTGCATGGTCATATTTAGGTGTTATTCATCGCTTAAACATAATTACTATTACATGTTATACTATATAATGTAGCCTCCTAATCATAACATATTCAGCAGCATTGTCCAGGGCCCCAAACACTCCTTTCAGGTGAAACAGCGATTTACTTGTACTTCTTTCAATTTCGTATACTGTATTCGCTGCTCACGATGTAGTCTCCTCTACATTGGGGAGACCAAACGCAGATTGAGTGACCGCTTTGCAGAACACCTCTGTTCAGTCCGTAAGCATGACCCCGAGCTTCCGGTCGCCTGTCACTTTTAATTCTCCGCTCCACTCCCACTGTGACCTCTCCGTCCTCGGCCTCCTACTGTTCCAATGAAGTTCAACACAAGCTCGAGGAACAGCACCTCATCTTTCGTTTAGGCACTTTACAGCCTTCTGGACTCACCATTGAGCTCAACAATTTCAAACTATAACCTCTGCCCATATTTTGTTCCCAGTCCTCCTCTTTTTTTTTTACAAACCCCTCCCCCTTCCTTTTTATTTTTTTCTGTTTTCCATGGCAGCTAGTAATTATTCCACTATTCACACCCCATCTAGACTCATCTTTTGTTTCCTAACTTGTGGCATTACCATCTCAATTTGGCCTATCATCCCTTTTGTCTTTCAAATCACTCCTCCCTTCCACCCTATCACAGACTTTTCCTTTTGTTCTTTCCTCCCTTTCCCCTTTCAGTGCCCTTGCATTTCCTTAAGAATCTGTTACATTTCAAACTTTTGCCAGTTCTGACGAAGGGTCACAGACCCGAAACGTTGACTCTGTTTCTCTCCACAGATGCTGCCTGACCCGGAGATTTACAGCATTTTCTATTTTTATTTCAGATTCCAGTATCCGCATTATTTTGCTTTTATATTCAGTAGCTTATATATTTCTGCTTCATGAAACACAGAATCTCGAAACTGTATCTAATAGTACAAACTAGTAGTGTGCTAAACTAAATCAGTGGAACCTCTCTTTTAAGACTCCTCTAATTACCTATCATATATGACCATAATATTTTGGCTGAAAAGTCTCTCTGTTGGAATTAACCTCTATTGAGGGATTGAATCCAACCAGTATTCAGGCTCTAGATGATCGTGTCTAATTGTTTCACCAGCAATTAATGATTGTGCTGATCAAAGGAAGCAGTATTTGGATGTAAATTTAGGCAGAGATTTTGTTTGTCAAGAAAACAAATTGATAAAACAGCTTTGTAGGCCAAGTCTTACTTGTGTATTGTCTTTGGAGATTGTGATTAAAAATCATTTCAATTTATACTGTGTTAAAGTGGAGATTCTGGATGTAAATGTCAACACTTTCGGTTTTTCAATGAGCCACTTCCACCTTGAAATCTGAAAAGTTGTGGCACTGGGAGTGCTGCACTTGAGTGTGGTACAATCCAGACACTGCAACCAACTCCCAATAAATCCAACTGATTGATAATGATTATTTCACACTAAATATGGAGAAACCCAATGTGGATGGAAAGCTGCCAATGTTAATGTTGGAAAGGTCTCTGAACAGATTGAAGTAATTGATTCATAAGTTAGTGCTAACTGCCAAGGACAGAGGAGTCTCCTGAAAGGTCTGGTACTGCTTAGATCATCATAGTATAGGATGCTAATGACAGTGAGCCTGTTTTTCTGCAATCAGTGTATGAAAAAAACCTTGCATTTATATAGCTCCTTTCATGTCCTGAGGATGTTCCAAAGTGCTTCACAGCCAATGATTTACTTTTGAAATGGAGGAATTATTGCTATATAGGGATAGCACATCAGAAAATCTACCCAAAGGAACCAGCGTGATCACATCAAATATCACTAACTTGATGATAGTTCCATTGGGGACACAGTGTACTCTTCCACTAATCATACTTCTTTTACAGTCTGAAGTGTTTGAACAATGTACATTGTGTTAATTTTTGTATGGTCACTTCATGCAATAAGAGACCACTTGTTTTAAGAAACCACTTTTCTTGGTCTTAAAAGACAGGTACCATTACATATACAGTGACCGTTTGAACTCCAGCAGTTACACAATGCACACCCAGGTGTTTGTCCACTTTATGCAAAATCTGTCACATCTTCCTTTCATGAAAAAATAAAAAACATGAAAATAACTAGTTAAGGTATTGACTTTGCTTACACATCACTGCGATACATAACCACAATTTCTTTCCATAAAATTTAATGAATTATTTGGAACATTAGAATAGGCTTCCGGAAAAGCCATTTGGCCCATCTAACTCACTATATATGAAGATAGAACTATCTTAACTATCTCTTCGGTACCCACCCTATTACCCAGTAACACCCACACAACAGATAGGATAGTCTACCTTCTGCACACATGATGAGTTGAACTGAATTAGACAAAATAGCTGAAATTTTCCTCGCTCTTTAGGTACCTCTCCCTCAGCAAACACTGCACTTCTCATCAACAAAATGGGCACACTACACCTTCCTGAATGTTGGTATATTTGCAACAAATTGCTGCTCTTCCAAGGCACCTTGTACCTCAATTATTAGTGACAAAAAGCATAACAAGATTGAGGCACATCTTGCCATTTCAGCAAAACATGTCATTCCATTTCCAGGGTTGTCTTTTTGCTGGAATCACTCTAAAGAAGTAATAAATATATAGGCGGTGAAATTCGATAAGGCCCGAAAACACGGTGGCACTGTGGGCCGAGATTTGCTCATGCCCATTTAGAAAGCGCAGGCAGCACGTTAATTTGGTGCTTCCTGCTGATTTGAATGATTTTAGCGCACAGCCCAGCGGTGAATGCGCTGGTTCAGGCTGTGCGCTCAGCAGGAAGCCCAATGTCATGTTGCTGTAGCAACGCTGCATTCTCTAAAAGCAAGGCTGTCATTTTTGAAGCAGTCTCTAGCCCCTTAAAGCTCAACTGCCTTCTGAAATTAATTAGGCAGTCTTCAGCTCTTAAAGCTGAACGGCCTTCTGCATATTAAAATTGATAAAAGTGCTTCAGCTTCAGCTCAGCAGGCCAGGGAAAGGGCACCCAAGGTCTTGCACGCAGCACTCCAGCTTTGTGCAGGGGGGCAACACTGGAAGAGAGGTCCTCTACCCACAGCAGGCAAGGAGGCCTTCCAGAAAGAAAGTTGTGGGAGCAGAACGTCTAGGAGATCACTGCCAGCAGCGTTGCCGCCCCTTCCAGGACCTGGCTCCAGTGCCCAAAGAAGTTTCATGACCGTAGCCAAGCGGTCAAGGTCAGTGAATGCATCTTCAAAGGCCAACTCCTACCAAATGTACCACCAGCCTCACACACTGCTCAATGCACGATTCCCCCCACCCCCACCCCTCCAATCACTCACCGACCAACCATCTCTACCAAACACGAGGCACACCTCACATTCCTAGCTTCACATCACCCCCTTGGAGGGGACAGTGCTGTCCATTCTTGACACGGGCATTGCTGATCCTTGGCCAGCGGCAGGGCTAAAAGAATACAAGATGCTGGTATCCTCATACGTTATCCTCCTTATATCCCACTTCCCCCTCATCCCACAATATTTTCTGATGTACAAGCTGCACATGGTATAAGCATGCACCTCTTGCTCTCCCTCCCTCACCGCACCATAACCCTAGCCTTGTGTCTTCCTCATTTCAGACACCCAAGAAATCCAGCCTGCCCAGCCAGTGGTTGACCAAGAAGAGGGAGAGGAGAAACACTGTCACTTGATTTCACACTCTCAGCCACTAGCTCCTCGAGGTAGTCCTGCAAGGCCATCTGCAGTGTCCCACACTCCATCAGCCATGCTGCAGCCACTGCTCGACATCAATAGGATAGATCATGACACACGCAAAAAATACATCACCGAGGGAATGCACAAGGGTGATTCGTTGATTTTTTGATGTCATATTGGATGCATATAAGGATAAAGTTGGATTGGAAAGTTTGCTTTATGGTAGCTTTTATTTCAACATTGTGGCCAAGAAGACGCTGTGATGATCAGTAACAGAGGGAAGGGAAGGTCAGGTGTGGGACAAATGTTGAAAGGGGAATTCGGGTTGCGATCACTGGTATCGTAGGCGGATGATTTGATCCCGGATATCCTGGCCAGAAAAGGGCTGTCTGGGTTGTGTCCTTCCTTCCGATTCCTCCTCTTCTGCGTCTTCCTCTTCTGCATTTTCCTCTTCCCTCTGTGAGCAGCCTGTCCCCTTTGCTGTCTCTGCTTCATCTCCGTGTGATATTGCAGCCCAAGGGGGCAGCAACTTGAACCCCCAGGACTGTGAGCAAGTGATCTTCCTTTAACATCCAAAGCCTTGTAAGCATGCAGCAACACCCCCGGCACATTTTTAACAACTTTTTACATGTATTGCTCTAAGCCACTACTCCAAGTATTAAAAAACTCCAAAAGCTGAAATCGAAACTTACCCGAAAGATGTGTGTGTCCCTTTAAAAAGCACTGACAGCGTCTCTGTACAACTACTGTACACATTTTCTTCCGTGCCTGGTTAGGAGAGTGGTATGGAGTGCGGCGACATCCAAAATCGTAGTTGTGTGTCAGTTCAAGCGTTGCATGCCAATTGACATCACAATCTGCATATTTACATGGGAGAGGCGAGTGCAGGCAATGACATCGCTGTTGGCCTCTCCAAAATGGCGGCCGCCATGTTCTGTGCCGGAAGCGAGGCGGCCGCCATTTTGTCAATAAAACTAGTCTTAACAGCCGCGCTACAACATCGAATTTTGCGGACATAGAGTATACTGTTTGGAGAATTTTTAATACCACTAATCTGTGTGTTGTCCATCAGTCAGTTATATATTATAACAGCTGTTACTAGCCGTCAACCATTTAGCTGCGAATAAATATTCTATCTGCAAATTCAAAAGCTGTCACGTTTATACTAAAGCTGGTGGTAATGATTCCAGTGAGTGTGCACAAATGCACAGAAAAGAATGGATTATTTTTTTTCTGAAGTAGATTCCCTTACACAGATCAAGTCCCTTAACAAGATTGACTATACTGTACCAAATAGTTTTTTCCGCAACCATTTAGTCAACCCGTCATACATATAAAGCCTTTAAGTGAATTACAGAATAGGTCCACTCCAGGGACTTGAGCATTTAAATCTAGGATGACATTTCAGTGCAGTGCTGAAGGAGTGCTGCATTGTCAGATGTGCCATCTTTCAGATGCGACGTTAAACCGAGGCCCCGTCTGCTCTCTCAGGTGGACGTAAAAGATCCCACAGCATTATTTCGAAGAACAGCAGGGAAGTTATCCCTGGTGTCCTGGCCAATATTTATCCCTCAATCAACATAACAAAAACAGATTATCAGATCATTATCACATTGATGTTTGTGGGACCTTGCTGTGCGCAAATTGGCTGCTGCATTTCCCACATTACAACAATGACTACACTCCAAAAGTACTTAATTGGCTGTAAAATGCTTTGAGACATCTGGTGGTCGTAAAAGGTGCTATATAAATGCAAGTCTTTCTTTTTAAAAAGGTACATTACCAATGATTTCTGCATTTGCGTTTCCTAAAATCAATTGTTTTCAATATTACACATTTAAATGGTATTTTAACCCTGGAATATTCATTAGTAAGGAGAGTCCCCAAAAACGGGCATTGAAATATTGGATGGAATTTTAAGCATCCTATCTTCAAAAGAACATTGATGCAAACATACCAAATCTCATTTACCTCAAGTGAGATTTACTACTGTAATTTGGGTTTAAAAAAATAATTGATTTGAATATATCTTGTCTGAAAAGTAAGTACCACTCTATAAGGATAATTTTGTGAAGTCAGGTTCCTGGTTTGGAGCCTCGCTAGGCGGAAGCACTACACTAACAACTTTATAGTGTTCTAATCCTATCTCCAACCTATACTCCTGCTTTGTGAGACTCCAAACTGGGAGTGAAGTCTCACAAAATGACCCCTTATTTGGAACCATCTCAAATCATTTTGATGTATTTCACTCCTACTATTTACAAGATTTGACAGCAATGGTATTCAACAGAGCTAAGAGTAACAAGATGATTCTGGAATCTAAGACAAAACTGTGGAGAGAGACTCAGAATTAAAATGTTTTTCACTGAAGAAAATAAGATTGAAAGGGGACACGATTAAGGACTTTAAAACGCTGAGACGCACAGACAATGTAGAAATATGCAGGTTACGGAATTTGAAATGTGAACTCATTACCAGCGGAAATGAATAACAAATTAACTAGGCTCAAGCAACACTAAAGATTAGAAGAAAAGATTTTTACGTACTGAGTAGTTGACACACTGCACTGACTCCCCAGCAAAAATAACAAATACTATGATGATTAACCCCTATAAGGGGAGAGATGAATATCTGGTAAAGAATGGAACTGAAAATTGTAAGTATAGCCATAGATACAAAATATGCTGTGGGAAATGATGGCTCCTGTTCCTCTGGAAAGCTCATCTGTGGATGTGTTCAGGGATGATTAATATAGAATGTAAGCTGGTATATTGGATTTGTTTAGTTATTTTTAGACAATTTTATCTGCTTGGAAGCTTGATCTGTGGCTGCTTAAAAAAAGTACGTAAACTGCAGATAGTCCACAAGAATGATCTCACTATTCATCAAAAGGGGTCTGCTTCACCTGTAGCTAAGGACACAAATTCCTGTCCCAATTCCTCGAGATAGGGTCATTTAAATGACTGGATCGGTGCATCAAAGGCACCATCCTGATAAGCTGCCCGATATCAGTGACATCTATTCCGGAGACAGTGCTGCACTTTCAGAGGGTCTTCGAATAAGACATTGAAGTGCGGTCTTACTTATCGATCTGTTCAGTCAACATTAAAAGCTGTTATTCTGGAAGGTTGAGATCAAAATAGATCAAAAGGCCTTCAAAAGTTACAAGAAATAGGTGGCACAGTGAGTTATAACACTCTCTTTTCAGCTTTCTGTTCTTTGGATGAGATGTTAATCTGGAGCCCTGTATGCCTGTTCAGGTGGACTTACAACTAAAAGGGAAGAAGACAGGGTTCATAGTCTGAAAGAATTAAATCAGATGGGGCCTCCTTCATTCAAATTTATCGAGTAAGCTGACCAGTATCTTAACATTCCAACAGCAGACAAATTTAAGCAATCTTCTTCAAATTTTGCTTAAAAATGACTAGTCTCATGAACAGAAAGTGGGAGTTGCAATTTTGAATATTTCCTGCAGGGCTTCCAAAAAGTCTCGGGTCTGAGGAGAAATGAAACTGGGTTTCCCCCACATGGAACTTATCTAAAATATATTTTAACTGTATTGTCAAAATGGCAAGAACCAATAATTAAAAAACCAAGTATCTGACTAATTCCCAATTTCCTTCTCAGTCGTGATGCTAAGAAACCCTTTCCCGGCAAGGGGAGAAACCATTGGTTTAGCTAGCAGCAGTATATGTATGTTGCAATAGATATAGATGTCATGGAAGGTTAATCAAAACAGGAAAAACCTTCTTGCCACAATGTATCCTTGATTTGCCAGCTAGTCAAAAGTTAGCAGTTAAACAAAAACACTCATTCAAGATCTATTTTCATTTACAACCTCTGCGGATCAATTTTGATTACAACGATGTGGTAACTTTCGATGAACCTAGCATCACACCAAGGAATTTTCTTCAAGGGTTCACTTGCTGATTCAAAAACAGCATAAACTATCTTCTAAAGTACATCTTGTTGCTATCAGGCAATACTGCTGTAAGTACTTTGAACAAAGTTCTCAGAGTAGTTTGTTAGTTTTTCAGAAGGAAATGACACATATGCATCCAAACTGTTTATCATTCTCATGTCAACAGGTCATTTTCTTTTTCCAGGAAGACTAAAGCTGCTGAAGCACATCAAATCCAACCATTAACAATGGGCAAGAAACATTCACACAATTTCCCCATGTAGAAATGCATACTGACCACAAAATAAAAAACCCTCATTCTACTTCTAAGTATAGTGTGACAATATTCTAGAATCAACAGTCTATGACTCCCAGTTGTTTTTAGAAACAGAGGAAATGCACTTTGAATTCTGAACATTATATTTGTAATTAAAATTTACCATTCAATTTCTTATACTTAATATTGTTAGGGGTAACTTTCCAACATTGTACACCTACCAGGGAGCTTTGTCAGGTGGGAGCAAAATTTAGACATCTAAATGTATGCACTCAACAGGTAAAGCTCCCCATCAAGAATGCAAAGCTAGAAAATTACCCTGGTTATGTTATCATAACGAGTTGGAGAAATTTTAAAAACCAAGGGGGCGAAACTGAGCCTTTTTATAGCCACATTAGCACCTCTGGGGGGACATAAGATAGTTTCCCCCCCGGGGGAGGGGGTGCTACCGCCTCCCGGGAAGTTGCCCGTAAGTTTGCGGAGGTGCTGCCACAGCAGCGTTGCGCCCCATGGTTAGCACCTCGGGCACATCGTGCAACCGGTGATAGCATCACTGTCGTGTGTGGCAAATCCTTACCGCCCATGCTGACCACTTACCACCCCATGGGGGAAATTGCCCTGAGGGCCTTGAGGCTGGCATGAGCGGATGTCAATGCCAGCTTCGCGAAGCTGGCCGACATCTGCTCACAGGGCGATGCTTAAAAGGCCCACCAGCGCCCCGGGCTGCCATCTTTTTTTGGCAGCCCTCTGGTCGGCTTGACGATGGCAGAGCTACCGTAGCTCAGGCCAACATTGTGCAGTGAAGGAGAGGGGCGTTGAAGCATGTCATTGGTATCCCGCACCAATTGCACCCCGGTTACCGCCCCCAAAGGAAGTGGAGCGCCGGAGATTGCGCTCCGTTTCCTTTCAGGGGCGCTGGCTGCTAAAAGCCCCGGCCCTGGAAGGTTATTGCCCCCCAATCGGGGCGCAGGGCAATTTCGCACCCCGATGGTTTACAATTTGCACTGTTTAGCTATTCGGTTAGCTGTAAAAAAACGTGAGAACTTGAAAATGAGAAGAAGGAAATTAGCGCAGCCAGACTGTGCCATCAATCACATCCAATTCCAGGTTCCACTCTAACCCCAGCGCACAATAAATTACTATTTAATTCCTCTGGTGTTTGAATTAGCACTGAGCAGTGATTTACAGCAGATGACATATGAAATCTGAGCATAAATACGTCTGCAGCTTACAGTTTAAAAAAATGAGACCCAAAAATTCCTAGGAATAGTTGAAGTGGTGGGGGCTGGGGGGGGGGAGGGGAGATGGGGAAAGAGAACCTTAGGTGGAGTGGAACTTGCATTCACCCACTAAAAGTATTCCTGACTCCTTCAGAAATCCGTCAGGACAACTTAATATTTTGGGTAGGCACCCAAGCCATTTCTAACATGTCTGGAATACACACCGAATAATATTCTCCCAAAAGAATGACAGAACCTGCATTTATATAGCGCCTTTCACGAATAGTGCCGTGGGATCTTTTAAATCCACCTGAGGTGGAAGACAGGGCCTCGGATTTACATCTCTTCCTAAAGCCAGCACCTCCAACAGTGCAGTATTCCCTCAGTGTTGCACTAAAGTATCAGTCTAGATTATATATTCAAGTCCCTAGAGGGGGGCTTGAACGCACAACCTTCAGACTCAGAGCCGAGAGTACTACCACTGAACTAAGGCTGATACTTCAGCAATAAAATAGCAAATGTGGTTCTAGATAGCTCAAATAATGGAACTAGAATAGGTCCAGTGTGCCAACTTGTCCTTCTAGCAAACTATGCATAATCTCCACTGTACTGGATTTTTTCCCAAGTAATTTACTCTCCTGAGTAAGATGAATAACCACAGGTAAAATATCCAAAAGGATCAAAATCTTCAACTTTTTTCCCCAATGGTTCTTTGCAAAAGCTCCAGGATATCAATTTAATGATTAACACTTAACTTTGTAAAGTCACAATTGACATAATAGATTTGATTCCCCAATCAGGCACTTGCAGGAAACATTGGCCGCCAGCCCTGATTTTCCATTTATTTAAATTAAATAGTGGAAAATCAGGAACTGGCGCTCACACTTTCCCAACAATTGTTCCCTGCGAGTGTCAGTCAATGCCTTGAGTGCCCAGCGGGAAATTGACCCTAGGATCAGCTGATTTTATATTTTCCATGGGAATTTTTTTTCTGTTAAGAGTGGATAGGAAGGACATATTTACCTTTGCAGAGAGGTCAATAACCAGGGGGCACAGATTTAAAGTAATTGGTAAAAAGATTAGAGGGGAGTTGAGGAGAACTTTGTTCAGCCAGAGGGTGGTGGGGGGCTGGAACTCGTTGCCTGAAAGGGTGGTAAAGGCAGAAATCCTCAACACATTTTTAAAGTATTTGGATATGCATCTAAAGTGCCGTAACCTATAGGGCTGTGGACCAAGAGCAGGAAAGTAGGATTAGGCTGGATAGCTCTTATTCGACCGGCACAAACATGATGGGCCGAATGACCTCCTTCTGTGCCGTAAGTTTCTATGATTCCATGATTTTTAATCACATGTGTGGCTTGCCAGATTTGTAATTGGGTCTCTTAGTTCTACAATTATTGATTAAGTTACACAATCCATGCCTTTCAATGTTTAAAAAATGTGGTTCATATCTCTTCTCAGTGTTTTCTTTGATGGAAAGAAGATTAGTTCTGTGAGCCACTCTTGATAACTTAAGAGCTGTGAATCATAGAACTGTTGTTTATATTTTCTGAAGCCTCTCTAATGAATCAATATCTTGTTGAAGGTAAACTAGTGCAGTTCATGCAAAAAAGCAAATATTACACTGGAAAGTTAAAACAGCATTGTTGAGAAATCTCCTAATAGCATAGTGTGTAACTGCATTGCTTGGTATAGTACAAAGCCATGCAGTCTAGAAAGGTACAAGGTTCAAACTCTGGTCCAAGCTGAGTCAGCTGATTACAACCATGTAGCAATGTAATTGCCCAGTGCCACCTGGGAAACAAAAAAAAAGCCAGATTTCTTGCTCTATTGCTATTTAGTGACCCTGCTGGAAAGCATCAGGTGAGGACAGAAATAGCCATAGTAAAAACAACTCCACAGATGAACAGCATGTGGACACTGACATATAATGAACTTACTTAACTTGGTCTTGTAGGACTTACTTATTAATTAACTATTTTGCATTTATGCTAAAAAAAAGATCCCTCCTGCTGATAGAAATCTATCTTCTTATTAACTGCTCTTATAGAATCATAGAATTTTACAGCACAGAAGTAGGCCAATCAGTCAATTGTGCCTGTGCCGGCTCTTTGAAAGTGCTATCCAATTAGTATCACTCCCCCGCTCTTTCTCCATAACTCTGCAATTTTCTCCTTTTCAAGAATTTATCCAATTCTCTTTTGAAAGTTATTATTCACCACTCTTTCAGGCAGCGCATGCTAGATCATAACTCGCTGCATAAAAAAAATTCTCCTCATCTCCAATGTTTCCGCAAATTCTTTTTTTGCGTATGCGTGGTCCATTCAATTTATCATGCATGAGCAGTTATTTCAATTGTAAAGACATTGAGTAGCCTGCATGGGACCTCCAGCCACCCAATTTAACAGGAGCATTGCTCATCTCACCTCTGGCTCTTTTGCCAATTATCTTAAATCCGTATTCTCTGTTCATTTTAGTTAGTTTCAACTGGGCATTAGTAAAATTTCTGTCTCTTACTACTCAGTGACTACTTACATCTTAAAATAACTCTTATTTTTTCCATTTTGTTTGATAAACGAAAGAGAATTTCTGGATGAAGCATGTAGCCTTTGTTTGGCTCTTCCGCCATATCCCAGACGAAATAAGGAACCGGTCACATTTCATCCAATGAATAAGGCTATATTCTATCAATCTGTAGCATCCAGGATCATGACACTAATAGTAGCGAGACTACTGCATTTGTCCTTGTACATTACTAGGGAAACTAAGATTAGGTTGAGAAAAGTTACAGATATCCCTCCTCCCACAGGCTCAGCTCTGAAATGGTCGACCTGCATGTAGACAGAATGCAGTCACTTCATTTATAAAAGTCTTTCTTAAAATAATGTTTGATATGGTTTATGCTTGTATGTCATTAGTGGTAAACATAGAAACATAGAAAATAGGTGCAGGAGTAGGTCATTTGGTCCTTCGAGCCTGCACCACCATTCAATATGATCATGGCTGATCATGCAACTCCAGTACCCCATTCCTGCTTTCTCTCCATACCCCTTGATCCCTTTAGCCGTAAGGACCACATCTAACTCCCTTTTGAATATATCTAACCAACTGGCCTCAACAAATTTCTGTGGTAGAGAATACCACAGGTTCACAATTCTCTGAGTGAAGAAGTTTCTCCTCATCTCGGTCCTAAATGGCTTACCCCTTATCCTTAGACAGTGACCCCTTGTTCTGGACTTCCCCAACATCGGTAACATTCTTCCTGCATCTAACCTGTCCAATCCCGTCAGGATTTTATATGTTTCTATGAGATACCCTCTCATTCTTCTAAATTCCAGTGAATATAAGCCTAGTCGATCCAGTCTTTCTTCATATGTCAGTCCTGCCATCCTGGGAATCAGTCTGGTGAACCTTCGCTGCACTCCCTCAATAGCAAGAATGTCCTTCCTCAGATTAGGAGACCAAAACTGTACACAATATTCAAGATGTGGCCTCACCAAGGCCCTGTACAACTGCAGTAAGACCTCCCTGCTCCTATACTCAAATCCTCTTGCTATGAAGGCCAACATGCCATTTGCCTTCTTCACCGCCTGCTGTACCTGCATGCCAACTTTCAATGACTGATGTACTATGACACCCAGGTCTTGTTGCACCTCCCCTTTTCCTAATCTGTCACCATTCAGATAATATTCTGCCTTCCTGTTTTTGCCACCAAAGTGGATAACCTCAAATTTTCTACATTATACTGCATCTGCCATGCATTTGCCCATTCACCTAACCTGTCCAACTCACCCTGCAGCCTCTTAGCATCCTACTCACAGCTCACACTGCCACCCAGCTTAGTGTCATCTGCAAACTTGGAGATATTACATTCAATTCCTTTGTCTAAATCATTAATGTATAATGTAAACAGCTGAGGTCGCAGCACTGAACCTTGCGGTACCCCACTAGTCACTGCCTGCCATTCTGAAAAGGACCCATTTATTCCTACTCTTTTGCTTCCTGTCTGCCAACCAGTTCTTTATCCACATCAATACATTACCCCTAATACCATGTGCTTTAATTTTGCACACCAATCTCTTGTGAGGGACCTTGTCAAAAGCCTTTTGAAAGTCCAAATACACCACATCCACTGGTTCTCCCTTGTCCACTCTACTAGTTACATCCTCAAAAAATTCTAGAAGATTTGTCAAGCATGATTTCCCTTTCATAAATCCATGCTGACTTCGACCAATTCTGTCACTGCTTTTCATCTTTAATAATTGATTCCAACATTTTCCCCACTACCGATGTCAGGCTAACCGGTCTATAATTACCCGTTTTCTCTCTCCCTCCTTTTTTAAAAAGTGGGGTTACATTAGCTACCCTCCAATCCATAGAAACTGATCCAGAGTCTATAGAATGTTGGAAAATGACCACCAATGTAGTGTTAGAATTGCTACATTAGACAAGATATAACTGGATACAAGATGGATAATCAGCTGGGACACCGATTTTGATTTGGGTATCCTGGCTCAATCTTAGGTAATGAAACATTTGCAGCATGTACAAGAAGTTGGTAGTCTCCTGAACAATATATAACAGCAAAGATGAAACTAAACAGCATAAGCCATAAAATAGGGTTAATTTATTTTTATTGACACTAATCTATCTCTGATGACATTTCACATGGGCAGTCAGGAATACGTGTAGTTTTCGTGAAATGGGGTTAAAGAATGGGATATACTTGAACAAGGACATGCAGATATAATTCAGCCTCCACTTCAAAATCATACATTTGGTCCTCATGTTTGTATTTCCACTCTAAATTCCGATGTCCACATTTATAATGGAAACTGCATATTTAAGCTCATCAGATTGTAATTACACTATCCTGCCAGTGGTGGTGATGCAATGTTTACAATTGCAGCATGACAAATTTACATAGGCATTTTATATTATAAACAAGAACATACCAGGTTATAATGGTAAACATTAACAGAAAGTGTGTGTAGATACAAAATGTTTAACATATGACTAGTCAATCTCCCATGGCACTGCTCATGGGAGTCAGAGAATTGCTGTTTTATAACAATAGTGTGTTTATGTCATGTAGGGGATAACATCTGGACCACTGATTTACAGTAACGGGATAAGTCAAATTCTATTTTTATTAAAATGTGTTCCGGCATTTTTATTGGTGCTTTGGAGATTGAGTTCACAATGTTGTCTAGTGCCCTGTGAAAATTGTAAATAACTGGCCCTTATATTTTATATGCACTGCTTTACCCAAGTATTTTTTTTTAAAAGGTCACTCATCCTGACCCCACAAAAATCATTTATAAAACAGCATTGTTTCCGGACCGGTCTCCAGTGGTCCCTTTAAGGACCATCAGTTAGACCACACTAAGTCCAATACCAATGGGCCTAGTATGTCCGCCCATTGGTATGACTGCAATTTAAATACTTTAATAAGGCAACTGTCCATTTCAAGTCCCATGCTAAAAGCGAGTCCGGTAGGCCTCGATCGGGCCCCAGATGGTAGTTTTTAAAAAAAAGTAAAACTGTTTGAATACCGCCTCTTTTTTTCAACATGACTAGGGTGGTAGGCAGATGAAAATTGCTCTCTCTATTAGCAACTAATTGGTTAACATTTTCTAAGTGTTAGCATAACAGAAAATAATCAGGCTGTTATAATTGTCCACACAATATTGGTGATAATCTGAGACAGCAAAAGGCTGTTTGCTTCAACTTTAATAAATGAACAATTGTTGATTTATTAGGTTGATGAAGGGAATGCAGTGTATGTTGTCTGTATGGATTTTAAGAAAGCGTTTGACAAAGTACCACATAAAAGGCTGGTTAACAAAATTGAGGCTCATGGAATAAGAGGGTCAGTGTCAGCATGGATAAGAAATTGGCTTAAGGACAGAAAACAGCGAGCTGTGGTAAATGGTTGTTTTTCAGACTGGAGGATGGTACACCCTTAGGTGTTCCCCAAGGATCAGTATATATATATATATAAATGTCTTGGATATTGGAATACAACATATATTCCAATATGACTAATTGCAATAAGAAAAGACACTAGCTTTCTGAACTTGAAGCACTTTCTAACATTTATAGAACAGAGCTGGGAAATTTATGGCAATATCTATAAAGGAGAATGACATCTTCCCTCAGTTTCTTAGAACCTTTAATGCAGATCTGTAGAAATGGTCTATGAAAAGGAATACCATTCTAAATCTTTAAAATTATTTAAAATATATATTTTGGAAGTGAAGATAGATCCACTTTCACCACAAAGGAACTGGCAAATTGTTTCACGTCCAAACAATGTACATCAGTGTTATGGTTCCCATATCAAGGTAATTTAATGTCATATTGTTCAAAAGACCCCACTGTTTATGCAGCATAGGAATTGGCTTCCAACAAACTACACAGCTGCTTTAGAAAGAATCTCACCACACAAAAAAAGGAATTTTATTATAAGGTTAAATAACACAAAATAACTCTTGTGCATTCTAGTGGTATTCTAGTAAGTTGTTTGATATTTATTTTTATTGTAACCTTTATAAACAGCAAGCTGCACTATTTTATAAAAACTCAAACTAGACTATGTTAATTGGTGAGCAATATAATTCTAACTAAATCGTCAAAGTATCAAACATTGAAAACTGGTTGAATAATTAATCTTTATCACTTGCAGATTCAACTTAAAAAAATCTATTTCATGAGAATTTTAGTCCATGTAATATTCTTTTTGTCACAGAGTTCTGACTTTACATAGAATTACATAAAAATTAAATAAAATTTACAGTTAATAAACAGGCCATTTGGCGCAACTTGTCAATGCTGGTGTTTATACTCCACACGAGCCTCCTCCCACTCTACTTAATTTAACCCTATCAGAATATCCTTCTATTTCTTTCTCCCTCATGTACTTATCTAGTTTCCCCTTAAATGCATTTATGCTATACCACTCAACTACTCCATTTGGTAACAGGTTCCACATTCTTACCATTCCCTGGGTAAAATAAGTTTCTCCTGAATTCCTTATTGGATTTATTAGTGATTATCTTATATTTATGACCTCTAGTTCAGGTCTTCCCCATAGGTGGAAACATCTTCTCTACGTCTACCCTATGAAACCCCTTCATAATTTTAAAGACCTCTATTAGGTCTAGAGAAAATTCACCTGAGCTCCCAGCAGGAAGCTGTGTTCAAAGGCATCGTGGGCCAGAGTTAGGACTACAACACTATAGCGCCAATTCTTTGACCGACACTTTCTTTGTACATGCATATTTTAATACATATTTTGAATCCTTTTGTCAACGGATTTAGTTAAAATTTAACAAATTGAAATTATACTCTGTATTCTTTTCAGTTCATAATTTAAAATATCATATAAATTGTATCGGTAACTCGCTACAGTTCATATTTAGCAAAAATAATGAGATTTGTAAAGAGAATAAGTGCGAGAGGCAAAATCTTATTAATAATATATGATTCATAGCAGACAAGTTTAGGACACAAAAGAAAAACAATCCAGGTTTTCCTTCCAATAAACGTACTGGCAATTTAGTCAGTTTGTAGCAATATTACATCTAGGTTACATAGTATGTGGAAAATCACTACGTGTTGGATTGTTGCCAATAGCAATGCCCAGGGCAGTAAATCTTCAGTAATATTGCTATACGTCAGATGATTCCAGCATTTAGTTTTGCAAAGCTGTTTTTTTTCCACTTTGGTAACTTCTACTCAAACATTTTCAGTTTTGTTACCACTTGTAGCATCTCCAACAGAGAGCACTGGCTCACATCACTGCAAATGTTCAAACTGAAAATATTTCATTACAACCAAGGAAAAAGGCACATGGTAGAAAGAAGAATTTGAATGGTGTAACGAGATAATGTATAGCGCCCTTTAGCTAGGAGGCATAGGGAGCTGTACTGAGAGAGGGTCTGTGAAGGAACGTCATCTTAAAAGCTCCACATGGCTGTTTGAGATCTCCCAAATAAATAGAGTTAAGTTGAACTAAGAGTGTTCAAGGGACTATAAAATACATGGTGTCAGAAGTGAGATACTTCCAATCTTTCGTCAAATGCATCTACAACTGAAATATTGGAACTGAGACTTTTTTGAGCCGATCGAAATTAAGCAGTGCAATGCAGAGAGTGTTTCCTACACATTGCATGTGGATACGAGAAGGGTGATAAAGTCATAAGCTTGTAAAATAATCTAGCGGCATTAGTAAAGTAAACTTAAAGTGGCATATGTTATTGTAGAGCCTTGATTGAAAAAGTATTTCTACAAATACATGGCCGCGATATTTTACTGTGAGACTTGTTCTAGTCCACTAGGTATTTGAACTGTATACATGTATGTGACAAACTCAAAGTCCTAAACTCTAGCGAGCTATCATGACCACCACAGTGCCAACTCCCACGCACATTTCTCTCCCACCTCCATTGCAGGTGACTGGCGATTTGAAAGCCAACTGGAAAAAATTCAAACAGCTGTGGGACAGCTATGAAATTATCACAAATATTGTGGAAAAACCAGATAGAGTTAGAGTTGCAACATTTATCACTGACATTGGCAGCAAACAACACGTGACAGATTCTCCGGTGCTCAGGTACTTTGACCACAAACTTACAACCGAAGGTCAAGGAAATGCTTCGAGCAACGGTCTTGGGTTCGTCCTTCTGCAACAGGGACAACCAATCGCATACGTGAGCCGCGCACTCACTCCAGCAGAAATGTGATACTCCCAAATCGAAAAGGAGCTGCTTGCTCAAGTCTTCGGTATGGAACGAAACCATCAATATGTATATGGTCGCAAGATCACGCTTTGGACAAACCATGAGCCTCTGGTTGCTATACGACGCAAACTGTTATCTGCAGCACCCAAGTGGCTACAACGTTTGCTCACTCGGCTCAACCAATATGACGTCGAAATAAAGTATCAACCAGGAAAAGAAATGTATCTAGCAGTTACCCTCTCGCGCGCATACCTCGAAAACATGGAGAGATCACCGACAGAAATTGCAGTGGAATGCATCCACATGGTGGGCTTTCTCCCACTCTCCAAACAAGGACTGACTACCATACAGTGCGCAACTGCAAGCGACTCCACACTACAACTGGTCATACAATAAATCACAATGGGATGGCCGGAAACGACACATGAATGCCCGCCTGAAACGCATGCATACTTCAAAATTCGTGACAAACTCACAACACAGGATGGCATAGTCTTCCAAGGCAATCGCTGTGTCATATCATAAAACCCTGTGATCCGACATTCGTCAGCGACTTCATGCTGCTAACACTTACTTTGAAGGCAGTTCAGAGAAGGCTCACTAGGTTGATTCCGGAGATGAGGGGACTGACTTACGAGGGAAGGTTGAGGAGGTTGGGCTTCTACTCATTGGAATTCAGAAGAATGAGAGGTGATCTTATCGAAACATATAAGATTATGAGGGGGCTTGACAAGGTGGATGCAGAGAGGATGTTTCCACTGACAGGGCAGACTAGAACCAGAGTGCATAATCTTAGAATAAGGGGCCGTCCATTTAAAACTGAGATGAGGAGGAATTCCTTCTCTCAAAGGGTTGTAAATCTGTGGAATTTGCTGCCTCAGAGAACTGTGGAAGCCAGGACATTGAATAAATTGAATACAGAGATAGACAGCTTCTTAACTGATAAGGGATTAAGGGGTTATGGGGAGCGGGCAGGGAAGTGGACCTGAGTCCATGATCGGATCAGCCATGATCGTATTAAATGGCGGAGCAGGCTCGAGGGGCTGTATGGCCTACTCCTACTCCTATTTCTTATGTTCTTTCTTTCTTATGAGAGTACTATTCAATGTGTAGGGACTCCGTTTACTGGCCAGGACTAAACAGTGACATAAAAGACTATGTTTCAAAGTATGAATCATGCAACACCTATCAATCAAGCCAACCAAAAGAACCATTGATAAGTCACAACCTCCCTTAGAGACCGTGGGAAAAGATTGGTTGTGACATATTCACACTCGATAGCAAAGACTACTTATGCACAATGGACTACTCTTCGGACTATTTCGAGAAAGACAATCTGCATGGAAAGGAAGATGCCACTGTCATCATCAAACACCTCGAGAAACACTTCTCTACCCACGGTATTCCAGACAAGGTTCAATCCAACAATGGACCTCCCTTCAACTCACAACAGTTCACAAACGTTACCATAGAATATGGATTCAATCACGCAACAAGCTTACCAGAATATCCACAAAGCAACGGAAAGGCTGAGAACACGGTTTAGCTCGCAAAGCGGTTAATCAAGAAGACAAGGAAAGACTGTGGTGACTTCTACATGAACCTTCTCATCTGGCGAAACACACCAACTGAAGGCTTTGATAGTTCGCCAGCACAACGCTTACTTGGTCACTGCACAAAGACAAACATCCCAATCGCAAATTAACTACTCAAACCAAGAATCATACACCACATCATCGTCAACAAAGAAAGGAACCATGCCAAACAAGCACACTACTACAACAGAGGTGTTACAGCACTTTCTACACTGCAGGAAGGAGAAACAGTGAGACTGAAACAAACGCGAGAAAGCAAAGTGTGTCAAAAAGCTCAGGTTCAGAAACAAGTCGGCATTCAGTCATATCAGGTCATTACAGAAGATGGTGAGAGGGGAGCGACCTGTCAAAAGCCCAGCGGGAGATCGAGAGCCAGCGGCAGTTGGTGAGAGGGGAGCGACCTGTCAAAAGCATACTGGTGCAGCTACAGCGGGAGAGAAAGCAAAATAGAAGTAGAAAGTAATCAAAAAGTGACGTCACAGCCAATGGGGTAAGTGATTGGCTGGTGATTGGTGAGTAGCTTTTCTTTTATTTTTTATATCAGTAAGTGAACTATAACATTGTTATTACCAATTTAAGGGTATCTAAGGTTAAGACATGGCAGGAGAGCTCGGTCATGTGATATGCTCCTCCTGTACCATGTGGGAACTCGGGGACACTTCCGGTGTCCCTGACGACTACGTGTGTGGGAAGTGTATCCGCCTCGAGCTCTTGACGGTCCGCGTTGCGGAATTGGAGCTGAAGGTGGATTCACTCTGGAGCATCCACGATGCTGAGAATGACGTGAGTATCACGTGTAGTGAGTTGGTCTTACCGCAGGAGAAGGGTCCACAGCCAGATAGGGAATGGAAGACCAACAGGAAGAGCAGTGCAAGAAAGATAGTGCAGGAGTCCCCTGTGGTCATCCCCCTGCAAAACAGATACACTGCTTTGAGTACTGTTGGGGAGGATGACTCATCAGGGGAGGGCAGCAGCAGCCAAGTTCATGGCACCGTAGGTGGCTCTGCTGCAAAGGAGGGCAGGAAAAAGAGTGGGAGCGCGATAGTGATAGGGGATTCGATGGTGAGGGGAATAGATAGGCGTTTCTGCGGACGCAACCGAGACTCCAGGATGGTATGTTGCCTCCCTGGTGCAAGGGTCAAGGATGTCTCGGAGCGGGTGCAGGACATTCTGAAATGGGAGGGAGAACAGCCAGTTGTCGTGGTGCACATTGGTACCAATGACATAGGTAAAAAAAGGGATGAGGTCCTACGAAAAGAATTTAAGGAGCTAGGAGCTAAATTAAAAAGTAGGACCTCAAAAGTAGTAATCTCGGGATTGCTACCAGTGCCACGTGCTAGTCAGAGTAGGAATCGCAGGATAGCGCAGATGAATACATGGCTTGAGCAGTGGTGCAGCAGGGAGGGATTCAAATTCTTGGGGCATTGGAACCGGTTCTGGGGGAGGTGGGACCAGTACAAACCGGACGGTCTGCACCTGGGCAGGTCCGGAACCAATGTCCTAGGGGGAGTGTTTGCTAGTGCTGTTGGGGAGGAGTTAAACTAATATTGCAGGGGGATGGGAACCTATACAGGGAGACAGAGGGAGACAAAAAGGAGGCAAAAGCAAAAGACAGAAAGGAGATGAGGAAAAGTGGAGGGCAGAGAAACCCAAGGCAAAGAACAAAAAGGGCCACTGTACAGCAAAATTCTAAAAGGACAAAGGGTGTTAAAAAAGCAAGCCTGAAGGCTTTGTGTCTTAATGCAAGGAGTATCCGCAATAAGGTGGATGAATTAATTGTGCAAATAGATGTTAACAAATATGATGTGATTGGGATTACGGAGACGTGGCTCCAGGATGATCAGGGCTGGGAACTCAACATCCAGGGGTATTCAACATTCAGGAAGGATAGAATAAAAGGAAAAGGAGGTGGGGTAGCATTGCTGGTTAAAGAGGAGATTAATGCAATAGTTAGGAAAGACATTAGCTTAGATGATGTGGAATCTATATGGGTAGAGCTGCAGAACACTAAAGGGCAAAAATCGTTAGTGGGAGTTGTGTACAGGCCTCCAAACAGTAGTAGTGATGTTGGGGAGGGCATCAAACAGGAAATTAGGAGTGCATGCAATAAAGGTGCAGCAGTTATAATGGGTGACTTTAATATGCACATAGATTGGGCTAGCCAAACTGGAAGCAATACGGTGGAGGAGGATTTCCTGGAATGCATAAGGGATGGTTTTCTAGACCAATATGTCGAGGAACCAACTAGGGGGGAGGCCATCTTAGACTGGGTGTTGTGTAATAAGAGAGGATTAATTAGCAATCTCATTGTGCGAGGCCCCTTGGGGAAGAGTGACCATAATATGGTGGAATTCTGCATTAGGATGGAGAATGAAACAGTTAATTCAGAGACCATGGTCCAGAACTTAAAGAAGGGTAACTTTGAAGGTATGAGGCATGAATTGGCTAAGATAGATTGGCTAATGATACTTAAGGGGTTGACTGTGGATGGGCAATGGCAGACATTTAGAGAACGCATGGATGAATTACAACAATTGTACATTCCTGTCTGGCGTAAAAATAAAAAAGGGAAGGTGGCTCAACCGTGGCTATCTAGGGAAATCAGGGATAGTATTAAAGCCAAGGAAGTGGCATACAAATTGGCCAGAAATAGCAGCGAACCTGGGGACTGGGAGAAATTTAGAACTCAGCAGAGGAGGACAAAGGGTTTGATTAGGGTAGGGAAAATGGAGTACGAGAAGAAGCTTGCAGGGAACATTAAGGCGGATTGCAAAAGTTTCTATAGGTATGTAAAGAGAAAGAGGTTAGTAAAGACAAACGTAGGTCCCCTGCAGTCAGAATCAGGGGAAGTCATAACGGGGAACAAAGAAATGGCAGACCAATTGAACAAGTACTTTGGTTCAGTATTCACTAAGGAGGACACAAACAACCTTCCGGATATAAAAGTGGTCAGAGGGTCTATTAAGGAGGAGGAACTGAGGGAAATCTTTATTAGTCGGGAAATTGTGTTGGGGAAATTGATGGGATTGAAGGCCGATAAATCCCCAGGGCCTGATGGACTGCATCCCAGAGTACTTAAGGAGGTGGCCTTGGAAATAGCGGATGCATTGACAGTCATTTTCCAACATTCCATTGACTCTGGATCAGTTCCTATCGAGTGGAGGGTAGCCAATGTAACCCCACTTTTTAAAAAAGGAGGGAGAGAGAAAGCAGGGAATTATAGACCGGTCAGCCTGACCTCAGTAGTGGGTAAAATGATGGAATCAATTATTAAGGATGTCATAGCAGCGCATTTGGAAAATGGTGACATGATAGGTCCAAGTCAGCATGGATTTGTAAAAGGGAGATCATGCTTGACAAATCTTCTGGAATTTTTTGAGGATGTTTCCAATAAAGTGGACAAAGGAGTACCAGTTGATGTGGTATATTTGGACTTTCAGAAGGCTTTCGACAAGGTCCCACACAGGAGATTAATGTGCAAAGTTAAAGCACATGGGATTGGGGGTAGTGTGCTGACGTGGATTGAGAACTGGTTGTCAGACAGGAAGCAAAGAGTAGGAGTAAATGGGTACTTTTCGGAATGGCAGGCAGTGACTAGTAGGGTACCGCAGGGTTCTGTGCTGGGGCCCCAGCTGTTTACATTGTACATTAATGATTTAGACGAGGGGATTAAATGTAGTATCTCCAAATTTGCGGATGACACTAAGTTGGGTGGCAGTGTGAGCTGCGAGGAGGATGCTATGAGGCTACAGAGTGACTTGGATAGGTTAGGTGAGTGGGCAAATGCGTGGCAGATGAAGTATAATGTGGATAAATGTGAGGTTATCCACTTTGGTGGTAAAAACAGAGAGACAGACTATTATCTGAATGGTGACAGATTAGGAAAAGGGAAGGTGCAACGAGACCTGGGTGTCATGGTACATCAGTCATTGAAGGTTGGCATGCAGGTACAGCAGGCGGTTAAGAAAGCAAATGGCATGTTGGCCTTCATAGCGAGGGGATTTGAGTACAGGGGCAGGGAGGTGTTGCTACAGTTGTACAGGGCCTTGGTGAGGCCACACCTGGAGTATTGTGTACAGTTTTGGTCTCCTAACTTGAGGAAGGACATACTTGCTGTTGAGGGAGTGCAGCGAAGATTCACCAGACTGATTCCCGGGATGGTGGGACTGACCTATCAAGAAAGACTGAATCAACTGGGCTTGTATTCACTGGAGTTCAGAAGAGTGAGAGGGGACCTCATAGAAACGTTTAAAATTCTGACGGGTTTGGACAGGTTGGATGCAGGAAGAATGTTCCCAATGTTGGGGAAGTCCAGAACCAGGGGTCACAGTCTAAGGATAAGGGGTAAGCCATTTAGGACCGAGATAAGGAGAAACTTCTTCACCCAGAGAGTGGTGAACCTGTGGAATTCTCTACCACAGGAAGTAGTTGAGGCCAATTCACTAAATATATTCAAAAGGGAGTTAGATGAAGTCCTTACTACTCGGGGGATCAAGGGGTATGGCGTGAAAGCAGGAAGTGGGTACTGAAGTTTCATGTTCAGCCATGAACTCGTTGAATGGCGGTGCAGGCTAGAAGGGCTGAATGGCCTGCTCCTGCACCTATTTTCTATGTTTCTATGTTTCTATGGCCGTGAGTATCGCCGAAATAGGAAACATCTGAGAAAGAGCGCTGAGACATTCATCGACACTCCAGAGATCTCACTGACACCCACACACAATCCGCTGCCAACACAGCCAATGAACACGTGAAACAGCACTTCAAAGCCAACACATGAAAACAGGGATATGTTGCCTGATATTTCCCCTCAGAGCACTGATAAAGGCACTAAAGCGATCAGTGCACAGAACACCACTGAAACAACCAGTTTGAGGTGAAGCAACAAAATCCACACAACACCAAAATACCTGGAGCACTATGTACAGAAATAAGAAATCATGGACACTGGACACTTAGATAAAGAATTAATGAGGCAAGAGTTTTGTTGTTATTTATTAAACTTGTAGTTGTTTAATACTGCGGCGGTGAAAACACCGGAAAAACGGTAGATGCGACCTGTTTCCGGCGGAGGTGAATTTCTACCTCAATAGCACTAATGGTCTAAATTCTCCTGCAATACCAAACGAGGATGGTCTAAAGAAAAAGGGGCTGAAATTGCCCCGTGCTGGGTTTGGAGCGCATAATTTGAATTAAAAGAAAATGTAGCGCCCGGCGAGATGGTGGCCAAATCGCACAGAATTGAGGTTTTAGAGTTAAAAAAAAGTGTGGGACGGTAACGGGGCATGACTATCAACTATCAATGCCATGCTGAGCACATCAGCGTGGCGCTGACATGCCGCGTCACAACATTTCTCCCCTTCTTTTCAAGAGGAGGGCCGCTGCGAACTCTGCAGCCGCTTTAGCGGCACCCACTGGGCCACCAAGGAGGGTGTCGGCTGAGCCAGTGGGCAGGCACCCAAGCGGGGGTGCCGGGCTGCATGTTGGCGGCCCAGCCGCAACAGCGGCCGCCACTGTTGGGCCAACTGAACAGTAGAAAGATGGCGGTGCTACCACCTCCCCTTTAAGGGTGGCCAGGGCGCCCTAGCTACCACAGCTTCTCGCCCCGCGAAGCTGTCGGTGACATCGCCCCACGCCAAACTCGCGTCCCGTAGGGCAATTTCCCCCGTGGGGCGCAAAGGGGTCGGCACGCACAGCGATGATGCCATCGCCATGCTTGCACTGCTAATTGCAGGGCGCGGCGCAAAGCCCTTTTTTCACGTCAAGCCCTGGGGGAAATTCTAGCGGGTTGGGGGGCTTTCTGGCTGCCGCGCCCGGCCAAAAATTTAAATAGATTAGGTCTGAACAACAATCTCCTGCCATCTGATGGTTTGCTTGCTTTTGACAGCTGACAGCAACAGAATCAATTCAGAGGGAAAGATTTTCCACTCATTCATAATTCAGTGGTTAGAAATTCTAGCCCTAATTACGGCCCGTCTCAAGTCTACATGTATAATATCCACTGTCCTTCAAACGACACTTTTGACTGTCACCCAGACGTCAAGATTCTGCCTCTTAGTTGATCTGTGTCTTGTAGAATGCTTTTCTCTCATGAAAACTGTGAATATATTCAGGATAGTTTTGTATATATGGCTGCTCCCCTGACAAGAAAACAAGGGTACGGGAACATAGTGGTTATATTACTGGACTAGTGATCCAGAAGCCTGGACTAATGATCCAGTTACACGAGTTCAAATCCCAACACGCAATGGTAACCATGAAACTATTGCATTGTTGTAAAAACCCATCTGGCTCACAAATGTCCTTTAGGGAAGGAAATCTGCCGTCTGACCTATATGTGACTCCAGACCCACAGCAATCTGATGGACTTCTATGCTTCATATTTTTGCATTATATATATATTTTAACTGCCAAGGTAGAGTAATTAAATTTTGGCTTGAGATTAGCTTTTATCATTAATAGGGTTTTCAACTGCAAATGTAACGCCCCTATTTAAAAAAGGAGGCAGACAAAAAGCAGGAAACTATAGACCAGTTAGCCTAACATCTGTGGTTGGGAAAATAAGCACATAAGAAAAAGGAGCAGAAGTAGGCCATAAGGCCCCTTGAGCCTGTTCCACCATTCAACACGATCATGGCTGATCCGATCATGAACTCAGGCTGGAGTCCATTATTAAAGAAGCAGTAGCAGGACATTTGGAAAAGCAAAATTCGGTCAGGCCGAGTCAGCATGGATTTATGAAGGGGAAGTCATGTTTGACAAATTTGCTGGAATTCTTTGAGGATGTAACGAACAGGGTGGATAAAGGGGAACCAGTGGATGTGGTGTATTTGGATTTCCAGAAGGATTTTGACAAGGTGCCACATAAAAGGTTACTGCACAAGATAAAAGTTCACGGGGTTGGCGGTAATATATTAGCATGGATAGAGGATTGGCTAACTCACAGAAAACAGAGAGTCAGGATAAATAGTTCATTCTCAGGTTGGCAACCAGTAACTAGTGGGTTGCCGCAGGGATCAGTGCTGGGACCCCAACTATTTACAATCTATACTGACAACTTGGAAGAACGGACCGAGTATAACGTAGCTGACGATACAAAGATGGGAGGAAAAGCAATGTGTGAGGAGGACACAAATATCTGAAAAAGGACATAGACAGGCTAAGTGAGTGGGCAAAAATTTGGCAGATGGGGTATAATGTTGGAAAGTGTGAGGTCATGCACTTTGGCAGAAAAAAATCAAAGAGCAAGTTATTATTTAAATGGAGAAAGATTGCAAAGTGCTGCAGTACAGCTGGACCTGGGGGTACTTGTGCATGAAACACAAAAAGGTTAGTATGCAGGTACAGCAAGTGATCAGGAAGGCCAATGGAATCTTGGCCTTATTGCAAAAAGGATGGAATATAAAAGCAGGGAAGTCTTGCTACAGTTATACAGGGCATTGGTGAGGCCACACCTGGAACACTGCGTGCAGTTTTGGTTTCCATATTTATGAAAGGATATATTTACTTTGCAGGCAGCTCAGAGAAGGTTCACCAGGTTGATTCCAGAGATGAGGGGGTTGTCCTATGAGGTTGGGCCTCTACTCATTGGAATTCAGAAGATTGAGAGGTGATCTTATCGAAACGTATAAGATTATGAGGGGGCTTGACAAGGTGGATGCAGAGAGAATGTTTCCACTGATGGGGGAGACTAGAACTAGAGGGCATGATCTTAGAGTAAGGGGCTGCCCATTTAAAACTGAGATGAGGAGAAATTTCTTTTCCCAGAGGGTTGTAACTCTGTGGAATTCGTACCTCAGAGAGAAGTGGAAGCTGGGACATTGAATAAATTTAAGACAGCGATAGACAGTTTCTTAAACGATAAGGGAATAAAGGGTTATGGGGAGCGGGCGGGGAAGTGGACCCGAGTCCACAATCGGATCGCCATGATCGTATTAAATGGCAGAGCAGGCTCGAGGGGCCGTATGGCCTATTCCTGCTCCTATTTCTTATGTTCTTATGTTCATTCATGGGATGTAGACGTAGCCGGTAAAGCCAGCACTTTTTCCCATCCCTAATTACCTTCGAGAAGGTGGTGTGAGCCGCCTTCTTGAATACAACCGAGTGGTTTGCTAGGCTACTCCAGAGGACAGTTAAGAGTCCATCACATTGCTGTGGGTCTGGAATCACATATAGGTCAGACTGGGTAAGGACAGCAGATTACATAAGGAGTAAAGTTATAACCTCTAACATTCCAGGAAGATTATGAAGCCATCTGACTTCATCTTAAACACAGAGAATCTCCATGGTGCAGAAACAGTTAATGTGGTACAGTGTATTAATCATTGAAGAGATTGAAATGTTGTCCTAAACTACAAGATCAAAGGTCAAATACAAGTACAACGTCTGAAATCCGGAATCCTGAGCATCGAGTCCATGCTGGTTTTTGTGTTTTTCCGGACTTCAGAAAAGAAAATCAATAATCTGAAATCCAGAATACTCGGGACCAAATCCATGCCGGATTTCGGGTTTTGCCAAATTTCGGACCTTGCCGCGGGCCGAATCCATGCCAGATTTCGGGTCTTGCCGGATTTCAGACCTCGCCGCCTGCCGATCCTCCGCACCTTGTCGCTCACTGAAATGTCTGGTTTTCGGACAGTTCCGGTTTTTGGATGTCCAGTTTTGGGACATTGCACTGTAGTTGATAACCATCACCCAGAGATAAAATTATGCTACTTTCCTGATGTGTAGGTTTCAATTTTACAAATGGTTTTGAATATAGTTTTGGGTGCTTTTACATGCTGATAGCATGAAAGCCAATTGCTGATGCTTGGTGGCATTCACATTGCAGGATTGGTAACAAGAAGTGCTTGATTACATTCCTGCAGTAACTCAACATTCAGTTTTTGTTCCCTGCGGAAAAATGTCAAACTCAACTTTTCTTTCCCTCTTTCCCAATGTAAATTGGGGAATAGAGAACCAAGATCAGTAAACCTAAAACACCTGTTGGGTTGATTGGCATGTTTCTGCACTGTAGATTCGATGAGAATCTGCATCCTACTGCTCCTAAATTACAACTTAAACTGGGAACAAGATTCAAGGCCGTGCACCTGAAACCCACTAGGTTGCAGCTTGTAGTAATTTAATTAATACATTTTTGCCGGCCGACTTCCAGATCGGCTGGATAATTATGCCCCCGGATTCGGCCGGGCCCCCTCTTGGGTGTCAGGCTGAAACCATCCCTGATGGCCCAGTGGACCTAACTAAAATCTTCGCAGAGCACGCAGCAGCTCTCCCTTTAAATGAATGAGGGTGAGTCCGAGAGTGGGAGGTCCATGAGTTCGGGAAAGTCCAAGAGCAGGAGGTCCATGAGTTTGGGAGCCAGGAGTCCAAGGAGCAGGAACTAACCAGCCTCCGAAGTTCCGCCACGAAGTCGGGTATGCTTTGGCCCACACAGCGTCTGTAGTTGTAAAACCTGTTTCTGGCCATGTGTAGGCTGCTCGCTGGCTTCAGGTGGTCTCTCACCAGTGTGCTCAACTCCTCAAACGACTTGCTTGCTGGTTTCTCGGGTGCCAGCAGGTCTTTCATTAAAGCGTATGTTTTCGAGCCACAGCTGGTCAAGAGATGGGCTCTTCTCTTGTCTGCCTTATCGTCGCCCAGCCAGTCTTTGGTCACAAAGCTTTGCTGGAGCCTTTCTATAAAGTCATCCCAATTGTCTCCAGCATTGTATTTCTCATCTGAGCTGTTGGTAACCATTCTGTGGATTCTGTGATCCCGTAACTCGTCGCCACTGTTAAGTCCTGACTCTAATGTACTGACTTACACGAGACACATGCTGAAGTCAAGGTCACTCAGGATCTGTACCTTTAATTCCAGCTCTCCAGTGCTGCACTTGCCTGAGACCTCTCTTTATATACCTCAGTGGGACAGGTATGGAGTGTCTCCTGCAAGTGCACCCCTGGTGGTAAGGTATGCTTATTGTTACAGGTCATATCCAGTTACAGTCATGTATAGCATGTTAAGATACTGTTATATACAGTAATGTGAGATACATGACAGCTAGTGCTGTTGGGGAATGTTTAAATTAGCTTGACAGGGGGATGGGAACCTGAGAACAAATTCAATACGGAAGAAAGTAAAGCAGAAATTGGATAGCAAGAATTTAGAAAGAGAATCTGTAAATCCGAGGAAACAAGGGTTAGTAAGTAGTAATCAAGGAGGTCTTCCTGTGTTAAATGGTATATACTTTAATGTAAGGAGTATAGCAAATAAGGCAGATGAGCTAAGAGCATGAGTATGAGATTATAGCCATTACAGAGACCTAGCTGAAAGTATGAGATTATAGCCATTACAGAGACCTAGCTGAAAGAGGGCAGGTTTGGCAGATCAATGGGCTCAAATTTGGCCCACCCATTTTTTTCGGCACACTCACCAGAGATGCACCGACTTTGTGGGCTGAAATCGTCGCCTAAAAAATCTCCCCCGATTCTGGCCGCTGTGTTGCCTATTCCGGGGCTTGGCGCAGCGTGGCCAGTGGATTGGGGGACGGAGCTAGGGCCCTGTGCCAAAAACAGTGTCAGCAGCTCTGCACATGCGCGTTGGAGTGTGCGCGCATGCACAGTAGCTCCTGCCCCCAGCCTCTGTGTGCGTGCTGCAGCATGGGATCTGATGCATCCCGCCCTTATCCTGCACCGAGTAGCCTGTCACACTAGCCGTCCCGCCGTCCGTGAGGTTGATTCTTGCAGCCCAGCCAGCCAGCCTGTCTCTTCTGCGAGCCCAGCCCAGCCCAGCCAGCCAGCCTGCCTGTGTCTTCTGCAAGCCTGTGTCTTCTGTGAGCCTATGGCCAGTTCGCTGTGCTCTCCCCGGTCGTCCCACACCTATCCCTGGCCGAGTGGCTTCTCACACCGGCCGGCCCGCTGTCTGTGAGTGAGGTTGATTCCTGCAGCCCAGCCAGCCAGCCTGTGTCTTCTGCGAGCCTGTGGCCATTTCCCTGTGCTCTCCCCGGTTGTCCCGCACCTGTCCCCGGCCACGTGGCCTCCCGCACCGGCTGCCCCGCTGGCTTCCCGGGCCGAGTTTTGATAGGAAGGTAGGACTTAAGTTTTACTTTTTATTTCTTCTTGAATGTTTTTATGCTTCTTGAATGTTGTTTTGCTTTGTTTAGTTCTTTGCAAGGTCCTCTCCGCTTCCCTTTCCGCCCCTATCTCTGGCCGAATGATCTCAGATGTACCTACCCGCGCTGATTTCTTAACTCTCCGCAAGGATTTTCTGTGCGGCGACAAGTGGCCACATACGCTGGCCTAAGTTAGTTTGGAGCAACTATTAGCTGTCCAACGTGGCTTAAATAGCCAAAACGGGCATAGGTGGCTGGTAACGCCCCCTTTTGAAAAAAAAACTAAACTAAAAAAATCCTAACTAACTCATTTACACTGGCACAAATTGAATGTGCAAAATGTGGATTTTTAAGATACTGCAGAAAAATCAAGTTGCTCCAAAAAAAATGGAGCAACTCCTGGGCAAATTTGAGCCCAATATTCCTGGCTACAGGATATCTAGACAAGGCAGAGAGGGGGGGTTAAAAATGGGGAGGATTGCGGTACTGATCAAAGAAACTATTACAGCGGTGAGGAGGGATGATATGTTAGAGGGATGATCAAATGAGGCCATATGGGTTGAATTGAAAAATAAAAAAGGGGTGATCACACTGCTCGGCATGTATTATAGACCCCCAAACAGTGGGAGGGAGATAGCGGAGCAAATATGTAGGCAAATTGCTGTGAAGTCCAAAAACCATAGGGTAGTAATAGTAGGAGATTTTAACTATCCTCATATTGATTGAGACAAATATTGTGTGAAGGGTATTTGGGTGCGGAATTCTTAAAATGCATTCAAGAGAACTTTTTTTTAGTCAGTATGTAACAAGCCCAACATGAGAGGGGGCGGTTTTGGATTTCGTTTTGGGGAATAAAGCTGGGCAGGTTGAAGGGGTATTAGTGGGGGAGCACTTGGGTACCAGTGACCATAATTCAGTCAGATTCAAGATAATTATGGATAAGGACAAGGATAGGCCTGGAATAAAAGTCCCAAATTGGGGAAAAGCTAACTGTGCTAAGTTAAGAAGTTTTTTGGCCACAGTGGACTGGAAACAGCTACTTGTGGGTAAATCAGTGTCAGAACAGTGGGAGGCATTCAAGGAGGAGATCCAGAAGGCTCAGGCCAAACATGTGCCCTTAAAGAGGCCTTGACCATCATTTTCACATTGGATTTTCCCACCACTGAGGTTAGGCTGACAGGCCTGTAATTACATGGCCTATCCCTTTCTCCCTTCTTAAACAAGGGTACCACATTAGCAGTCCTCCAATCCTCTTTGGATTTGGGCATGGTGCCGGGAATGGAGAATCTTAGCTATGAGGACAGATTAGATAGGCTGGGTTTGCTCTCATTGGTACAGAGGAGGTTGAGAGGAGATCTCATTGAGGCATACAAAATTTTGATCAGGCCAACATCTCCAGCATCGAAGCACTGACCACACTCGACCAGCTCCGTTGGGCGGGCCACATTGTCCGCATGCCGAACACAAGACTCCCAAAAGGAAGCGCTCTACATGGCAAGTGAACCCCAGGTGGGCAGAGGAAACGTTTCAAGGACACCCTCAAAGCCTCCTTTATAAAGTGCAAGATCCCTACCGACACCTGGGAATCCCTGGCAAAAGATTGCCCTAAGTGGAGGAAAAGCATCCGGGAGGGCACTGAGCACCTCGAGTCTCGTTGCCGAGAGCATGCAGAAACCAAACGCAGGCAGCTGAAGGAACCTGCCGCAAACCAGACTCCCCATTCACCCTTTCCTCCAACGACTGTCTGTCTGTCCCACCTGCGACAGAAACTGTAATTCCCGAATTGGACTGTTCAAGTCATAGAAACATAGAAACATAGAAAATAGGTGCAGGAGTAGGCCATTCGGCCCTTCTAGCCTGCACCGCCATTCAATGAGTTCATGGCTGAACTCACTTTTGGAGTGGAAACAAATCTTCCTCGATTTTGAGGGACTGCCTATGATGATGAGTATTGGTATGTCATAAGCGTCCCTTTTTTGCTTTATCCTACCCTGTATGCCCCTTGACATCCAGGGGGCTCTAGATTTGTTAGTCACACCCTTTTTCATTAAAGGGACATACTTGCTCTGAACCCTCAGGATCTCCTCCTTGAATCACTCCCACTGCTTTGACACTGATTTACCTTCCAGTAGCTGTATCCAATCCACTTTGGCTAAATCATATCTCAGCTTAGTAAAATTGCCTTTTGCCCAACTGAGAACTTTTATTCCTGGTCTATCTTTGTCCTTTTCCATAACTACCCTAAATTTAATTGAATTATGATCATTACAGGTATAATGTCTGAAATACAGAATCCTCAGGACAGAGTCCGTTCCGGTTTGGAGTTTTTTCCGGATTTCAGACAAGAAAATCAATAGTCTGAAATCTAGAATCCTCAACCGAATCCATGCCGGGTTTTGAACAGCGAGGTCAAAAATCCAGCATGGATTCAGGATTTCAGACTTGATTTTCTTGTCTGAAATCTGGAATCCTCGACTGAATCCATGCCAGATTTTGGGTTTCCCCTCAAAGATGCTCGGTTTTCAGACAATCATTCCAAATTCAGGATGACTCCATCAGCTATGCGCAAAATGTCTGGTTTTTGGACAATTCCGGTTTTCGGAGTTCCGGATTCATGACGTTGCACCTGTAGCATCAAAATGCTCTCCCATTGGTACCCCTTCCACGTGCCCAGCTTCATTTCCTAAAACAAAGTCCAGAACCGCCCCCTCCCTTGTTGTGCTTGCTACATACTGGCTAAAAAAGTTCTCATGCATGCTTTTTAGCAATTCTGCACCCTCTATACCTTTCACACTAATTCTGTAACAGTTAATGGGCTCAACTTTCCCCAAGCCTGTTTTCTGGCGTATTGCCAGAGTTACGCCAGTTTTTTGAGGCCAGAAATATCTTGCCAAAGTTTCTCCTATGTATAATTCGAATTTGGCTCTGCGCAGCGTGTCCTGTCACCTCGGGGGGTGGAGCTTGCCATCTGCGCTGAAAAACGAAGCCACACCTTCTGCGCATGCGCGGCAAAAAAAAGTTACGTTTTTGACGTCATTCCAATGGACGCACATGCTCAGTACAGCTCGGATTTGGTAATCGGCCATTTTTAAACGGCCAGTTGCGTGTGTGAGGAGGAGTGTTGTGAAAGCATTGGAAAAATCGCAGCTGCAGTAGTACAAGATGCAACGCAGTGCAAGGACCAAGAATTTCTTACAGGAAGAAGTGGAGGCACTAGTTACTGTGATTAAGAACAGATGACAGGAGCTGGAAACCAGCAGAGGTCACATAAAAGTTCCACCCAAGGAAATGAAGAAACGCTGGAACCAAGTTGCAGAAGATTACTGCGTGTCCATCACAAGATCTGTCAGCCAGTATAAAAATAAATGGCAGGACCTTGGTCAAGTAGTTAGTGTAAGTAATATTTTCATTTATTCAATGGAATTGCAATTGCAATTGTGTCCAGCTGTATATGTCCCACCCAGCAGAAAGACACCTCTAAAAAGTTGCATTTTCATCTTTGCAGAGGAAGGTGGCACATAATAAAAGGGAAAGAACTCGAACAGGAGGAGGCCCGGCAAATCTGCAGCCACTGACACCCTTGGAAGAGAAGATCGCTGCTTTGATGGGTCCTGCCTGGAAAAAAACAATCACCACTGCGCAAGCTGGGCCCACACTTGAGGGAGAGGGTAAGTCCTGCAAATTCATCATGATCCTTCAAATCAGCCTGCTGCCTGGCCTGCGATGTGCCTTATTCCCTAGATTCCTTGCATTGAAGTATATACCTTTTAGCACTGCCAAACTCCCTTGTTGTCTATTTGCTAGCTGTTGTTTCCTCTGCCTTCCAAATTCACTTTGTAATTTTCTGCTTTCCAATACCAGCTTTGCTTCTCTCCCTTTTGAATCTACCCTCAGGTTCCCAACCCCCGCCAAGCTAGTTTAAACTTTCCCCAACAGCACTCGCAAATCCCTCCGCGAGGATATTGGTCCCGGCTCTGTTGAGGTGTAACCCGTCTGACTTGTACAGGTCCCACCTCCCCCAGAAACGGTCCCAATGCCTCAGGAATCTGAAGCCCTTCCTCCTGCACCATTTCTCCAGCCATGCATTCATCTGCTCTATCCTCCCATTTCTGTACCCAGTCGCTCGTGGCACCGGGAGCAATCCGGAGATCACTACCTTTGAGATTCTACTTTTTAATCTCTCTCCTAGCTCCCTAAACTCTGCCTGCAGGACCTCATCCCTCTTTCTACCTATGTCATTGGTACCGATATGGACCATGACCTCTTGCTGTTCACCCTCCCCGCTCAGAATGTCCTGTAGCCACTCAGTGACATCCTTAACCCTGGCACCAGGGAGGCAACGTACCATCCTGGAGTCACATCTGCTGCCGCAGAAACGCCTGCGTGCTCCCTAACTATCGAATCCCCTACCACAATTGCTCTTTCGCTCTTCTTCCTCCGTTCCCCCCCACCCCGCCGTGCAGCTGAGCCATCCGTGGTGCCGTGGACTTGGCTCTGGCTGCACTCCCCAGAGGAACCATCGCCCCCACCAGTACTTAGAACAGAATACTGGTTAGAGAGCGAGATGCACTTAAGGGACTCCTGCACTACCTTCCTGTCACCGATTCTCTCTCTGCCTGTACACTCTTAAGCTGTGGCGTGACCACCTCTAGAAACGTGCTATCCATAATGTTCTCAGCCTCACGGATGCACTGCAGTGACTCCAACTGCTGTTCAAGCTCCGAAAGACGGAGCTCAAGCTGCTGTAGCTGGCTCACTTTCTGCACACATGGTCGTCCAGGATTCCCACATGGCACAGGATGTGCATTCCATGGGACTGAGTTGCCCTGCCTTGTTTCTATTTAATATATGATGAACTTACTGAGCAGAAATAAACTTAAAACTAAAGAAAACACTCACCAGCTACTCACCAATCAGCTCCTTCCCTGGGGCCGACGTCACTCTTTTTACTCTGGCGTCACTTTAACAAAATCTACCTCTATTGAGTCGCTGCTGCTTGGGTCTGCTCTGTGTTCTGCCAATTCTGCCACCACTGTTCAAACCTCCTCAGGCCGCTCCCGTGGTGCTCTGCACTGCGCTGATTCTGCCACCGCAGTTCAAACCCTTATCAAGTCATTTCTCATGCCATTGTTATAAAACCATTACTGTTCTCAATTTTTGCAAAGGCAATTGTAAAGCAGATGAAAAGCTATCAGCCATGGTCATGCTTAAATTCTGTTGAATCTGGGAACAAAAAATCTAGTGTCATTGAGCCTTGAAATACTTCCACCAAATTTCAGTGTGTCTTATGCCCCCACTCAGATCTGAACTTTCCATCAATGAACAAAGAATGTAAAATTACTGCTTGCAGAATGCTACATGTCGTCTTCTTATATCGGAACACCATTTTTAAAAAAGTGAGACATCCAGGAATAACACCACTGTACGAGCTACAAGCAATTAACAACCGTTCTGCAGTTTATTTCTTCTTATACATTTGTCAGCGAGCTAAAATAGGATTTGAAATTACCATCTTTATAAAATGTGCAGCTCATGCTGGGAAAAAATTGACAGTTCACTCTCATCTGGTGCGTGTGCTACAAACTGAGCAAGATATTATGCCCTGCTGCACCCCGCAGCACAGGAACTGTAATTTGTGAGCGTGCACTGGGTTACAGTAGTGTTGTAGTTATGGTACTGGTGCAGCAACCTAGATGTGGTGAACTTGTATCCTATTGTGAGAAGTTTTTAAATCTGCTTTATTTTGCCTCTCCAAATAGATTCCATGGCTTCACGATAAACAGCTGTGGCAGGCTTGATGGAACAATTGGGGCCGAAATTGCCATGTTTTCCGCCTCTTGAAACTGTTTTTGCTCGGGCTTGGGGGGGGGGGGGGGGAAGGAGCGCTACCAGCACCCACAAAATTATGTGGGAGTTAAAGGAGGCGCTGCCACCATAGCGCCGCACCCCTCCGGTAGAGCCCCGGGCTGCCGTGCAATCATTGATGACCCCTTAGTGCTGCACGCCGATCCCTCTCCACCCCACCCCGCTCCCAGGCTCACGGGTTGTGAACCGGGCCGACATCAGCTCACAGGGCGGAAATTAAAGGGGAGGTTGGGAGTGCCGTGGCCGCCATTTTTGTTCTGTCCGACTCACCAGTCGGCCCCTTCTGTGCTTCTTTGGCGTGGTCTGGGCCGCCATCGTGCAGCCCGACATTCCGTTTGGGCGCTGGGCTGTGGCCTCGGCACCACGCTGCCCTAGTGGCGGCCATCAGAGGCCCGACAGAAGCACATCAGTGCTACGTGGAGCAGCTGCCAAACGCGCCCGAGTAGCGCCCCAGAACCCGCCCCAACAGTATGTGGAGCATGCGAGGTTGCGCTCCACTTTCTGTCAGGCACTGTAACCACAACTTTACGGCCGGGGTGGGACTTCCGCGCCGGGCGCAGGAAGTCCCGCCCCAAGTCGGTTACCGACCCCAATTGGGGAATTTCGGGGCAGGAATTTCGTCCCCATGGTCTTTTCCTGTCTGTCATTTTGTATGCTTGTAAAGTTGGGAAATTGAATTTGATAAATTGGTCATTTATTGGCTGACATTAGAAAATTTACCAAGAAAGATAGCTGCAGAATTGTCATAAAATCTCAACCTGGTCCATTCCACTCTATGTGGTTGACTCTTAATGCCTTCAGGACAACCAGCATTAATTTACAATTAATCTATATATTTTTTTAAATCTGTCAATTTTCTTTCAATATAATCGATCCCGATTCTCAGTTTGACAGTTGAAAAGTGAAGTTTAATTTCTTTACCCCTCTCGACATCATGCATCCTTTTTTTTCTCCTCCCTTGGGTACTCTACTGTCACAAACCCAAATTCTTCAGTACTCATCATCTTTCCTATTCTCCAACTGCTGTCACAGACTTGATTCCCTCTTAAATAATTCTACAGCTTCCTTCGGGCCTCCCTTGGCATCCTCCGAAAGACACATTGAGGCACTCGGCGCTGCCTCCTAACGTTTAGCAACCCCAAATGCCCCATCCTATTTCTCCCCGCCCTATGTGCTTGCTGGGAACTAATCTTGCCAACTTCATTCTGGTCCCTCCCTGTTCTGCCCCTTTGGACTCTGCCAGTAAATAGGGTATCATCGCCCCTTCAAAATGTACGTTCACTTGTAAATACGGGCCTTACCGTCCATGAGCTTACTGTGGACAATCACATTGGCATCATGAGCTTGACAGAGACATGATGACAGCCTTCCCCTTAATGAAGCTTCCCCACCTGGCTATACTTTCCATTATTTTCCCACCCAAACTGCCATGGTGGTGGTATAGCCCTTATCTCTAAATCACAGCTTGGGCTGTCTCCTTACTCCTCTGGCAACTTCTCCCCTTTTTAGCATCTCATCTGGTTCCGCCTCTCACGTCTCTCTTTCAAAATCCTTGTTCTGTGTCGCCCATCCAAGTATCAGACCAATTTTCTCACTGAGATATCTTCTCTGCTTTCCTCCCTCTGCACCGAGTGACTTCTCATCTTCGGTGATTTCAACCTCCACCTCAACTCATCTTGTTCTCTCTCCTCTCAGTTCACTGCCCTCCTTTCCTCACATAATCATTCCCTCCATATAAACTCTCCTACCCGTATACATGGCCATCCCCTCGATCTCGTCATCACACATGGCCTCGCTATTCCCACACATAACTATCACTGATAAGAAAATCTCTGATTATTTCCTTATATTGCTCTCTACCCATATTCCACTTCTCCCTCCCAACCCCACCTCTTTATGTGTATGCCAATGGAAAAAACTCTCCCTCAAGTCCCTTGCCGCTGCACTTTCAAATTGCCAACTATCAAGCCTATCTAGAAATTCATGACATTTCTGCAGCTACTGATTTGCTAAATCACACCCTCTCCACCATCTTTGATGCCCTTGCTCCCACTAAAAGCATTACACTCTCGCACCCTAGTCGTTCACCCGGTATACCCTTCATTTCCACTCCCTTAAGTCCAAGTGACGCAGACTTGAATGTCTTTGACAGAAAACTGGTTTAGTAATCCTTCACCAGATATGGCTGAACCATATAAAGCATTATTTGTGTTCTCCATCACTAAAACTGTCCTTTATTCTAAGATCATCAAGGAAGACAAAGATAACATGTGGCTTCTTTTCTCAACCACAAACCCTCTTCTCAGACCACTCTCCCCTGCCTCCTCCTCGCTCACCTTCAAAAATAAATGTGAGGAGCTCATGGCCTTTTTTGTTAAAAAGATTGAGAACAATTGTTCAACTGCCTCTGCTACTTCCCTCCCTTCCCCTAGACCACTGGGCCAAACTTGCTCTCAGTTTCCCCCCTGCCCGAACCCTGATTTTTCACAATTTCTCCAGTTTCTCTCCTATCTTCCCTTATGCCCTCTCAAAGCTCATCTTGTCAATGAGACCGACCTCCTGCTCTCTCGACCCTATTCCTACTAAACAGTTGACCACCAAACTTTCCTTCCTGGCTCCTATTTTAGCTGATATTGTTAGCTGTTCTCTCTCCTCGGGTACTGTCCCCCTCTCCCTCAAATCTGCCATCATCACTCCATTCCTTGTCCCCCCCCCGTCCTTGCAAGCTATCGTCCCATCTCCAACCTCCCTTTCCTCTCCAAAGTCCTTGAACTTGTTGTCTCCTTCCAAATCCCAAAACTCCTTGTTTGAATCCCTCTAAACAAGTTTCTGTCCCCGCCATAGTACCGAAACAGGTCTTACCAAGGTCACAAATGACATCCTAATTAACTGTGACAAAGGTACACTATCCTTTCTCGTTCTTCTCGACTGGTCTGCAGCCTTTGACAAGGTTGACCACAAAATTCTGCTCCAATGCTTTTCTACCATTGTTCAGCTGAATGGGACTGCAGTCGTCTGGTTCTGTTCCTATCTTTCCAGCCGTAGCCATGGAATCACCTGCAATGGCTTCTCTTCCCATTTGGTCACCACTGGTGTCCCCTATCCTTGGCCGACTCCTTTGTCTCAGTTACATGCTGCCCCTCGGTGACATCATCCGATGATACAGCATGAAATTTTACATGTACGCTGATGATACCCTGCTCTCCCTCTCCTCCACCTCATTCGAATCCTCCACTGTCTCTATACTGTCAAACTGCGTGTCTGACATTCAGCATTAGATGAGCATAAATTTTCTCCAATTAAATATCAGGAAGACCAAAGCCATTGGCCGGAATTTTGGTTGGGGAGGCGGGTTGGGAGACGGGTTCGAAGTGGGCAGGAATCCCGGGAGGCCATATTTCCCTGCAGGCCCTCCCGAATTTGAAGGCCTCGGTTTCCCGCCCGCAGCCAGCTTGATGGGGGTTGGGATCGGTTGGAGTAGCAATCAAGAAACACGGAACACAAGTCGTATTCCTTGAATGAACAAAAACTTTTATTTTTATGGTGAAAGCATCCTCTGGTATTCAAAAGATGTAGGGCTGGATTGTCCGGTCCTCTGCGCTCCAGGTTTCGGCAGCGTTCAGGTCCCTGCGCCCCTTCGCGATGCTCCAGTCCGTTTTTTGCTGCGCCACTCAGCAGCACCGTCGGGAAGAGCTGCGCTGGGTGTGCAACGTCTCTCGTTGTGACACCGTCCCAAGTTTTGACTCCTGCCCAACCCATATGCCTGGAATCGCGCCTCGCAATGACCACCTGGGAAATCGGTGCAGTCCAACCATACCAGTGATGAAGGTAAAATGCTGTACAAGTGTTTGTTCTTTTAATTTTTTTAGCAATTTGTGTTGTGGTGGCGTGGGCAATGTTTTAGGAATATTTTTGTGGGTTTTGTTTGAAGGTCTCCCAAGGCCTCTCTCAGAGTGCACACGGCCCCCAGCACTTTAGTTCGTGAGATTCCCATTTTTGCGCCTTGAAAAGTGTACTACGCCTCCTTTCGCGCTGCACCCCGACGCAGAGCCCAGATAGTGAAAATTCCTTACCAAAGCGCAGACTATTCCCGGCAGGTAACTTTCCCACCCCGCCTCCATTTTTGCCCCGTAAACAGATAAACCTAAAATCCAGCCCATAGCATTTGAGGGGTAGTTCAGTGGCACATATTCCTGTTCCAGCAGCAGAGATTGCTGCCTATAGGTTTGCTTCCAAGATCCTTTCCTGAAAACCTTATCTCACCTAGTTTCTTGGAGCAAATGGGATGTTTTCTTCAGAAGAAAGAAAAATTTGAGAGCAAGGCAATACAAGCTGATTTTGTACCTAGTCTTGTTATACAATAATATTGTTAAAAATCATATAGCAGGTGACTTGATTGCCTACTTTTAATCAGCGAATGAGCCGCAGTGTAGATGAGAGGATCTACATTCAAAAATGACAACATTTGAAGTCAAGTGTTGGATTTGCTGGAGTTATTAGTTTAGGTTTGAATAACCTGTCTGTCTAAATATGGACTTGCATTTCATTTTAAACTCAACGTACATCCAGCATCAGTAAATTCTCCCTTGCTACTCATTGCACAACTCTGGATTAAAAAGACAGCAAAATCTTTATTCAAATCACAGGACAAGAACATAGTTATTTCAATATGATCATACACACATTGATAAAATTAACATTGCAACAGTTGTAGAATAGATCAAAATCCAACTGCAATTTCTAATGGTCTGTTAAATATCACTGTTAAATTATGACATCTCTCTACCTATCTATAATCTATTAAAAGTTTTATATATATAGCATCAAACTCCTGTGCTTACAGGAAGATCACACCATACTATTCCCGCCACATCTGTGTGCCATGCTAAGCTCTTAGTTTTAAGCAGCAAGGTATGCGCAAAGTATCTACACTTATTATATTTACCTTTCAGTTCTATTGCTAACTAGCACCTCTGTTCCTCTGAGCCGATGTTGTTTGCCACTATCCACGTGACTAATTGGGAATTGGATGTGGCAAATTGCATTTTGATGAGGCTGAGTAATGTGAATTCAATACATAATCACACGGCATATAGTGAACAGATAGTAAGAGGGGTGGGGCCGATCAGGGATCAAAAAGGAGACCTATGCATGGAGGCAGAGGACATGGCTGAGGTACTAAATGAGGAAGAAGATGCTGCCAAAGTCATGGTGAAAGAGGAGGTAGTTGAGATATTGGATGGGCTAAAAATTGATAGAGGATGTACTAGAAAGGCTGACTGTACTTAAAGTAGATAAGTCACTAGGACCGGATGGGATGCATCTTAGGAAGCTGAGGAAAGCAAAGGTGGAAATTGCAGAGCTACCGGCCATAATCTTCCAATCCTCCTTAGATATGGGGGTGGTACCAGAGGACTGGAGAATTGCAAATGTTCAAAAAAAGATGTAAGGATAAACATCTACAGGCAACTACAGGCCAGTCAGTTTAACCTTGGTGGTGGGGAAGCTATTAGAAACGATATTCCGGGACAAAATTAATAGTCACTTGCACAAATGTAGATTAATTAAGGAAAGCAAGCGCTGATTTGTTAAAGGCAAATCGTGTTTAACTAACTTGGTTGAGTTTTTTGATGAGGTAACAAACAGGGTTGATGAGGGTAATGCGGTTAATGTGATGTACGTGGACTTCTAAAAAGCGTTTGATAAAGTGCCACATAATAGGCTTGCCAGCAAAGTTGAAGCCCATGGAATAAAAGGGACAGTGATAGCATGGATACGAAATAGGCTAAGTGACAGGAAACAGAGAGTAGTGGTGAACGGTTGTTTTTCCATCAGGAGTAAGGTATACAGTGGTCTTCCCCAGGGGTCAGTACGAGGACCATTGCTTTTTTTGATATATATTAATGACTTGGACTTGGATGAACAGAGCACAATTTCAATGTTTGCAGTATAGTAAGTTGTGAGGAGGAAAGTGATAGACTTCAATAGGTGGAATGGGCGGACACGTGGCAGATGAAATTTAACAAAGAAAAGTGAGAAGTGATATATTTTGGGAGGAAAAACAAGGAGTGGCAATATAAACTAAAGGGTACAATTCTAAAGGGTGTGCAGGAACAGAGAGACCCAGAGGTATATGTGCACAATCGTTGAAGATGGCAGGGCAGGTTAAGCAGTTAAAAAAGGATACGGAATCCTGGGCTTTATAAATAGAGGCATAGAATACAAAAGCAAGAAAGTTATGAACCACCTTTATAAAACACTGGTTCAGCCTCAACTGAAGTATTGTGTCCAATTCTGGGCACTGCACTTTAGGAAGGATGTGAAGGTCTTAGAGAGGGTACAGAAAAGATTCACGAGAATGGTTCCAGGGATGAGGAACTTCAGTTATGTGAATTGACTGGAGAAGCTGGGTTTGTTCTCCTTAGACCAGAGAAGGTTGAGAGGAGATCAGATAGAGATGTTCAAAATCATGAGAGGTCTAGACAGAGTAGATAGAGAGAAACTGTTCCCATTGGCAGAAGGGTTGAGAACCAGAGAACACAGATTTAAAGTGATTGGCAGAAGAACCAAAGGTGACATGAGGAAAAACGTCTTTACGCGAGTGGTTAGGATCTGGAATGCCCTGCCTGAAAGGGTGGTGGAGGCAGATTCAATCGTGGCTTTTAGAAGGGAATTGGATAAGTACCTGAAGGAAAAGATTTTGCAGGGCTACGGGGAAAGGGGTGGGCGGCAGCGGGGTGGGGGGGGGGGGGAAAAGAGAGTGGAACTAGTTCTGGATGGAGAGCAGGAGCGGGTTTGGCGCATCACGTTGTGCGAGTCAACATTCTCAACATTCAGTTTGATCATGTCAAAGTACTGCTCAGAACTTCTGGACAAAAACTGCACTAAAATGTGCTATGTCTGATAATTTCATGCCAGAATTCCAAACTTTGGTGAAAGAGAATGTTAGATCTCTTAATTTCCAATGAAATACAAACTCCGATGGTAGTTTTAACTTTTTTTTTTGTGGAGTTTATCTGAATAATCTTGGCAGAGAGTAACAAGCTGATGGCTGATTGCCAGTTTCTTTGTCTTACTGAAACCACATGGTCAAAATGGCTGTATTTATACCTGGATCAATTTACAGAAAAGAACTCGCCTTCTTTGACCTTATTGGCTCAATTGAAAGTCTTTTAACGTTTTAATTGGCTCGCTACCCAAGGTCCGAAAATGTCAAGTTGATTGATGACTTAATGCAATGTGGCCTGTGTTTTTTCACAGCCTGTCTAAATGCAGCCTGTTTGAATTCTCTATCAGAGAAAGACTGCAAAGTTTCGCTCTACACATGAAGTACATTGACTTGTATTGTATGTAAGGCGTTTTCTACTAAGCTAGTGCTTGTGGCTAAAACTGTATCACTGTATCCACGCCTGTGGCTTGTCAGTAATTTCTACTGAACAACTTGGCTTTGAGCAGCTTCTCACCCTCTGCTGCTTACCTTCCCACCACACTCAGGCCTCTTGTTGCTTTTCAATGGTTTCCCAGCATTTTCGAAGAAACGTGTCAAATAGTGTTCAAAGCACAATTGTATTTGCTGACTTCCACAGAGGGCAGGTTTATGTCCTCAATGCACTTTCATGTGAAGGTGGCTGGGTGAAAATGATAGATTGGACATTAGTATCAAGGAGAAGAATGAGTCAGAAAAAGTCTTGGGTAAGGAAGATAAAGAGGGTCTACAAATTTTAACAGAAAACAGAAGGTGGAAAATTAGGTGGAACAGGGAGGGGTTGGGACGATCAAATAGGTTGGGGAACAGGAGAAGGTAGAAGAAGGGAAGAGGAAAGGGAAAAAAGGAGGGCAAGAGCATCTTCCAAAGAAACAGACGTATTAAAAATAGGAAGGAAAACTTTTCATGCTGTTCTTTTTGATTTGGATTCAGAAAATTACTGCACAAGGTTATTGCACAAGATAAAAGTTCACGGGTATGGAGGTAATATATTAGCATAAATAGAGGATTGGCAAACTAACAGAAAACAGGGAGTCAGGATAAATGGTTCATTCGCTGGTTGGCAATCAGTAACTAGTGGGATGCTGCAGGGATCAGTGCTGGGACCCCAACTATTTATAATCTATATTAATGACTTGGAAGAAGGGACTGAGTGTAACGTAGTCAAGTTTGCTGACGATACAAAGATGGGAGGAAAAGCAATATTTGAGGAGGATACAAAAAATCTGCAAAAGGACACAGACAGGCTAAGTGAGTGGGCAAAAATTTGGTAGATGGAGTATAATGTTGGAAAGTGTGAGGTCATGCACTTTGGCAGAAAAAAATCAAAGAGCAAGTTATTATTTAAATGGAGAAAGATTGCAAAGTGCCGCAGTACAGTGGGATCGGAGGGTACTTGTGCATGAAACACAAAAGGATAGTATGCAGGTACAGCAAGTGATCAGGAAGGCCAATGGAATCTTGGCCTTTATTGCAAAGGGGATGGAGTATAAAAGTAGGGAAGTCTTGCTACAGCTATACAGGGTATTGGTAAGGCCACACCTGGAATACTGCATGCAGTTTTGGTTTCCATATTTACGAAGGGATATACTTGCTTTGGATGCAGTTCAGAAAAGGTTCACTAGGTTGATTTCGGAGATGAGGGGGTTAACGTATGAGGAAAGATTGAGTAGGTTGGGCCTCTACTCATTGGAATTAGAAGAATGTGATCTTATCGAAATGTACAAGATTATGAGGGGGCTTGACAAGGTGGATGCAGAGAGGCTGTTTCCACTGATGGGGGAAGACTAGAGCTAGAGGTCATAGAAACATAGAAAATAGGTGCAGGAGTTGGCCATTCAGTCCTTCGAGCTTGCACCACCATTCAATATGATCATGGCTGATCATGCAACTTCAGTACCCCATTCCTACTTTCTCTCCATACCCTTTGATCCCTTTAGCCATAAGGGCCACATCTAACTCCCTTTTGAATATAGCTAACGAACTGGGCTCAACAACTTTCTGTGGTAGAAAATTCCACAGGTTCACAACTCTGAGTGAAGAAGTTTCTCCTCATCTCGGTCCTATATGGCTTACCCCTTATCCTTAGACTGTGACCCATAGTTCTGGACTTCCCCAACATCGGGAACATTCTTCCTGCACCTAACCTGTCCAATCTCGTCAGAATTTTAGATGTTTCTATGAGATTCCCTCTTATTCTTCTAAATTCCAATGAATATAAGCCTAGTCGATCCAGTCTTTCTTCATGTGTCAGTCCTACCATCCCGGGAATCAGTCTGGTGAACCTTCGCTGCACTCCCTCAATAGCAAGAATATCCTTCCTCAGATTAGGAGACCAAAACTGTACACAATATTCAAGGTGTGGCCTCACCAAGGCCCTGTACAACTGCAGCAAGACCTCCCTACTCCTATACTCAAATCCTCTCGCTATGAAGGCCAACATACCATTTGCCTTCTTCACCACCTGCAGTACCTGCATGCCAACTTTCAATGACTGATGTACCATGACACCCAGGTCTCGTTGCACCTCCCCTTTTCCTAATCTGTCATCATTCAGATAATATTCTGCCTTCCTGTTTTTGCCACTAAAGTGGATAACCTCACATTTATCCACATTATACTGCATTTGCCATGCATTTGCCCACTCACCTAACCTGTCCAAATCACCCTGCAGCCTCTTAGCATCCTCCTCACAGCTCACACTGCCACTCAGCTTAGTGTCATCTGCAAACTTGGAGATATTACATTCAATTCCTTCATCCAAATCATTAATGTATATTGTAAATAGCTGGGGGCCCAGCACTGAACCTTGCGGTACCCCACTAGTCACTGCCTGCCATTCCCACTCTTTGCTTCCTGTCTGCCAACCAGTTCTCTATCTACGTCAATACATTATCCCCAACACATGCTTTAATTTTGCACACTAATCTCTTGTGAGGGACCTTGTCAAAAGCCTTTTGAAAGTCCAAATACACCACATCCACTGGTTCTCCCTTGTCCACTCTACTAGTTACATCCTCAAAAAATTCTAGAAGATTTGTTAAGCATGATTTCCCCTTCATAAATCCATGCTGACTTGGACCGATCCTGTCACTGCTTTCCAAATGCGCTGCTATTACGTCTTTAATAATTGATTCCAATATTTTCCCCACTACCAATGTCAGGCTAACCGGTCTATAATTCCCTGTTTTCTCTCTCCCTCCTTTTTTAAAAAGTGGGGTTACATTAGCCGCTCTCCAATCCATAGGAACTGATCCAAAGTCTAAAGAATGTTAGAAAATGACCACCAATGCGTCCACTATTTCTAGGGCCACTTCCTTAAGTACTCTGGGATGCAGACTATCAGGCCCTGGAGATTTATCGGCCTTGATCTTAGAATAAGGGGCCGCCCATTTAAAAGTGAGATGAGGAGAAATTTCTTCTGAGTATTGTAAATCTGTGGAATTCGCTGCCTCATAGAGCTGTGGCAGCTGGGACATTGAATAAATTTAAGACAGAAATAGACAGGGGATAAGGGTTTTTGGGGAGGGAAGTGGACCTGAGTCCATGATCAGATCAGCCATGATCTCATTGAATGGCGGAGCAGGCTCGAGGGGTCGTAAGGCCTACTCCTGCTCCTTTTTCTTATGTTCTTATGTTAATCTTCTCTCACCAAACAGCAGTTAATCTTAGATAGAACTGCGACTTCATTTACTTACGGAAATTGGACTTTTTATGCTACATAGTATAACTCTGATGCGGTTATAAAACAGCGTATTATTTGATTTACAAGAAATCTGGTATATTAAAAATGTTGCATCTAGTATGCATCCATAGTATCAGAGTCCCACACCTCAAATGTATCGCATTTCAAGATGCGATATCTACAAAGCATCATGACTATTTGGCAAAAAATCACTATAGGCTCGAAGAACCACTTATTGGTTGTTAGTAATCAAATATATGATGAACTCTTGAGGGAGTGCTGAATTGCATGTGGTGATGTTCTTCATGTGAAATGTTAAATGAAGGCCTTGTTTTCCTAGTTCGGTGGACTTTAAATACATTATGGTAATGTTCAAAGAAGAGCAATGAATTCTTCTGTTCTCTTGGACAATATTCCTCCCTCGAGCAAGACCACCAAAAACAGACTAATTGATTGATCAATCAATCAAAATTCTCTGTAGACTCTGGGGAGGTACCAGTGGATTGGAAAGCAGCGAATGTAACACCTCTGTTTAAAAAAGGGGGCAAACAAAAGGCAGGTAACTATAGGCCGGTTAGTTTAACATCTGTAGTGGGGAAAATGCTTGAAACTATCATTAAGGAAGAAATAGCGGGACATCTAGATAGGAATAGTGCAATCAAGCAGACGCAACATGGATTCATGAAGGGGAAATCATGTTTAACTAATTTACTGGAATTCTTTGAGGATATAACGAACATGGTGGATAGAGGTGTACCGATGGATGTGGTATATTTAGATTTCCAAAAGGCATTCGATAAGGTGCCACACAAAAGCTTACTGCAGAAGATAAAGGTACGCGGAGTCAGAGGAAATGTATTAGCATGGATCGAGAATTGGCTGGCGAACAGAAAGCAGAGAGTCGAGATAAATGGGTCCTTTTCGGGTTGGAAATCGGTGGTTAGTGGTGTGCCACAGGGATCGGTGCTGGGACCACAACTGTTTACAACATACATAGATGACCTGGAAGAGGAGACAGAGTATAGTGTAACAAAATTTGCAGATGACACAAAGATTAGTGGGAAAGCGGGTTGTGTAGAGGACACAGAGAGGCTGCAAAGAGATTTAGATAGGTTAAGCGAATGGGCTGAGGTTTGACAGATGGAATACAATGTCGGAAAATGTGAGGTCATCCACCTTGGAAAAAAAAAGTAAAAGGGAATATTATTTGAATGGGGAGAAATTACAACATGCTGCGGTGCAGAGGGACCTGGAAGTCCTTGTGCATGAAACTCTTTTGAGTTTACCTGCAAAACATAAAGACATTAAACGGTGCCACCCGACCTGGGTGACACTCCAGACATTTACAAGGCCCTTTTTTTCCCCCCTTTTTTGTGTTTTTTCTTTTTTTTTGTTGTTTTTTTTTGGGCACTAAAATCACAATTTTTCCCCAGTGCCCCCTATAAAAGGGAAGGGGACACTAAAAGCACCGGCAATTAAAACAAATTAACTTTAAAACGTAAAATCAAATTAAAATTTGGTTGCCGGGCGTGATGATGCACTCCAGTCCCTCCGGTGCCCACCTCTCGCGGAAGGCCGCGAGCGTACCGGTGGACACCGCGTGCTCCATCTCCAAGGACACCCTGGACCGTCCTTGTGCATGAATCCCAAAAAGTTAGTTTGCAGGTGCAGCAGGTAATCAGGAAGGTGAATGGAATGTTGGCCTTCATTGCGAGAGGGATGGAGTACAAAAGCAGGGAGGTCCTGCTGCAACTGTACAGGGTATTGGTGAGGCCGCACCTGGAGTACTGCGTGCAGTTTTGATCATCTTACTTAAGGAAGGATATACTAGCTTTGGAGGGGGTACAGAGATGATTCACTAGGCTGATTCCGGAGATGAGGGGGTTACCTTATGATGATAGATTGAGTAGACTGGGTCTTTACTCCTTGGAGTTCAGAAGGATGAGGGGTGATCTTATAGAAACATTTAAAATCATGAAAGGGATAGACAAGATCGAGGCAGAGAGGTTGTTTCCACTGGTCGGGGAGACTAGAACTAGGGGGCACAGCCTCAAAATACAGGGGAGACAATTTAAAACCGAGTTGAGAAGGAATTTCTTCTCCCAGAGGGTTGGGAATCTGTGGAATTCTCTGCCCAAGGAAGCAGTTGAGGCTAGCTCATTGAATGTATTCAAATCACAGATTGATAGATTTTTAACCAATAAGGGAATTAAGGGTTATGGGGAGCGGGCGGGTAAGTGGAGCTGAGTCCACGGCCAGATCAGCCATGATCTTTTTGAATGGCGGAGCAGGCTCGAGGGGCTAGATGGCCTACTCCTGTTCCTAATTCTTATGTTCTTATGTTCATCTCACTAGGTGACTACCATGTTTTCCTACATAGCAATAGTCACTGCTCTTCAAAGTGATTCATTATATGTGAAACACTGAGTCATTTAAGAGAGATACAATAAAGACTTGCATTTACATTTTCCTTTTTCTGAGTGCTATAATTGATCCATGGGTCATAATACTTTAGATTGATTTTTTTCCCACAAGACCAATATTAGCAGGATATTATACTTTTTGCATACAATTACTAAAGCTGCCCTGTAGCCAGACTGTTTACTCCCCTCTTCAGTATCAAATTATAAAATACCCATCAAACTCTATAGATTAGGCTGCAGTGTACAAAAGCCATTAATATTGATTTATTACAGTTCAAGATTATATCATGTGAAAGGTTTACTTATACTTCGAATAAATTAATTCATAATATTATTCTGTTCATGATCACATAAATCTACAGCCAAGACGATACATATATTGACAAAGCGAAAAAGGTGGCAGAGAGAAATAAACCAGTGATAGCTGAGCGTGCTCAGTGGTCTGGAAAACGCTTAGCCCCAATAGTGACATCTGCTATGACAGTGATATTAGAACACACACATTCAGTATATAGAGAATATATAAGATAGAATATTTTATAAAATATTAGCACATCAATGGTTTGGACATGTCATGATTAAATTGTTTTGACAAACAGTGACAGATTAAGCTAAATTCCATTTTTAATAGATGGATTGATGGATTTTTACTGCTGTTTTGAAGATAACAGTACTAATAGTGACTGAGGTTCTGGAATATTTAAGGGTGGTTTGGGGATTGAATCCTGTGATTCCATCCATTCCTCCCTGAAAATCATAAATCTGTGGCCTCAGTGATGTTACCTTAAAAGCAATGTACAATACAAAGAATAAATTATAAAGTTAGATAAAAAAAATGTTTGATATATTGGTGCACAAATGCTTAACATGTTTCTATGATATTTCTCTATTTTAATCCATTTAGTATAATAGGGTTAAAGATCCATTAAAAGTAGCATCCAAACACATTAAGGGGCCAAAATTGCCCTTCTCGATAAGGCCTCTGGCCGGCGACTCTCCGGGGAGGGACCGCCATTTTGCAAATTATCCTTCATTGGGGCGGGGGGCGGTGTAGGGAACCGCTCCGCTCGTTTTCCCACCGCAGCGTGCATGCGCCGACTCCTTACCGACCGGCGGCGATTGCTCCCTGAAATTGCCCCGCATGAAATATCCCTTTTGCGAAATTGCCCCGCAGGAACGCCGCCACCGCCGCCGGCCGGTGGCCCGACAGCTTTTTGTGTCGGTGCCCCGCTTGTTGGTCAGCAGAGCGGCCGTCCTTAAAGGGGAGGTGGCGCTGCCGGTGACGTCATTTTATTTTTTATTGTCGGCCAACTGCCAGGTCGGCCCGACAATCATGCCCCCGGGTTCAACCAGGCCACCACGGGCAGCCTAGCACCCCCTCTTGGGTGCCAGGCCACTGGCCCGACCGAATTCCTTCCTGGTGGCCCAGTGGACCTAACTTAAAAATATGCAGAACTCGCAGCGGCTCTTCCCTTTAACTAACGACATCAGCGTGACGCTGATGAGTGATCAGGGCGGTTGACCCGCTGCAAGGGCACTTCCACCCCTCAGCTGCAACTACATCCGTTCCCAGCAAAAAATAACGTCCAAGTGCTGAATACCCATGCGGCGGAGAAAAATGCAAAAAAAACGGAAGGTGCACCCTGTTTCAGGCGGAGGTGAATTTTTACCCCTAAATGTTTCTGCTAGATTATCACCAACAATAAATTACAGGTTTAATGACTGCAAATGATTTAGTTTTGCTCAACTATTAGCTCACTGCAAATATTTTTGTAGCAAGTCATGAAAAACATTTAGCTATTTTAATGTATCTGCACTGCAATACCAGCTGCTGTCCTGCCCAAGCACAAGGCGCTCAATGTTGTAATGAAGTATACTGTTAAAATAAACACAGCTGCAATATTTTGATCTATTCAACAAATTACTAACAGATTAATTATTTGGTGCCACTTTTGAGGTGTGGATTTAAAACAGCAGCTGACAACTCAGCTTTACATTTTGATTGTCTGAAATGCTAGTACCCACACCTTCACTATTCAGTATTAGCATGCCACTTTTATAGTTTACAGGCAGCTGGCTAATTTCAAACAAGCACCAGTCCAAAGCAATTAAAATGCCAAATGGATGTTGGTATTTCTCAGCATGGCACAACATGCTCATTGTTTCTTATCCAATAAAGTGTACTGCACCCGAATATATCAATCTAGACAGTTGATTTTCACGTTATGTGCATTAACGTTTTCACACTCACTCAAACTTTTATAATTATTGTCATTGAAGGTTGGCATGCAGGTACAGCAGGCGGTTAAGAAAGCAAATGGCACGTTGGCCTTCATAGCGAGGGGATTTGAGAACAGGGGCAGGGAGGTGTTGCTGCAGTTGTACAGGGCCTTGGTGAGGCCACACCTGGAGTAGTGTGTACAGTTTTGGTCTCCTAACTTGAGGAAGGACATTCTTGCTATTGAGGGAGTGCAGCGAAGGTTCACCAGACTGATTCCCGGGATGGCGGGATTGACATATCAAGAAAGATTGGATCAACTGGGCTTGTATTCACTGGAGTTCAGAAGAATGAGAGGGGATCTCATAGAAACGTTTAAAATTCTGACGGGTTTAGACAGGTTAGATGCAGGAAGAACGTTCCAATGTTGGGGAAGTCCAGAACCAGGGGTCACAGTCTAAGGATAAGGGGTAAGCCATTTAGGACCGAGATGAGGAGAAACTTCTTCACTCAGAGTTGTGAACCTGTGGAATTCTCTACCACAGAAAGTTGTTGACGCCAATTCACTAAATATATTCAAGAGGGAGTTAGATGTAGTCCTTACTATTAGGGGGATCAAGGGGTTTGGCGAGAAAGCAGGAATGGGGTACTGAAGTTGCATGTTCAGCCATGAGTTCATTGAATGGCGGTGCAGGCTCGAAGGGCTGAATGGCCTACTCCTGCATCTATTTTTTATGTTTCTATGTTTCTAATGCAGCCCAAAGGCCAGACTGCGTAACGACATGAATGAACCAGTTGGGTTTTTATGACAATCCAATAGCCTCAAGATCACTTTAAAAAAAAAACTGACATCAGCTTTTATTTTTTTTAGTTCAACGGGATTTTAATTTATGTTTTCATCCTTGCGTTTAAATCCCTTCATGGCTTTTCCTTCCCTATATCCTCCTCCAGCTGTACAAATGCCCCCCTCCCCCACCACTGACCCCACAAGAACTTTGCATTCCTCCAATTCCGGCCACCTGTGCATATCACCTTTCTATGTTAATGTTACAAGTTGTTGTTTTCAAATTTGGCAGTGGTCCTGCACTTAAGTTTCTCAATTTAAAACATGAACAGGGAGAACTTGTGCATCCACAAGTTAATTGCAAAAGCAGTGGTGAGAAAAAAATATATTTTCTGAATTATTGGAAACATTTTAATGCTAATGGCAAGTCTTACATATTGTTGAGGTTTACATACATACATAACATCACTCCCCCCCAAAGTCATACGTGCAAGTTATTTGCAAGTTGAGGCAATCTGGCGCCCTGTGTCCCCAGGTCGATTGTCTGAGTTGAAGTCATACCATGGTGGGTTCATCCTCGTGGTTGACAGCGAGGTCGATTGTGTTTTTGGGTCGCTGGGGGCCAGGTCCTTTCACAGTGGTTCCTGGTTATCTGTAGTTCGCAGTTTGGTCTGGTCCAAATGCTTTCTGCATTTGCCCAGTACATGGTTTCATAATCAAACACTCCATTTTAATCACAAACACTCCATTCCCCTCTTTGGCTAATACAGTGCTAGCGGCCCATCTGGGACCCTGAATATGGTCTTCATCATTTATTCTGATGTTGCGTGGAGGAGCCGTGCGATCATGGTACATTCTCTGCTGATAGCATATGGAAGGCTCGGTTCTGAGTGATTCTGTCTGGTGACTGCGTAGCACCCAGGATAGCCGGGTCTGTAGGGAATCTACCGTGACATGTGTGGTGCTTGGCTTTGTGATTTGGGCAGCCCGCTCCGGACTATTGTCACTGACCCTAAGGTCTGGCAAGCCCAGGATGGCCGATATGGCCTTGAGACTTGCAGTAGTGGCGGGAGGCCGCGTGGTCCCCGTGGATCCTTGGCCAAGGTATGGAGGCCCCGGACCACTGACTGTGTGTCGCCTCCCCGCCTTTCTTTGCAACGTTGCAGGGTTGCCCCATTGGGAGCAATCTGATGGGATGAGCCTTTCGTCTTTGCGACGGATAAGCTGCAACATTCCGTCTAGCGGTTCGCCATTGGCAAGCGGTAACGTGGGATCCTGGCTGGTCCAGGTCCTAAACTGGAGGGCCGTTACGGTTGACCCCTCGCTTTCTAGCACTTCCACGACAACGAGTAGGTCTGCAGGCTGCGCCGTTTCCACCCCGGTGGTGGGCAACGGTAGCCAACTGAGGGCATTAGTACCGTTCTCAGTGCCTGGCCCGTGGCGGATCATGTTACAGTGCACAGACAGTGTTAGACATTCTCGAAACAAAGCATTGATAATGGTGCCTCTGCTCTCCCAAAACTGTGGGATGGGCAGCTTGTCTGACTTGAGCAAATATTGGGACACTCTTTGGTACATCTCTTTTGTCCCGTGAACACAGGCTACTGCCTTGGTTAACTTATTGGATACATGTACAACTGGTTGGGGCTCGCTCGCTACTTTGGCTTGCTGCACAACACGCCCGACCCCATGTGGTAACACATCACTTGTCACAACTACTTTGTCAGATACATATATGAAATATTGGTGTTAGCCCGTTACTTTGGCTTGTTGTAAGGTGACCCCATATGATAGTACATCATTGGCCGCGAAAGAACGCTCACATGGGTTACATAGTGCAAACAACTTATTGGAACGTAGTAGGTTCCTGGCCTGCTCAGCAGTCGCCCCTTTACCTTTGCCCCAAACCCAGTCGTCTTCCTTGCTGGGCAACACATTCTGTGATTTGGACGCACTTTCATCCCGTGGTCTGGATGCACACTCATCCCGTAGTCTGGATGCACTTTCGTCCCGTGGTCTGGATGCACACTCGTCCCGTGGTTGGGACTCACTCCATGTCCGTGATGCCGTGATCTTTCTCCTCAGGGATTTCGCTTCTGGCATCGGGAAGACACATTCGGATCATTTTGGCCGGAGTCCCACTCTGCATTGACGACCTGGAGCCTCTTCCATTGTCGCGAAGAGGTCGTCGGCTTTGAGTGGTGGGTCCCGCACCTGTACTGCTGCTCGGTTGATCTTCACCTGCTCGTGGTCGTGATGAGCGGCCTGTGCCTCGGGGATCTGCAAATGGATCTGCACTTCGATGCCTGGTTCAACTGAAGGTGGGGCTTTGCTCAGCCTTTGAGCAAGGGAGACATCGTTCGCCGGAGAAGGTATGCAAAGGTCTTCCCAGTTCCATCGAATCTTCCCCATCCACCTACTACCATGCAGCGTTGGTCCATTACCTGAAACAATCCACAGTGGTAAATCCTGCATCGCTCCCTCATGGGATACACTTATGTTCGCACTACCAATAACTGGTATCAGCTCCTTGGTGTAGGTGAGCAGCTTTGCCTGAATCGGGATCAGCTTGGGTCGTTGTGCTCTGTCGCCCCACAGCCTCTCGAATGCCTTCTGGCTCGTTATTGATTGATTCGCCCCGTGTCCAGTTCCATGGAGACTGGAGTGCCGTTGAGTTTAACTTTTAACATTATTGGAGGGCTTTTGGTGGTGAAGGTGTGTATCCCACATACTTCCTCTTCATCCTCAGGTGGAGTTGTCTCTCCTGCTCGTTCAGCGTGACCCTCGCTGGATCGGTCATCCTCTCCTGACTCTGCCATGTGGTGAGTCACAGGTCATTTGCACATTCGCTGGAGGTGCCCCCATTGTTCCACAGCCCTTGCACACAGAGGGCTTGAATCAACATTGATGAGCTCTATGACTGCCCCCGCAGTGCCAACATGGTGTTAATGGATACGCATTCACGCCCCACGGCGGACTCTGAGTCACTCTAGGCCAAGATCTGGCCTCTGCGGTCATGTGGGCCCTACCCTGTACAGTTCTGCCTGCTGAAAACATTATTTTATGCACAGTACTTGCCGGTGAGCTTCGATTCTGTGAAGATATCTGTTCTGTGTTATCGCTCATGCGGAGATAGACAGATTTTTGAGCGATAAGGAAATAAAGGGTTATGGGGAGTGGGCAGAGAAGTGGAGCTGAGTCCATGATCTGATCAGCCTTGATCTTATTAAATGGCAGAGCAGGCTCAAGGTGGCCTTGTCCTGCTCCTTGTTCTTAAGCTCTTATGTTCTAGGGTTGCTTTTCACTTTTCTGTCATGGTGTTTCACAGACATAAATACTTCCAGCTTGCGATAGACACATAACTAACAATCACAACAAACCTGATTCTAGTACAAAATACATTTAAAAAAATAGATTCAAGTATAATCTTTAAAATAACTATGAAATGCCCATTGCAAAGTTCACAAAAACAAGACTTCAGCATATTATTTGCATTTTTCATGCTCTACTGAACCAAGCAGAATCACACTGTCATCTGCCAATCAATATCAATGTTCTTTAGAAAAGTCACCTCCCCAGACAATAAATATGCACATTTGCAAGAGGAGAATAACTGATTTGTTTTGGAAGGTAACATGGCTAGTATTGAAATGAGGAACTTTGAACTTCCGGTGGTACTTAACACAGTTCCAACAAGGTTTCGTGTTGGTCTGAAGGAAAACACGCACACATAGTCACCCCCACAGGAAACCCGGCACCACAACTTTGGTGGAATTTGGCAATGACTGGTGGGAACTTATGGTTCCAGTGAAGAAAATTAGTGCTGTATTTATAATCTAATCATTCCTCTTCATTGCTGAATGAGATTGGGCTGGATCAACACTTTACCACATTAAAGTGTCGATTTAATTCAAACTTATGTTATACAAAAATGAATGTTAATACAGATTTCAGTCTCTATGCCATAAGAGGTGTAACTGTTGTAGAAATGTTCCCGAGAACACAACATGCCAAGTTCACAAATACAACACATACATAGAATTTTTTTTAAGTACGAAAAACTGGAAAACATTAACAGAGAGGTACTGTGTAATGTATAAATGTCTTGGACTTGTCTTGTACATTCAAAAAAGGAAATTAAACAAAAGGTCTGATGAAGATTATACTGATTGTAAACTATATTCCATTTTATGCTTTTGTACAACCAGAACTCAATTTTTTTTTTTACACATATTAACTATTTTCATCCATACGTTTCATATTACATGACTTCAAAATCAATAATATTGCAAATCCACCTTTATTTTTCTTTTGTAAATATTTATTATTTTACTCCCTTCCCTTCTTTGGATCTCCGGCATTCCACAGCATCCCTGGCCAAAACAGCAGGCTGGATGTCTGCATCCAGATCTTTGACAATGCTGCTTGAAGTAGCACAACAGTGTGAGGAAGCACCTAATCTCTAATTTAGCTCACTCTCTGCTGAGGCAGCTGAGGCCAACAAGTCATTGTGCAGGAAGTCACTTGACACTTTCTAACACCCCACTACACTGCTTGTAATTAAGAGGCTATGACCTAGAAATTTTGGCACTCCCATTATTGGGTGTGCAGGGATGAAGGGTGAATGCCCTGCAGCTGAATGGTGAGGCCCGAGGTGACCACAATATTGAGTCTCACATCTCATTATAACAGGGCCGGAGAGGCGGAACCGCCAGCCGGCAAAGAGTACAAGATCGGACCACTGCTACTGTCACCGCAGCCCTTGGGTAAGTGTGTGCAGGGGTCGGATCGGAGCTGTTAGATGGAGCCGGGAGTCTGGGATTGGGGATATGGGAATTGCAGGATCGGGGATCAGGGATGAGGATCGGAGGACTGGGATCAGTAGTGGTAGCGAGCTTTTATTAAATGTGGGGTTGGCAGGAGCACTTCTGCAGTTAAGTAAATGTGGAAAACTTATAGGTCGCAGGTGATCCCGAGATCATGTTTCCCTGAGTGTAGCCAGCGCTGGCATGGGTTGTCTCAGGGCGAACCAATCTTCAAGTAGGGGCCTCAAACCAGAATTAGGCCCCTTATTTGCATATGCATTTTTTTTCCCCTTTCCCAATTATTTGCAGATGGTGCACTTCTCATCGAAAACGTGCACGCGCTTCCAGCATGCCATATTGGGGACTTAGCAGGTAAACAATGCAATTCTGCACACTTGCAATCAGAGATGTACTACAAATGTGACATCACCTGTACTGCAACAGCAACAACTTGTATTTATATAGCACCTACAACGTAGTAAAATGTCCTGAGGCGCTTCATGGGAGTACTTTAAGACAAAAATTTGAGAGAGCCACATAAGTAATAATTAGTGCAGGTGACTAATTGGTCACAGAGGTAGGTTTTAAAGAGCGTCTTGAAGGAAGAAAGAGAGGTAGAGAGGTGAAGTATAGGCAGGAAATTCCAGAGCGTAGGGCCTAGGCAAGACAAGGCACGGTCACCAATGGTTGAGTGATTATAATCAGAGATGCACAAGGGGGCAGAATTAGAGGAGTGCAGATATCTTGGGGGGGGGGGGGGTTGTGGGGCTGGAGGAGATTACAGAGATAGGGAGGAGCAAAGGCCATGGAGGGATTTGAAAACAAGGATGAGAATTTTGAAATCAAGGCATTGCTTAACTGGGAGCCAATGTAGGTCAGTGAGCACAGGGGTGATGAGTGAACGGCACTTGGTGTGAGTTAGGACATGGGCAGCCGAATTTTGTATCACCTCAAGTTTACTTAGGGTAGAATGTGGGAGGCCACTCAGGAGTGTGTTGGAATCGTCAAGTCTAGAGGTAACAAAGGCATGGATGAAGGTTTCAGCAGCAGATGAGCTGTTACAGAGGTGAAAATAGGCGGTTTTAGTTATGCTGCGGATATGTAGTCGGAAGCTCATTTCAGAGTCAAATATGACACCAAGGTTGCGAACAGTCTGGTTTAGCCTCAGACAGATGTTAGGGAGAGGGATGCAGTCAGTGGCTAGGCAACAGAGTTTGTGGCAGGAACCGAAAACATTGGCCCTGAAATCACGCTCCTCACGGGCGCGTACGAGGTGTGCACGCACCCATGGGGTCCCATAAGTTCCGGTTCAGGCATGAGAAGCACATGCGCCTAAACCTGGCACTTGCGATCTGTTGACAGATCACACACATGCGAAACGAAAGGGCTCCGTGGGCGGAGAGTTGGGCTATTTTCCCAACCCCCTACCCAGCGAATATTCTTCAAATTCTTATGACTGAAAAAAGCAGGCCTAATCAGCGTAAGACTTTAAAGTACAGAAAAAGACATTTAAAAAAAAAATTTAATCATTTAAAATCCTGTTAAATAAGGTAAGTTTATTTTTAGACCGTTTAAAATATGTAAATTTATTTTTCAAATAATTAAATTTTTGTTTTAATTAACTAAATTCCATTTGTATTCATTTGAAATATGTGATTTAAAAAAAAGTTATTTTCAGTTTTTCTGAGTTTTCAGAGCATTCCCATTCATACTTGTGGTGATTCCTTATATAAATGAGGATCCCTCTGCTCTGATAGTTTGGGCTGGCACACGTGATACCATTGATGTGTATGAAACCCATACGATCCTGGGATACGTGTGCATCTATGAAGGCCTTCGCATTGAGAGCCAGGATCAGAAGTCTTCAAACCACCGGGACCACCAGATTCGTAGAAATTTTTCAGGTCGGAGGCATCTGCATTTTCTGGGCCAATGGCTTCGACTTCCCAATATTTAATTAGAGAACATTTCTGCTCATCCAGAACTAGATGTCGGACAAGCAGTCTGACAATTTAGAGACCATGGAGGGATCAAGAGAACTGGTGGTGAGGTAGAGCTGGATGTCATCAGTGTACATGTGAAAACTGATGCTGTGTTTTCGGATGATGTCGCCAAGGGGCAACATGTAGATGAGAAATAGGAGGGGGCCACCAGAGGTAACGACACAGGCGACAGAGAAAAACTGTTGCAGGTGATTCTCTGGCTATGATTAGATCGATAAGAATGGACCCAGGCAAGTACAGTCCCACACCCAGCTGGACGACGGTGGAGAGGCTTTGAAAAAGGATGGACTGGTCAACCGTGTCAAAGGCTGTAGACAAGTCAAGAAGGACGAAGGGGGATAGTTTGCCTTTGTCACAATCACAAAGGATGTCAATTGTGGCTTTGATGACAGGCATTTCGGTACTGTGGCAGGGGTGGAAACCTGATTGGAGGGATTCAAACATGGAGTTGCGGGAAAGATGGGCTCGGATTTGGGAGGCAACAACACGTTCAACGACTTTGGAGAGGAAAGGGAGGTTGGAGATGGGGCGGTAGTTTGCAAGGACAGAAGGGTCAAGGGTTGACTTTTTGAGGAGAGGGGTGATGATGACAGATTTGAGGAAGGGAACCGTTCATAATGTCAGCTAACATGGGAGCCAGAAAAGTAACATTCCAACTAATCCTGAGACAGACCAAAGCGAAGTAGAGATAGATAAGAGAAAAATATTTTCAAACTAGTATCCTTTTGAGGAATTAAGCCAATTATATTTACATTATATGATTCTATAAAAGGCTATGGACAAAGGGCAAAGGAATATAATGAAGTGGATAGCTCTTTCAAAAAGCCAACGCAGGTGAGATAGCCTCCCTTATGCTGTAAAATTCTAAGATTCTACTCTGTGAATTCTGATTTGTAAATGCGTACAACACCTTTAAAGCAAACAAAACTAAAATATCAGTGCCACATTACTAAAAATAAAAAGGAAATTATAACTGTAAATGTTGGAAATCTGAAATAAAAGCTAATTGCTGAAAATACACAGTAGAGTGGCCAGCATCTGTAAACAGAAATTATACATTTTTACCTGTGCACTAGCTTTTAGTGATTTTTGTACCTGGACACCCAAATACCACCAGAATGGAGTGCTCTGATGTAGGATCTTATACCTGAAACATCAAGACGTCTTTTCTATTTGCAGATACTGGTAGATCTGCTGTGTACTTCCTGTATTTTCTGTTTTTATTACAATTTTTCAGCATCTTAGTAATGTATTGCAAGTTATACAAAGATTAATGCCACTAATTTCAGTGAGCATGATGTAAGCTTTCACTCTGTAATCATAGTTACAATGTAAATAAATCTTAATGAAGTGCACATTGTTAACTACAAGTATTTTCTTGCAATTTTATCAGTTATAGAGATGAGAATTTATCAGGTCACAATGTACTGTTCAGGTTGATTGTTCACTACATGCCCCATTGTTAAGTGAAACTATTACATTAAATATTCTGATCTCAAACTTTTGTTTCTTGTGCCAAAATTCAATTTTACTTTTAATGCATTTTATTTTTTGCATCCTATTCAGATAAGAGATACTTACTTCTATGAGAGAAATTCTTAATTGGTACAACACATTGACAGTGCCTCCATAATTACATTGTGTATATTCGTGGAATAAAGATGGTTTTTGAGTTTTGTGACTTAACACAAAGATAAGTACAACAAACTGCAAACCCCAGTGTTCAGGTTTCATCTTCAAAGCAGCTTTTTAATTGCATTTAATGCCGGAAAAACAGCTTAAAAAGTACAGTTATGAGCATCACATCAAACAAAGCAGTTAGTCATTAGTGCTACAATACCAAACTATGTTGTTGTATTTTTGACCAACAAAAACTGCCTGCATTAAAAAAAAACAAGGTTAAAAAGCCAAATTTTAAAAAGTAGGACAAACACATCATCCGTCATCACATGCAGCAGGGCAACCTCAGATAAATGAGTGCTGCAAAGGTGTTCTGCACTTAAAATAACATCGCCATTAAGGCATATAATATGCTTAATCATCTACTTTGTGAAAATGTTACAAAGTTTGACACAATAGTACTTTGTGCCATGGCTTGAAACATCTCGAGCCAGTGATTAATTTGTGGTCAATTATGAACACTTATGAGTACTTATAAATCTGCACAATGATAATTATAAAAACAGAAACTGGCAGCATTAGTGAAATAAGGAACTGACTGGATGGATAGAGAGTGGGGCCAAAATTGCCCCTCTCCTTAAAGCCTGTTCCCATCTCAAATTGGCGCCACGCTGCCAAGTGGCGTGGCCAACAACTGTTGGTGGAATGGCCGCAGATAGCCCAATTGCCCTCCCGGGTTTTCCCCGTGGTGCCCCGATCCCCACCCTACTGCTCCGCTGCTGCTGATCCATGGTAAGCACGTCATCACCGTGCGCACCGCCGATTCCCCCCCCCCCGCACCCCCGACGGCGGCTTTCCCCTCTGAAAATCTTTGGCCCACCTGGCGGTGCCAAAACAAGCTTTTTTCCGATGGTCCAGTGAAGCTGTGGCCGTCTGCAATGGCTGTGTGGCTTCCCTCAAAGGGGAGGATGCACTGCCACTGCCGCCATGTTTTTTTTGTCGGCTGACTGCCATGTTAGCCTGACAATTATGCCCCTGGGTTTGGCTGGGCCACCAACGGGCAGCGTGGCATCCCCTCTTGGGTGCCAGGCCGCTGGCCCAGCCAAAACCCTCCCTGGTGGCTTAGTGAACTGAAGTTTTAAAATCGCGAAGGCTCGCCCCTTTAAGTGAAGTGGAGAGCCGTGGTGCCGTGATGACGTAATCGCAGCAGTCACTCCGCACTGCCCCCGACTTCCGCCCCTCAAGTGTTGTCACCACCGGTTCTCCACCTCTCAAGTGTTATCACCGCCCCCATTAAGAGCGACATCTGGATCCAAAGGAAAAAAACCAACAGAGAGCCAAATGTCGCTCAAGAGGCGACCTGAACCGCAGCTGCGGTAAAAGCCATTCAAACAGGGTGTGTGCACCCCGTTTCGGGCGGGGGGCAATTTGTACCCCAGAAGTCCGTGATCAGAGAAAGTTGAAACAGAAATTTTAGTATAGGAGGCCAGTTGGTCAATCGTACCTGTGCTGGTGCTAGCCCCACAGTGAACCTATTTAATTCCATTTATCTCCTCCTTCCTTGTACCTTTTAACACTTTCTTCCATTGTTTACATACTTCTCTCTCTTAAATATCATGATTGGCTCAGCTTCAACATCTACTTATGTAATGCACTGTATTTTCTGATGATGCTTGTGTGAACAAAAATTATTTTCACCTCCTCTTTTATCCTTCTAGTACTATTCCTCGGTATATGCCCTCTTATTATCCAATGGCCAGTGGAAATAGTCATTCACTATTTACTCTCTGATTTTGAGAAAATAGCTCCGAGATCCCATTAACCTTCTCTGCTCTAGTGAATACAGCGCTAGTTACCAAGTCTCTCATCACAACTGTATGCCATCATACTTTGCATCATAGTTAATCTCCTTTTTACTTTTTTCATGGCTCCAAAATCCTTTCTATAGTGGAATGGCTAAAAATTTACAGAGTACTCCATTCGTGGCCCAGTCAATGTCATGTACAGATTCATCACCACTTCCTTGCGTTTGCATCCGATGCCCCATATATAAACCGTAAACTGTAATTTGCCCTTTTATAACCCATTACCAGCTGCAATCCTTAGTAAACTTGCCACTGAGAAAGTAGATCTGAAAGCAACTGTAAACTTAGCTGTTGAACAGGCGGCAGACAAAAGTACTGGTTGTAAGCAAAGATCTTCCGTGTAGGAACCACACTGTACTCCACTTCAGCACAGGTTACAGGAACCAGACACGAACACTAGGGCACAGTTGCTGCTCTGTACATTCTGCGGCATTTTGCTTATGACCAATACCTCCATGTGCATACAAATAATGAGCTATGCTACTTTTTGTCTGAGCTTTGCAGAATGCATGGTTTCAATACTGATTGACTGTAATTGCATTAGTGGTCATCATTCATTTACTTATGTGATTGCTACAGCAGGGAAACTTCTTTCTACATTAGCTAATTTACCCCATGTTTTTATGCGTTCGTTCACATAAACTATGCATGCCAGCTTAGAGAACACATTAGGGAAATGGCATGTTTGGAAGACATAATCAGAACTTTTGACAGGCAGTATTGCTGTCCATAAGGTAAGGCACAAGTTTTCTGGAATGCCAATTGATGAAGTCCATGAACAGAATATTAACCAGTCTGGTTAAGGATCTGAAGTAGTTGGATTCACTAAAAACTCAGGTGCCCTGACAAAATGCATGCTGTCCAGTTCATAAGGAGTAAAACTAACAGGCGAATTTGAAATTACTAGCAAGAGGTGGGGGGGGGGGGGGTGAACTGTTAAGTAAAATACACCATGTAAATATCTCCCCAGTGCCTGCCATTGATGAACAAGACAACTTGTTCAATTAGGAGAATAATCATCTTCTGGTACTCAACACCAAGGAAGTTATGGATGAAGATGATCAGCATATCAAAAAAGAGAAACTTGTAAAAGAATTCAAACCCATTAGTAAACCAATCTGCAGAACATAATTCTTCTCTTCAGTTGCACATTATCAAAACTGTGTCATAGCAAGAAAATACAACTTGCATCATGAGCAGTGACTGAACACCATTTTCAGAATGTTATATTTCATTCCAGTCACAGTGAGACTGAGGTGAATGTTACAATTGTGGATGGTACTGTATTGATGCATACATTGCAGTCCAGCAAGCTAGTTATTCAGATACTACAACAAAAACAAAATACCGTGGATGCTGGAAATCTGAAATAAAAACAGAAAATGCTGGAATCTCTCAGCAGGTCGGGAAGAATCTGTGGAGTGAGAAAGAGAGATAACGCTTCAGATCAATGAGCTTTCAACATCGACCTGAAATGTTAACTCTTTCTCTCTCCACAGATGCTGCCAGTCATGCTGAGTGTTTCCAGCATTTTCTGTTTCAATTCCGATACTGTGCAAGATATGTGTGTATCCCACACCTGGGGCTGGATTTTGCCAGTGCTAAGAGGGCAGGTTTGGAGGCGGGTTGGCAGTCGAAATCTAAAAGATTGACAGCAGGACGGTATCCTGCTCTGAACAAGCCTCCGTGTAAGTTTCCCAAATGTCGGTTCTGCCTACGTTTTCCAGACCTGACACTAAGTGGCGGGTGAGCCAATTGAAATAGTTAAGAGGATGATTAAACAGCATTTTTCCACCTACTAACCATTTTTCCAACTTTTTCACGAGGTTCACGTCAGGTAAATAGTTTGAGTTTTCAACAACTCTCCATTCCTTTGAATAGATGACAGCTGAAAAAGTGGTATAAAAGCTACCATTTCGTAGCTGTTCACTTTCCAATGTTAGAAGCTGGCGCCTTCGGGATTTGGAACACACTTTTGAGCTTTAGAAAGCTTAGAAGTGTTTGGAGTAAACACTCTATCCACTGTCACCTCCTTGGAGCAAACTCTCTCACCATTGACAGATCGCTTCTGTCATTTCAACTTCAGCTGCCATCTATCCCAGCAACATCCTTTCCTTTGAAAAAAAACTCACCTTGGTCCTCAGAATGCTACCACGATCAGCCCCAACATTACCAGGCACACCAGCCTCACCATCAACCTTCTCCGCAATCACCTGATGATGCAGCATCTGACCACATTAATGCACGGGAGGCCAGGGATGGCCTCACCATGGCCAGATTTACTTCAGTTGATGCTGCACACCCTGGCTGCCACATGATGCGGCAGGTTGGCACCACCCTACACCAAGACCATAAAGCATCATTGTAATGTCCAAGCCATTCCTTTCACATTCATCACCATTGTGGGGGTGTTCTTGTGTCTCACCATTCACTACAACTCACTAAGTCATTTCCAAAGGTGTACACAAATCTGTCCAAGAAGGCAAAGTGTTCAAAATAAAGATTTCAATGTTTGACAACACATTAGCAAAAACTCTGCATGAACATTGGCTAAAAGACCCAAGTGCCTACCCTTGTGTGTTGTTAGTTGGTATAATTGGACAAGGATGAGTGTGAGAGGTGGCTAGTGAGATGGGGATGTGATAATGTAGAAAGAGAGAGAGGGGTGGGTGGAGGTGCAAGGTAAGTTGGTGTAAGGGTGAAGGAGTAAGGTAGGGAAGGCAGTGTACTGGGATGTGATGAGTGGCACAGCAGGATGAGGTGGAATGTGGCTTTGCAGTAACATTTCATGATGCAGAGATCATTGAAAGGTTTGCGCCACTGCAGCCAGGTCCTCCTGATGACACCACTGCTTGTGCCCTCCTGTACAATGTGCAACCAGGCTGCAATGGTGTTCTTGGGGAGGTCTCTTCCGCCCATTGGGAGAGAAGAGAACCTCCCTGCGTGCGGTCACGCCCTCCATAAGCATATGGGAGAGCCTGGGTGCAGCCGTGCACCTTTGAGCAGTGCTTGTCAGTGTTTGCAGCACCTCAATGATGTAGAACACTGACAGCACAAATGTCAAAATCAATGTGGACATGGTCCCTTTAAGGAAATCGTCTGATGATGCGTCATCAAATGACGTCATTAGACCTGCTTCCTTTTAATTGGCCAGGAACCTTAACAAGCCCCATCAGGGCAGAATCACTTCAATGAAGCGTGATGGAACTGGGAGCGGGGTCACAGTCTGTTACCTATCTCAGCTGCACTGATCCCACCTCGGTAGGCAAAATCGTGGTCCTATAATTTCAGTTGAATTAAAATAATATGTAAACCATGTCTATATTCCATACATGGAATCTCAATTGAATAGTAGTTATCTGGATATGCATCACCCAGGTAATCCAAAATGTCACAATTTTGTATGTCAAAAGCAACAGCCACAACAAAGGTGTACCAACATTGGAAATATTTTATTTTGTCGTGTTGATGAAAACAAAAACATAAAATCATGCACTTAAATATGCAGCAAAAAACAAAGGTGTATATACCACAGTTGGTTAGAACAGCTTATATTTAGAGAAAAAATAAAATCTCTCTCAGTTTGCCCAATGAGAAGACAGATACATCGGTCGGAATTTTCTGCACCTGGGTGGGTCGGGTGCAGGCGGTCGCGGTGGCAAGTTGCGACTCTGTTCTTCATTCCATCTCACTCCTGCGATCGACTTTCTATTAATGGCGCCTATTAAGCCAACCCTGCGTGTTACATGGCCCTATTAAATGGTGTGGGTATGATGATGTCATCAATGACATGTTTCCAGTTGAGGGCGCTGGTGACTTTGACAGCCATTGGTAAGGCATGTCGACCCACTCCTCTGGGCTGCAGGTCTTGCTACAGTAATCTGCAAATGTCTGCGATGACATGTCACGATAGCCTGAGCCTACTTTGGCACTGCTGCTCCTTCATGTTGAGGAAGCTCATCCTCTGCCTGTATATCGTGTTCAGGGCAGCCCTGCGCTGATGCCCTCTGTCCTGTGCAGCATCAGGTGGTTGAGAAGAAGGTTGGTGGTGTTGTTTTTGGTGCTGCTGGTGTGCAAGCTCATCGTGGTCCAATTCTGAAATTCAAGGTGAGGCAGTATAAATGGCACCTAAGCTAATGTAATAAGTGGCAGGTCAAGTAGAGATGACAGAAGTAATCTGTCAATGGTGTGATAGGTTCTACCAATGAGGTGATACTGGATCCCGACTTTGCTGGAAACCCTTGCAACCTTTAGAAAGCTAAATATGTGCTGACAATGCACTCAGCAACAGCATCTGCTTTAGGAAAGTGACCAGCTGTCAGGTGGGAGTATTTATTGTACTTTTCATCCTGTACACTAATGAGATGGATCAATGGACAGTCAACTTCTGCCTCAGGTTCACAATGTTGGCTCCTGAGCTGCGTGATTTTCGTGCTCATCCAGGGAAATTTGAAAGATGGGGTTAAAAAGACGCTCAAGTACCTCATAATGATCTAAACGACCTCGGCCACCTCTGCCATTTGAGTCGCTGCCGTGCTGACAAATGCACCAAAGGGAAAGGCTCGTGGGGATGGGATAACAGCGGGTTTCCAACCCGCTCCAAGGTTTTTCAAATTTCCCTCCAAACCCGCCTCCAATCGCGCCCGCACAGACGCCAGAAAGTTCCGGCCATAGTTTTCACTGCACACTACTGATGTTGCGAGAACAGAATACTAAAAACATTGGTTCATACAATGGACATAGATGCTATTGTGATTTCTGTGACCCATGCTAACTACTTGAACATCAATGAACTTCAATTGTTCGTGAAATTGCTAGGACATTTGGCCCTCAAAATTCACTAGTAAGTTCTATATTTCATGTTGTTACACAAGGTTTTCAAACCTGGGCAAGAAAACTGCTTGGACTACTTGCAACACTTTCCCACTTTCCTACGCCTTTCCTTGACATCACAGGAATTCACAGCTGAGGATTTACATTCTTGTCTGGAACAATTTATTATTTGACAGAACTGGTGAGTGACTGAGATTAATCAAGCCAGCGGGCAGCTCTTCACACAAAAGGCATGCATCTTGGAGGCCTCCAACACTTCTGAGCCATCCCAGAACTGCTCATCAAAATGGGCTCACACCATTACTCCTGACAAACATTTATCTATCTCAGGTGATGGAAATTATTGAGGTCCACTTTGATTAAGGCCACAGAAGCACAATATGAATTGATTCATTATGGTATTATGGTTGAAAGATAGGGTGCTCAATGCAATGCTGCAAGTTATGCAAAGGCTGCCTTGAAGTATATAGGCTTGTGCTTCAGTTCTGCCATTCATTAAAGAATAACCTACCAGTACTGTATATTATCAATATATGTAGCTATTTCTGCTGTGTGGTTGATATTTACTTGGTAGCTTTCATATCCCTTATAGCTTCAACTTTATCTCAATTGAGGATGTTATCTATGTTTGACTAATTAGCCTCCTTTGTGCCTCCCGTTAGCACCTCTGAAGGGCGGTAGGGCGTTAACAGGGCGTTAACGGCTTTCCGATCGCGCGTGTCGATAGTACCGACGCCCGCAAACTTCCCTGACTTGTTAGCGCTGGTGATAAACCTTACCGCCTCGATCTCCTGCGCCCCGGAAATCGTGACGTCTTCCGGTGCACAGCGCCCCGTTACCGCCCCAGATCCTAAACTCGCTTCCGCCCACTGCAGCATTGTTGGGCGTCAACAATGGCAGCTGCAGGAAGCGTTGTGAGCTTGGCTGGCCAGCGGTAATTAAAGGCATTGGTGGCCAGGTAGCCAAAATTTTAATTTCACCCCCTGTGCTATGTTTTGATTTTTTCCTATGCCGCGATTAATCAGCCCTGCACTCTTGTTAAAGTGCTTGGGGCTGATCTTCATGGATTGCAGGTACCGTCACCGACCAGTCAAAGCCTTACCTTCAAATGATGTCAGCATTGACCTTTCCCTTTAAGGGAGGGAAGGAGCCTGTGGATCCGACAGTACTGCACTGGACATAAGCAGCAGAGCGCTGCACAGCGCCGCTCTTGCTCAGTTTAGCGCTCCAAGGGAAGTAGTAGCGCCTGATTTAGCGCTCTGCTTCCTTCCTGGAGTGCTGAACCAGAAGTTTGCGCCGGCTTCACTTGTGCAGAGTCTGACGATACTTTTGCGTTCCTGGAAAAGTTATCGCGCCAAACGAGGCTCTACGCAATTTCTAGCCCATAATGTGTATGTACATATGTTCTCAGAAAAAAATCAGCGTTGAATGTACTTTGTCTGTTTAATTAAGTTTTACATTCTTAATTTTGTATGCATTATTTAAAACTGGAAAGAAACAATAAGCAATCCTACACAACTATAAAATAATGTTATGATTTCCTTCTCAGGCCCTTCAAAGAGCAATTAAAACCTAACTGACCATCACTAGGCGGCACTTATTGGTCACCAGAAGGTATTTTAATATCTAAATATAATCAACATCCTGTAGTGTCATGCTTTTCCACAAAATATACAATATAAGAGCATAGCTGCTGTACTAAACATCAAGTTGCACCAGAAAAAACATTTAAGAAATATTAAGTCCTCCCACCCTGTGTTTAAGGAGAGTGCAGGTCAGAGATAATGCTATGCTGTGGCACCAATTATCTGTCTGAGCTCGAGCACAGTTCTTGCTTGGAGCATTACATTTTCCCTTTATGGGATTGCTGACCGCAGCTAAACGTACTGAACTGCTTTTGAATGTACTGTACAAATTTTTATATGAATAAAGTATATTTTGAAATTAAAAAAAAAATTTCCTTTTTGTTTCTTACATGTGTTTGTAACTGTCACAAAGATTTCCACAGCTATTAGAACACCCACTGCATTGTTTTTACAAAGAGTGGTTCTCACATGTAGGCAAACAGTAGAAGTTTACTCCCGCTATAAATTCCCTAAACATAGTCCCTGATTATTCAATTAATACTAAGAACTCATCAATAAATTGGAGATTTTATAACAATTGAAATGACTACTTCTTCTAGTCTCTTTTTAATCCCAAACAGTTAGCCTTTCCCAAGCTCAAATGATTATCAAGTTCTAGTCAAGTCTACTGGTTAGAAAAATAAACCATTTGTATTTTATCACAACTTTTGAGTGTTTCACCTACAACTAATTATTTTAAAGTTCAGTTTTTGTTTTTGTGGTGTTGATTGAGAGATGAATGTTGACCAAGAGAACTCTCTGCTTTTCTTCAAATACTAGCATGGGATTTTTAATATCCACAGGAACACAGAAAGTAAGGTCCCCCGTTAGAACTAGAATATCAGCCTGCATTATATGGTCACAGTTTCTCAGAAAGATAAACTATCATTTGCGTACCCAAGGTCTTAATCTGTGTCACTCTCCTGCCTGCCCTTGATTGTTCTGTTTTACAGGTTGAACCTCCCTTGTCAGGAACCCTCAGGACCTGGCCTGTTCTGGATAAGGGATTCTTCCGGACAAGTGGTGGTCACGTTAAATTGGATGGCACAGGTACTGAGCAAGGGGATATTGGGGCTGGGAGTGCGGCAGAGAGATCATTGGGGGTGGGGGGGGTGGATCGCGGGGACAGGCCAGCGATTGCGGAGTCGACAGCGAGGAAGATCTTCAATTTGTTCATGTCGGAGTTCAGCGCATGCACCACCCGATGGCTGGGAATGGTTCTGGCGGTTCTGAATAAGGGAGTTCTGGATAAGGGAGGTTCAACCTGTATCAGCATTAATCGTCAAACCATTCCTACACTTCAGTGTTGAGGCTCCAAAATTTCATGTTGCTTCAGTCGAATTCATCACAGGTTTCCCAGGACAAGATTAATAGCCCAATGGATTTGAATGTAACCTTTTTAGTTTCATTAAAACACAACTATTACATAATTTTCTTTTTTTTTCTTTAATATCAGTTTTTAATGTGTGTGATTAATAAAAGGCACATGGGGGAGGCTGAGGCCTTGGGTGATTTACTAAAACCAGAAATACTCAGCTAGCATGACTCAATCAACCTTTTGTTCTTGAATTGTGTGAAATAATGTTAAATGGTGGTTTATTTCTACCTTTGCTTCCTTGTCTTTTCTCATTCCCTTAGGAAATTGCCCTTGCACAGATATCTACTATTAGCCCACAGACTCCCTAAGCTACCAGGATTATCCTTCTTCCCACCTCCCTTCTTGCAAAGACTTTTTTTTTGCTAATTCCTTTAATATTTAGCCTTTTCCCTTCTGTGGGCCTTTCCAATACATTTTTACCATCTTATCTTTTTGACTACTCATTTGTTCTTCTCAGTGAGGAAATGTAAAGTGATTTTACATCACTTAGCAGTATCTTGCATTTCTATGAAGCAGTTTGCAAGTCATTCAAGCTCTAAAAATCCTCTCTGTGATTGGAGCACCTATTGTTTCTTTTCCAACCCTAAGAAGCTTGTTTACCTTTCAGATTTCAGGTATAATGAAGAATTTGTACTCAAAATATTGTCCCGTCTTTTCTCTCTACATCATCATCATCATGAGCATCTGTTTACAGATGCTCATCGACCCACTATTTACTTCCAGCACTTTCTGTTTTCATATAAAAAATGTGCCCAGTCTGGAGGTACAACAACAATTGCAAAACTTTCTCAGCTTTTTGAAATGCTGCAGAAACAAATACCATGATCTTAGCACAATTATTAATTTTAAAAAGCCTGCATTTACAAAACATTCAAATTATTTTATCACAATATCGTTGATTAAGCTGCTCAAAGAGCATAGATTTTAATCAAAGATGGCAATAAGAAATCCAATGATCCATGAATTTTCAGATTAAAGGGCTTTCTGTTGGTTTTAAAAGAGATATTCACAGAGAACCTTTTATATTTCAGTAATTGTAAAGGTTGAACACCTTCTTCACTGTAAAATGCAGTAGATTTTCTACCTTCTTCTATTTTGCTGACTGGTCAGGATTCATCGCTGCCAAAGTTGCCATAGTAACAGCACAGATAGTTCAAAGCTTTTACCATAATTAAATTGTCACCTGGCTGGTTGGCAGAAGCCTCTTAAGTGATAAATGCAATATGGACATGGAACAAAACTTCATTACCACTTAAAATGTCATAATAATTATATTAAATCAGTAAAATACAAGGAGTAATGTGCATCTCACATGTTTATTAAAATAATGTTTGAAATCCGTCTTAAAACATGCTGATTAAAAGAACACATTTAGTATAAGTTATTTACAGGCTACAAGCAATGTTCAGTATTATTATTACTGCCTGTAAGAGCAAGGAATAATTTAGGTTCATCCCTCAAAATTTTAATGCTTTTCTAGCAGGTCTTTCATGGCATTGGTCAAGAGTTATATAGGGCTCAAATTTGGCCCACCCCTTTTTTCGGCGCGCTTACCAGAGATGCGCCGCTTTTCTCCGTTGATAAGTGCGCCGAAAAAAAATCGCTCCCCACTTTGGCCGCTGTTCGGCCTCTCCTTGGTCATCGCGCAGCCTGGCCAGTCGGGTCGGGACGGAGCCAGCGTCCTATGCTGAAAATAGTGCCGGGACGTCTGCACATGCGCAGTAGCTCCTCGCTCCCCGCCCCCAGCCTCTGTGTGCGTGCTGCAGCCGCTGTGTGTGTGGGACCTGATGCCCGCCCCTATCCCTGGCCAAGTGGCCTCCCGGTGCAATCGACCTCAGGTTTGAAATTTTACGCACTGTAGCTATTTTTGAACTTTCTTAATGGCTTGTCATTTTCCTGGACTTTTGGATATTTTGAAAAAATTACGTAACTATGTTTTGTCTCTTGTGAATAGTGGTGACCATTTGTCAAGCCTATTCACCTGGTGCTATTGTGACAGAAGAACATAAGTGACAGAGGAACACTGACAGAATATCTTATTTATTGAAGTAGACTTTATTTAGATAATATGGGCTCAATTTTGGCCCAGTATAATCATTGCAAACAAATAGTTGTTTAAATTAGTTGAGCGATTCGGGCAATTTAATTCAACTATCTTTTACTTCTTTTATTTTTGTAGTTTAAGCTTCCATGAATGCTTCTGTTGTGTAGTAAATTAACTTTGCGAAGTTTGTCATATGACGTCGTGTATAGCTGTTTGATTCTATTCACATTCTTTAATCAAGTCATTAAGTTCTGCTGGCCTCCGATGTACCTACCTGCGCTGATTTCTTAACTTTCTGCAAGGGTTTTCTGAAGTGGCCACATACGCTGGCCTTAGTAGATTTGGAGTAACTATTAGCTGGCCAAAGTTGCCTAAATGTCCAAAACTGGCGTAGGTGGCTGGTAAAGCCCCCTTTTGAGAAAAAAAACTAAACTAAAAAAGTCGTAACTAACTCACTTACACTGGCGCAAACTGAATGTGCAAAATGGGGATTTTTAAGATGGTCGAGAAAAATCAAGTTGCTCCAAACAAAATGGAGCAATTCCTGGCCAAAATTTACCTCAAAGGAACTGGAGTAAGCTCTGGATGTTTACTGCAGCAGCCCAGACAAGACAGTACAGCTAATTTACTTGATGTATTATATGACTGACAACAGGTAAAATTATTTACATACCTTATATTGAAATATAGAGCCCCCACAGATACATTATCAAGTATACTATTTACCTCCCAGATTACAAAATGTTCTTAAAATGCAACATTGTTTATTCTTCCCTCTCAAGACATCTTACTCTGCTGCTTACATTTTTTTGTTCCATCTCCCATTGTAGATTTGTAGTAATTAATTAAGATGCAAATACATAACTTGTTATTCTTCCCTCCCCCTCTACATACCCATTCTACTTCTTAATTACTTCCACGATTATAAATGATACTTTTTCCCCTCATGATTGTTCTTACTGATACTGTTATTGGTATTGCCCTGCACCAAGGAGATGTTTTCCCAACTCCGAGTGTCCAATGACCAGCACCTTGACCAGGTGGTCATACATTATTATGCAGACCAGATTCAACTTTCTGGATGGATGAAATAGCATACTGAAGTAGGAATCCAATGAGTGGAAATACATTTCTCTTCATTATAAAAAGGGTGGATTTATTCATTTTTAATCAAATAGTCTCCAAGTGCAAGATAGGTTACGGCTTACACTAAGGGAATTATAGAATTCATGTTTTAGGTTGACTATGATATTTAGTGTACATACAATAGAGTACATTATTAGAATATCCACATTTGAGATGGAATCATTTCCATAGGAACTAGAACACTGCAATGTAAAAGGCTAATTCCTGCTGCTTACTGACTGGTCCTTATTACGATGTACATAGGTCAAGTCTGAGTTACAACTTAAGCTACATTTAATAGCCATCAAACTATAATAATTGCTACAGTATGTGTCAAGTGAATGCTGGAACCAAATGAAGTTCAGATTATTGTTCTCAATCATCCTTTAAATGTTTGGTATCTCTGATTCAGCATCCAAATCAATCACCTTGCCTAAATTACCTAAAATTGGCTGTTAGCTTCTAATAACTACTGTGCAACAGACTCTTTTAGCATTTGTGACAGTCAATAGGGACATTTTGAATTTCAGTTTCTTATACCATAAGTTTCACCTTCATTCCCATATATCCCTATTACAATAGATTTCTAATCTGTCCCTTAGTGTTCCTCTACTTCCCAGGATTTCAGTTCGTCTCAGCTGAATCTATATAGAATCTAAGGTCTAAAATATTCCAGACTGAACTAGAATAAGATTTATTTCCCACTTAATAAGGGAATCAAAATTTCAGTTCGGACCATTTTGGCAATTGGTATAGCTAAAATCAAATGGGGCACGCATACATATTGGGAGCAGAATGTATGCATTTGCTTTCTTCAAAGGCCAAAAGAATTACTTATAGCCTCAGTAAAGACAGTCTTACAAGGGAAGGGCTCTAGAATAGTGAATAAATTAAGATCATAATGTAAAAATAGAAAACTTGTTTTCTTAACATATCAATGTTATTATGTATTTAGGCACCTTGTTAATAACTCCACGAGGCATGGGTATGGTACTCAAATTGTTTGCAGCTACTCGAGTGAGGATACCTAGAGGTGAGCTCCCTTTTATACTAGGTCTCCAGCAGCAGCACCCTCTGGTGTACAGGTAAGATGTGTACAGTTTAAAGGTACATTCATATAACAATACAAGCATGCATACATAACAAATGTAACTTAACCCTTCCATTGATCACACTAAATTTACTGAAAAGCAATTTTCCTCCTCCTAATCCTCAGTGCTCTTCTTCTCAAGTTACTAAGCTAATGCTGGAGTATGGTCCACAGGCAGCAACAACCAACTGGTTCCTCACCCAAGCGGTTATTGTTCATTTGTGACCCTAGATAGTAACATCAGTGATTCCTGCTTCCCATCATTAGCCAATGATCTCCACAGGCAAGTCTGCACATTGAGTAACTATAGGATCAGATTTGGCTGCTTGGCCTCCGTACAGTCAGCCTACTTCTGGGCAGCTGATCAGTGGAGAGCCTGGAAGTTCGCCCATTCTGGGCGCGAAGAAGCTGGAGCCATTTTGAAGCCCAAGTTTAATTGAAATAGAACCAGCGAGCTGCGGGCACCAAATGGATATCTCAATGCAGCTCGCTGGATTCAGACCAGTCATATATCAGGTGGCTAGGAGGCCGCAGGCCAGTCAGCAAGGTAAATCTGTGATGTATCGAGATTGTTGGGCGGGAGTGGGGAGGAATGTCTTGTGCGGCGGAGGGCACATATTATTTTTGTGGTGCTCGGAGGGGTACACCTGCTCTTCCTAAACCTACAAAAATGATGTTAAAATTACCTTTTCATGGCCTCTTCAGCTCAATCACCAGTAAATCTGGTCAGAGAGTGTACCAGTTCTATCCTAAAATGGCAATTGGGTCCTATGTATGTCATAGGACCCCGATTTTCAGATTAAATGAGGCTTACGGTCTGAAATGCATTTTGAGTACTTGGCACAGTTCTGGTCTCCATATTATAAAAATGAAGGCACTGAAGAAGGTGAAAAAAATATTTACCAGAACTGAGAGGTTATGCCAATCAGGAAAAATTGAACAGGCTGGAGCTCTTTTCTCGAGAAAAGACTGAAGGGTGACCCGATAGAGGTCTTCAAGATAATGAAAGGGTTTGATAGGGTAGATGTAGAGATGATGTTTCTACTTGAGGGCGAGAACAGAACTATAGGCCCTAAATATAAGATAGTCACCAAGAATTCCAACAGGGAATTTAAGAGAAATTTCTTTACCCAGAGAGTGGTCAGAATGTGGAACTCACTACCACATGCTGTAGTTGAGGAAACAAACACTGATTCATTCAAGGGGAAGCTAGATAAACACGAGGGAGAAAGGAAGGTTATACTGATAGCTCGAGGTGAAGAGAGGTTGGAGGAAACTTGTGTGGAGTATAAACACCAGCATGGATCTGTTGTGCCGAAAGGCCTCTTTCTGTGCTGTCTCTTCTTCTTCTTGGGCTGTCCCCTGGGGTCGAAGATTCCTTGCTTCCACACTAATAGGAGTTCTAAGGTGACTAATGAGTCCTATGTGGAATCTACAGACTCTGTCACCGGTGGGGCAGGTGGTGCTTGAAGGGACAGGTGTGTGTGGTGCTTGGTTTGTCGTACGCTCCTTACATTCATTGGGCCTAAATTTCCCCAGCCGCTAGAGCGGCGTCGTTAAGGGTGGCACACCGACTTTGTGAGCCAAAAAAAGCGCCAAAAATGTATCTATTCATTTGGTTGCTCCCTCGTCGTCTGGATCCATCTGCATGGCGCTGCAGAGCCTGCCGGGGAGGGGCAGATCTTCGGCCGCGCTGTAGGGGGGCTTGGGCCCAGCGTCTTGTGGAGTGCCGGCAGGGGACGCATGTCCATTTGAGCAGCGCTCATGCGCAATGGACGGTTCAGCTTGCGCGCATGCGCAGTGCAACAGGAAGTTTGGCAATCGACCAATGAAAGGGAGAGCGTCCTCAGTATCATTGATAATGGAGCATATATGAAGGTAAGGTTTGAATATTGATTTTTATGTGGCTGAGGGAGTGATAGGAGTGCTGGATAGGTGGAAGAAAGGTGAGAAGTTTGATTTTTGAACATTACCTGAGTGTGAGCCCAATAGACGAATGGCGCAAGAGCGTGCAAGACGAACAAAGAATTTCCTCCATGAGGAAGTGGAGAAACTAGTGACTGTAATTGAGGAGAAATGGCTGGAGCTGGGTATCAGTAAGAGTGGTCCATCAAAAGTTTCACCCAAGGAAATGAGAAAAAGATGGAACCTAGTTGCAGAAGAATTCTCCGCAGAGGTCAATACTGCAACATCTGGAAGCCAGTACAAGAAGAAATGGCAGGACATTAGTTAAGTAGTGAGTGTAAGTAATATCTTCATCTTTAAATTGAATTGCAATGGAAAATGTGACCATTTGTATGTGTTCCATTCATCAGAAGCGCACCATGTCTGAAAATTAATATTTTCATCTTTGCAGAAGAAATTGACCTACAACGATAGGAAAAGACTTAGAACAGGAGGAGGTCTGCCAAATCTGCACCAACTGTCACCTCTGGAACAGAGGGTTGCTGTCTTGCTGAGTCACACCTGCAGAAAAAGAATCAGCTCTGCACAAGATGGACCCAAACGCGAGGGTGAGGGTGAGTCATTAAAATGCAGAGTCGCCCTTCAAATCAACCTGCTGACTGGCCTGCTACGCGTCAGACTACTCATGCCACCCATCCTGTCCCCTCCTGTGCTGCTAACCATTTGACTGTTCTGTTGTATTTTGCAGAAGACGACACTCCTCAAGATCCTGAAGATCCACCAGAGGATCCAGATGCGTGCGCTCCAGACCAAGGCGGGTGAGGGGAGGAGGGGTCCATGGAAATGTGTACACGGTAGAATGCTGACCACGACATGGATCAGTCCATAGCACAGGGCATCACACTGCCAGAAACCTCCACGAGCTCCTCGGCAACATTCCATGGGTTCACACCTTCCGAGGTTGCGGGTCCCAGTGGCGGTCGTGAAATGCATCTTGGTACACCCAGTGCCCCACCGTCCCAGCCTGTGCCTCACACTGGAGGGGTGCCACGAGGCAGACCCACGGCGAGGGGGAAGGAGGAGCCGACCAGTCTCTCCTGAGATGCAGCCCTCAGCAGAGGTTAATCAGGTTCTGTCATTGGGTGAGGAGACCAATGCCCTCAAGATCACTCGTGGCGGCCGTCAGTGGAGTGCGTGATGAGGTAGCGACACTGTCGGGTGAAATCTCAGCAGAGATGGGAAGTGAGGGCGGGCATTTCAGAGGGTGTGCAAACGATGGCAAATGCCATGAGGGAGCTAGCTTCTGCAATAAGGGCACAAAGGCCAGATACTCAAATGCCACTCCCACTTCAATCTACGCACCAGCCACCGGTCAGACCCAAGCCAGGCCCCCAACCCCCCCCCCCCCCCCCATCATCGACCCTATGAGGAAGTGCACTTTCCCCGAAATGTGGGTGAGGGATGGGTGCAGCCTTTCTTTGCTGTTGTTGTCGTTGAAGTGCACTGTAAAATATCCAATAAAATATATTTTGTATTAAAACTGAATCATGCTCCATTAGGACCATGCAACATTTAGGGACAACTGTAAAAAGTAAAAATCCCTCATCCCTACAGTCATGTATGCCTGCCGCCCCTAGCCCTGGCGGGAGAGCTAGCCGGTGCATTCTGCAGTCGACAAGGTGGGACTGCTCTATTTTCAGTAGCTGATTTATCTTTCATTTATTTTTGATGATATTGTGCAGCTGCTGAGCTGAAGATGTTGTGATGTTGTGCTGATGTTGTGAAGGTTTTTAGAATCCTCTAACTCACCTCCTCCCCTCCCTCGCCCCCGCCCCGCATCTCTGGCTACCTGCACTGATTTCTTAAATGTAGGTAAAGTTTTTCTGTGCCTACAAAGGTGGCCACATACACTGGCCTAAGTTAGTTTGGAGTAACTTTCAGCTGGCCAAATTTGCTTCTATGGCCAGAAGAGACGCAAGTGGCTTGCCACGCCCACTTTTTTAAAGAACAAACTAAACTAGAAAAAAACCTAATAACTGACTTACACTGGAACAAGTTAGATGGGAAAATTTGCGATTTTTAAGTTACTCCAAAAAAAGCTACTTGTTCCAAAAACGGGGCAACTCTTGGGAAAATTTGAGCCCTATGTAACAGGCAGGCATTTTGGCCTTCCAACGGTCGCAAGCTGATCGTCCGTGCTAAGGCTGTACATTCCACGTAATTCTATGCAATATGTAAAAATGTACCTCATTTTGAGGCCGTTGATGACTTTTTTCATCTAAATTTTTCAGCATTCAAGAAAATGTGACTTAATTTTCATTTGGTCCTTTTGTTTCAGTATGCAGTGGACCTTGAACAGATTAGCCAATAATATGGCTTATTTTTCTGCAAAAGGCACATAATTTTATTGGAAGTGTTGCAAAACCAAATCCAAAAATGCTTGATGCATTTTGATAATTGCCGTTTAATTAAATTAACAGACCTTCTGCAAATAGAAATGAAGATTTGATACAGCTTAACTGCAGAAAATGCAAATAAACTGCTTACAGACTGTTTACCTTTAATAATTATATGCAATTATTTTTCATGTCCTGAAAAAACTGCTCAACAAGGACAACCAGGTAACCTTACTGTTCAGCTTTTGAAAGAATGTCTCACATTAGAATCATCTCATTCCTTTAAAGGAATAAAACTCATTTATTTTCTTATCTCCAAATGTGCGAGTTGAATGATCAATACTAATATAATCATAAGAACATAAGAATTAGGAGCAGGAGTAGGCCATATGGCCCCTCGAGCCTGCTCCGCCATTTAATAAGATCATGGTTGACCTCAACTCCACTTTCCTGCCCTATCCCTATACCCCTTGATTCCTCTGGAGTCCAAAAATCTACCGATCTCAGCCTTGAATATACTCATTGACTCAGCATCCACAGCACTTTGGGGCAGAGAATTCCAAAGATTGACAATCTTCTAAGTGAGAAAATTCCTCTTAATCTCAGTCTTACAAAGCTTATCCTGAGACTATTCCCCCTACTTCTAGACTCTATAGCCAGGGAAAACAATCTCTCATTATTTATTCTGTCAATCCCCCCCAGAATCTTATATGTTTCAATGAGATCACCTCTCATTCTTCTAAACTCCAGAGTATAGACCCAATCTACTCAATCTCTCCTCATAGGACAACCTTATCATCCCAGGAATCAATCTAGTGAACCTTTGTTGCACCGCTGCTAAGGCAAGTATATCCTTCCTTAAATAAGGAGACCAAAACTGTTCACAGTACTCCAGGTGTGGTCTCAACAATTGTAGCAAGACTTCCTTACTCTCATACTCCAACCCTCGAGCAATAAAGGCCAATATGCCATTTGCCATCCTAATTGCTTGCTGTACCTGCATGTTAACTCTGGGTTTCTTGTACGAGGACACCTAAATCTCTCCGAATACTAACATTTAATAGTTTCTCAGCATTTAAAAAATATTCTATTCTTCCTACAAAAGTGAAAAACCTCACATTTCCCCATATTATACTCCATCTGCCACTTTATTGCCAACTCACTTAACCTGTCTATATCCCTTTGCAGGCTCTTTGCATGCTCCTCACATCTTACATTTCCAACTAGCTTTGTATCGTCTGCAAACTTGGATACATTGCAGTCGTTTCCTTCATCCAAGTCATTAATATAGATTGTAAATAGCTGAGGCGTAAGCACTGATCCTTGTGGTACCTCACTAGTTTCAGGCTACCAATCTGAAAATGACCTGTTTATCCCTACTCTCTGTTTTCTGTCTGATAATCAATTCTTTATCTATGCTAATGCATTATCCCCAACCCTATGTACCCTTATCTTGCTTAACAACCTTTTATGTAGCACCTTATCGAATGCCTTTTGGAAATCCAAAACCATTACATTCACTGGTTCCCCTTTATCTACCCTGCTAGGTTCGTCCTCTAAAAACTCTAATAAATTTGTCAAACATGATTTACCTTTCATAAAACCATGTTGACTCTGCCTAATCATATTATGATTTTATAAGTAAAAGAAAGACTTGCATTTATAGAGTGCATTTCATGACCACAGGACGCCTCAAAGCACTTTACAGCCAATGAAGTACTTTTAGAGTGAACATAAGAACATAAGAAATAGGAGCAGGAGTAGGCCATTTGGCCCCTCGAGCCTGCTCCGCCATTCAATAAGATCATGGCTGATCTGATCCTGGCCTCAACTCCACTACCCTGCCCGCTCCCCATAACCCTTGACTCCCTTACCATTCAAAAATCTGTCTATCTCCACCTTAAATATACTCAATGACTCAGCCTCCACAGCTCTCTGGGGAAGAGAATTCCAAAGATTCATGACCCTCAGAGAAGAATTTCCTCCTCATTTCCATTTTAAACAGGCAACCCCTTATCCTGAAATTATGCCCCCTGGTTCTAGATTTCCCCACGAGGTGAAATATCCTCTCTGCATCTACCTTGTCGGGTCTCCTCAGTATCTTATATGTTTCAATAAGATCCCCTCTTATTCGTCTAAACTCCGATGAATATAGGCCCAACCTTTCTTCAAAAGACAACCCCTTTATCTCAGGAATCAACCTCGTGAACCTTCTCTATACTGCCTCCAATGCAAGTAGGAGACCAAAACTGTACACAGTACTCCAGGTGTGGTCTTATCAACACCCTGTACAGTTGTAGCAGGAATTCTCTACTTTTATACTCCACCCCCTTGTAAGAAAGGTCAACATTCCATTTGCTTTCCTAATTACTTGCTGTACCTGTATGCTAACTTTTTGTGTTTCTCTGTACCTCCGCATTTTGTAATCTCTCCCCATTTAAATAATTATGTTTTTTTATTTTTCCTACCAAAGTGGATAACCTCACATTTTCCCACATTATACTCCATCTGCCAGATTTTTGCCCTCTCACTTAGCCTATGTGTCCCTTTGCGTCCTCTACATAATTTGCTTTCCCACCCATCTTTGTATCAACAGCTACATTACACTCGGTCCCTTCATGTGAGTCATTAATATTGATTGTAAATAGTTGAGGCCCCGTCACTGATCCCTGCAGCACCCCACTAGTTAGTTTGCCAACCTGAAAATGACCCATTTATCCTGTTTTCTCTCTGTTTTCTGTTAGTTAGCCAATCCTCTATCCATGCTAATATATTACTCCCAATCCCATGAGCTCTTATCTTGTGCAGTAATCTTTTATGTGGCATCTTATTGAATGCCTTCTGGAAATCCAAATACACAACATCTACTGGTTCCCCTTTATCCACCCTGCTCGTTACATCCTCAAAGAACTTCAACAAATTTGTCAAACATGATTTCCCTTTCATAAAACTATGCTGACTCTGCTTGATTGTATTCTGATTTTCTAAATGTCCAGCTACTGCTTCCTTAATAATGGACTCCAGCATTTTCCCAATGACATAATCATCATCATCATAGGCAGTCCCTCAAATCGAGGATGACTTGCTTTCACGTCAAAAAATTCACAGGGGTTTCAATGAAGGACCTAAAATTCCAGGTCCGAACTAAATTTTGAAGGGTGGAAGATGTCTGTGCTTGGATTTTTTTTAATGTGTGGTGATCGTTGCACACCAGCCACCACACGGGCTTGAGAGAGCTAGGTCTTGGTCCAGTAGCAAGGGTTAACCAAGACGACTGAAGACCAGCTCTGCTGCACGGACCTAGTGCGCACACATATCGCAGTATGGACTGGCCCGTGCTGCCCCTGGGCCCTCGCCTCTTCTGTACCCCGCCTCTTCTGTGCCCCGATCACGTCCCTCTACAATCTCTCGCCGCTCCTTTGCCCCAACCTCGCCGCTCCTTCGCCCTGACCTCACCGCTCCTGCAGTACCTGCCCACGTTCCAATCACCAACCTGGACCTGGATGACGTCCCTTTTCACTGCTGTTGCACTCCTGCTCCAGCAGGTGCTGCTCCCTGGAGTTGTACGCCGCCATGCTGCATCTTCCGTTCCCCGGCCTGCTCCGATGGTGCTTGCAGGCCGGGAGCTCGTGCAGACTGCTGGGCTAGGCCGCCATGCTCCTTCCACTCCCGGCCCAATGACAGATGTCAGGCTAACTGGTCTATAGTTGCCTGCTTTCTGTCTCCCTCCTTTCTTAAATAGGGGCGTTACATTTGCAGTTTTCCAATCTGCTGGGACCTCTCCAGAATCCAGAGAATTTTGGTAAATTACAACCAACCAATGCATCCACTATCTCTGCAGCCACTTCCTTTAAGACCCTAGGATGCAGGCCATCAGGTCCATGCCTAATATTTTTACTTTAGTGATAGTTTTTAGTCACCCCCTCCCAATAGCTTTTGATTATCAAGTATTGGGATGCTTTTAGTTCTACTGTGAAGACCGATACAAAATATTTTTGGAAGTCTCTGCCATTTCCCTGTTTCCCATTATTAATTCTCCAGTCTCATCTTCTAAGGGGCCAATGTTTACTTCAGCTACTCTCTTCCTTTTTATATACCTGTAGAAGTTCTTACTGTCTGTCTTTATGTTTCTTGCTAATTTACTCTCAAACTATCTTCTCTCTATTTTTTTTTTAAGTCGTCCTTTGCTGGTTTCTAAAAATTTCCCAATCCACTGGCATTCCATTATTTTTCACAACATCGTATGCCTTTATTTTAAATTTATCATCCTTTACTTCCTTAAGTTAGCCGCAGATGGTTCATCCTTCCCAAAGAGTCTTTCTTTCTAACTGGAATATATCTTTGCTGAGAGTTACGAAATATCTCCTTAAATGTTTGCCACTGTTCATCCACGATGACTCGCAAGCCGTGATCCTGACCAATGGATCCACCAACGACCCAATCCATGTGCGGACCGGGGTCAAGCAGAGCTGCGTCATTGCGCCAACCCTCTTCTTGATCTTCCTCGCTGCCATGCTCCATCTCACACTCAACAAGTTATCCGCTGGAGTGGAACTAAACTATAGAACCAGTGGGAACTTGTTCAACCTTCGTCGCCTCCAGGCTAGGTCCAAGACCGTTTGTCGTCGAGCTACAGTACACGGACCACGCTTGCGTCTGCGCACGTTCAGAGGCTAAACTCCAAGTCATCGTCAACATCTTCACCGAGGCGTACCAAAGCATGGGCCTTACACTAAACATCCCTAAGATAAAGGTCCTCCACCAACCTAACCCCGCCACGCAGCACTACCCCCCCCAGTTATCAAGATCCAGGGAGCGGCCCTGGACAATGGACCACTTTCCATACCTTGGGAGCCTATTATCATCAATGGCAGACATCGACGATGAGGTTCAACATCGCCTCCAGTGCGCCAGCGCAGCCTTCAGCCGCCTGAGGAAGAGAGTGTTCGAAGAACAGGCCCTCAAATCTGGCAACGTTTATGGTCTACAGGATTGTAGTCATATCCGCCCTCCTGTGTGGCTCAGAGACATGGACCATATACAGTAGACACCTCAAATCACTGGAGAAATACCACCAACGATGTCTCCGCAAGATCCTGCAAATCCCCTGGGTGGACTGACGCACCAACGTTAGTGTTCTTGATCAGGCCAATATCCCTAGCATCGAAGCACTGACCACACTTGACCAGCTCTGTTGGGCGGGCCACATTGTTCGCATGCCCGACACAAGACTCCCCAAGCAAGCGCTCTACTCGGAACTCCTACACGGCAAGCGAGCCCCAGGCGGGCAGAGGAAACATTTCAAGGACACCCTCAAAGCCTCCTTGATAAAATGGAACATCCCCACCGACGCCTGGGAGTCCCTGGCAAAAGACCGACCTAAGTGGAGGAAGAGCATCCGGGAGGGCACTGAGCACCTCGGGTCTCGGCGTCGAGAGCATGCAGAAAACAAGCGCAGGCAGCGGAAGGAGCGTATGGCAAACCAGACTCCCCACCCACCCTTTCCTCCAACGATTGTCTGTCCCACCTGTGACAGAGACTGTAATTCCCGTATTGGACTGTTCAGTCACCTGAGAACTCACTTTTGGAGTGGAAGCAAGTCTTCCTCAATTTTGAGGGACTGCCAATGATGATGACCATCTTACCCTTTAGTCTATTTTCCCTGTCCACTTTAGCCAACTCTGCCTTCATACCTTTGTAATTGTCTTTATTTAAGTTCAAGACACTTGTTTGAGACCTAGCTTTCTCACCCTCAAACTGAATTTGAAATTCAACCATGCTTTGATCACTCTTCCCAAGAGGATCCTTTACTATGAGATCATTAATTAATCCAGTCTCATTACACATTACCAGATCTAAAATAGTCTGCTCCCTGGTTGGTTCCGCCATGTATTGTTCTAAGAAACCATCCCGAATACACTCTATGAACTCTTCCTCAAGCCTATCTTTGACAATTTGGAAAAGTGCCACCACAAATGTATCACATAAATAAAGTGCAAGATGCTATTTTTCGAAGACTACCATAGAGTTCTCATGGTATCCATGATATTAATCATCCTTCAACTAACACGACTGAAAACAGATAAGACTAGTCATTCATTTCGTCATTTGTGCGGCTTTGTTGTGTAAAAATTGGAAGCTATTGTTTGCTCATAAAATAAGAATGATCACACTTCAAAATTAATTCATTGTGAAGCGCTTTGGGACATCTTAAGAACTTGAAATGCAGGATATAAATGGAAGTTCTTCCTTGCTTAGATAACCAGCTAAGTCTAATTTAAGAAAGGGCACATACTATTGATTCTATTTTTTTCATTTCAAAAATAACAAAGAATTTAAAATGATGCTCATGCACCTCACATCAGGCCAGATGTGGCAAATGTTAAGGAAAGAAAATGGGTCACAAAGCCCAATTCAAAAATTCAAACTCTAGCTAGCAACAGTAAGTACAGCCAAGGCAATAGTAAGTCTGCAGTGACACACTTCCACCATCAAAGCAACTATATGGTCAAGTTTAATGATTTTAGCTTGAATTTGTTTTTGTGCTTGTTACATTAAGAATGTTATTTATATAACTACATTCTCCACTAGGTCAAAAATCAAGGGGCCGAAATTGATGACCTTACCGCCCACCGCTGCCGACATTCCTCCTAGAGTTGCGCCCAGTGCCAGTTTTGATTTGGGCTGGAGCAAGCGGGAGGGGAGAACCGCCAGGAACTGTTTGCTGATATCAGCGGATGGCCGAGGAGCGTAAGTGGATTCCCACCCGCTGAGATGCAGATTGGTGTAGGTGGGAGTCGGCACCAGAACGGGTGTGGCCAGCTGTGAGGAGGCTAGTCTGTCCCCGACGGTAGGTATGAAGAGCTGAAAAAAAAGGTTAGTAAACAATTTTAAAATGTTTTCTTTGCAGTGATTTACCTTGATGGGGTCCCCTGACGGTCTTCCGATGTTTTTTTTAATGCTTTTTATTTGCAGCTCTTCGACCCTCCATTAGCCCAACTCCATCCTCGGTGGCATTTGGGCGGCAAGCAGCTTTGCTGCCGAGAATGAGAGCTTCCGTCCAGATTGACGGCCCCCTTTTGCCGCCGGCTGCCCTTTTAAGGACCTTTTTGCTAAAAACCCCGCCCAGAGTACTGGCCATCGACGGTCCTTTGGGCGGCACTTGCCCTTCACCAATTTCGGCCCCCAAGATGACTGCTAGAACCAGGCTAAAATCATTTTTGAGCAATTTGATTTATCAGTTTTGTTATACCTGCCGGTTCATGAATGATAATTTAAAGAAAAAAATAATGAGTTCATTGTCACTTTGTGGCAGTTCGCTATATGATTCCCTACCTGGCCGGTGAATAGAAATATGGCTGCAAAATTTGGAAACTTAGCGCCAGTAGTTAAGACTGGTTTGGAGGGAAAAAAATGGCGGACACCTCGCTTCCGCCCACTTCTGGCGTGGCCCACACTGGTCGCCAGCTTGGTGAGGGCGAAAGTGAGGGCTGGACCTGTTTGCGCCAGCATCGTGCAATGTAGGTAGATCGTGACATCAGTCAGCATGCAACACTGATTTGATGCAAAAACCTGCCAATTTTGACATCGTTGCTCCAATCAACGGCCTCTCCTAAATGCGCGTTCAGCTGTGCGTGGTCAGCTGCACGAGGGACCCCTCATCAATGCTACTTAAAGGGATACATCCAACGTGCAGGTAAGTTGATTATTTCTCTTGTACTAGCTATTGCAGAGTTTATATGAATACTGGCTTGCTGGAAGACATTTATAAAGTTGTTAAAGTGTGCAGGGAGTGCTGCTGGATGTTGGGAAGGCATTGGCTGCTACTGGAAGGCCTCGGACTACACCACTTGCTCTCAGTCATGGGGCTCTACTTGTCGTGTCCCTCCTGCTGCAGCTTGACAGGGAGATGGAGCAGAGGCAGCAAAGACGATAAGCTGCTCACAGAAGGAAGAAGGCTCTCAGCATGAGACCTTACCCACCGAGGGTCTTCAGGGAGCACTTTTCCTACCTGCACCTATGCCAGGAGCAGTGTGTTCAGCAGTTCTGGTTCAAAAAAGGTGGTGGTAACAGAACTCTGCCACCTGTTGGAACCCTCAGAGCAGGAAGACAACAGCTCAAGTGGCCTTCAAGGTGACCGTGGCCCTGAATTTTTTCGTGAACAGGTGACATAACTAACAACTTGCAGTTCGCTATTCACCGCTACATTAGGGAGGTCACAGAGACTCTGTATTCTAGAAGTCTTCATTGTCTTCTCCCTAAACAGAAATTATTCATTCTTGGGATGTGGGCGTCACTGGCAAGGCTGGCATTTATTGCCCATCACTAATACCTAGATTTTGATAAAACTGAGTGGCTTACTGGACCACTTCAGAGGGAAGTTATGAGTCAACTACTTTAGAGACACATATAGGCCAGACCAGGCAAGGAGGGTAGATTTCCTTCATTAAAGAACATTGGTCTTCCACCGAGTCCTTTAACATCTGCAGTCTGTAGCCAAATCACTGCAAAACTACATCCCAGTCCTCAGTGACTCTTGCTCTTACCCAGAACTACATTTTTTTTTGACCAGAGAAGTACATTTTTTTCTACTCTTTTCAAAAACCGAGAGAGGAAGTATTGGTGGAATAATCCGTAGCCTGCTTCTAAAACAGGAGCTCCTTAGATGACTGAGATGGTCTTTACATCAGACAATGGAAAGAAGCATTGAATACATGGGAGAAACTAACAAGAGGATGGAGGCAGTGCACAAATTGATTTTTTTCATTATTGAAGATGGAGTCAATCTGTTTTAGCCTCATATTTGATAAGTTGAGTGTCCAAAAAGCGGCTGAGGTGTGACCTAATAGAGGTCTTTAAAATTATGAAAGGTTTTGATAAAGTGGATACAGAGAGAATGTTTCCACTCGTGGGGAAGAGCATAACTAGAGGCCATCAATATAAGATAATCACCAAGAAATCCAATAGGGAATTCAGAAGACATTTTTTTACCCAAAGAGTAGTGAGAATGTGGAACTCGCTACTACAGGGAGTGGTTGAAGCAAATAGTATAGATGCATTTATGGGGAGGCTAGACAAGCATGTGAGGGAGGTGGGAATAGAGAGTTATGTGGATAGATTTAGATGAGGAAAGACAGGAGAAGGAGCGAGTAGAGCATAAACATCGGCATGGACTGGTTGGGCCAAATGGCTTGTTTCTGTGTCATATATTCCAAGTAATCCTCCTTCACAGTTTAGATAATATGGTTGTATAGGCAACAGGAAGAAATTACATTTAAGTCCATGTATTGATATTTCCAACTGCTGGAATTCAGCTAATTATGTTTAATGCACAAGTTGGCTCATTGTAAAAGAATCAACTATTGAGCAACTCTATAAACACTTATGTAATATGGATGGAATTTGTTATCTTTTAAAACCAGTTTATGAAACTTTAGTGTTTCCATTTTACAAGTTTGGGTGCCAAAGATAGAATAACAAGTACATAGTATATTGAGTGTTTATAACACCAGAACACAGCTTAAGTGTATTCCACTACTAATTGTCACAACATAAAATGCTACAAAATGGATGTCAAGCCCTTTGCATTTGTTTTCGGTTTTCCAACTTCCTTCTTTTTGTCCTATCCTGAAGGCATGCCTCATACTTGGGTATGGGTTCACACATGGTGACAAACTCTCCAATTCCCAAGTAGTCATTCTTCATGTGAGATTCTTCTGCTCAGCCCATATTCACACTTGTTTTTTCTAGTGAGATTTACTAAGTAAAAAATGGGCAGACTTTACTGCTTCCTAACCCACAGAAGCCAACTGCACCCAGCTGAGATCAACTAACCTTGCATATCCCACGGGTCCAAATGGGAACCTGTGTGGCCTACATTTATCAGTATATAAGCAAGGGCTGATTGGAAGTCAAAGGATAATCAGTGAAAATCAGTCCCTTCTTGACCATATTCACCCTTTCATTGTAAATGGTTTCTACTAATATACTTACATTATAACAGTGACTACACTCCAAAAGTACTTCATTGGCTCTGAAGCGCTTTGAGACGTCCAGTGGTTGTGAAAGGCACTATATAAATGCAATTAATTATTTCTTTTAATTACTATGTTACCAGCAGTGTTGCATTTTAAAGAATGGATATGGCGTTTTTTATTGTGGGATAAGCACACAAAAGATAGCTCAGTTGAATGCTATACTAGATGGTAAAACCTTTTTAAGATCATTACTTTCATTGTCTTAACGGTACAGATAAAAAATTGCAAGTTACCTCCCTGAACATGGGTACAATCAATTGAGCAACGGAATACAAATATTACACAAGAAAATTGCAACCCAGATCCATTAGGTAAGTCACCACATAGTATAGGACTGAGCTATACACATCACAAAAGTCCCAGATTTTATCCCTAAAAGGTATCATGAATATTCTGGTGACACTCACTATCTTGGCTCACATACAAAAAAGGGTCAGATACCAGAAGGCTGTCAGGATCCATAGAACTATACACCATTGCAATAGTGTCTTGAGAAGAGGGGGAAAAAGAAAAGCAGACTACTCAAAACTTCACACTAAGGGTTTATCATATCATAGGCGGTCACTCGAAACGAGGATGACTTGCTTCCACTCCAAAAAAAGGATGAGTTCACAGGTGTTTCAATGAAGGACCCGAACTACATCCTCAAGGGTGGAAGATGCCTGTGCATGGATTTTTTTAACGTGTGGTGGCCGTTGCACACCAGCCACCACACAGGCTTGACAGTGCTAGGTCTTGATCCAGTGGCAAGGATTACCCAAGATTACTGGAGACCAGCTCTGCTGCATGGACCTAGTGCGCACACATAGTGCAGTGTGGGCTGCCCCTGGGCCCCTGGCCCCGAACCCACGCCTTCCCTGGGCCCCGATCACATCCCTCCACAGTCGCTCGCGCTCCTGCTGTATAACCTACAAACCCATAGATGCTCACAGAAACCTACCTGTATTTTCACTGAAAGAACTGATCTTGTGATATGGATTTCAATATATGCAGTGGCAAAAATGAAATAAGTACTATCTAGAATATCCAGTCACGCCTCGAACCAAGCTGTTCCAGTATAGCTTCAACACTGGCATCTACCCGGCAATGTGGAAAACTGCCCAGATATGCCCTGTCCATAAAAAGCAGGACAAATTCAATCCGGCCAATTATCCCCCCATCAGTTAACCATCAGCAAAATGATGGAAGGTGTCATCGATAGTGCTATCAAGCGGCACTTATTCACCAATAACCTGCTCATTGCTCAGTTTGGCTTCCCCAAGAACCACTCGGCTCCACACCTCATTACAGCCTTGGTCCAAACATGGACAAAAGAACTGAATTCCAGAGGCGAAGTGATAGTGACTGCCATTAACATCAAGGCAGCATTTGACTAAGTGTGGCATCAAGGAACCCTCGTAAAATTGAAGGCAAGTTGAATCAGGGAGAGAACTCTTCACTGGCTGGAGTCATACTTAGCACAACGGGAGATGGTTGTGGTTGTTGGAGGTCAATCATCACAGCCCCATGACATCGCTGCAGGAGTTCCTCAGGGCAGTGTCCCAGGCCCAACCATCTTCAGCTGCTTCATCAATGACCTTCCCTCCAGCATAAGGTCAGAAGTGCGGAAGTTTGCTGATGATTGCACAGTGTTCAGTTCCATTCGCAACTCCTCAAATAATGAAGCAGTCTGCGCCCACATGCAGCAAGATCTGGACAACATTCAGGCTTGCGCTGATAAGTGGCAAGTAACATTCGTGCCACACAAGTGTCAGGCAATGACTATCTCCAACAAGAGAGAGTCTAACCAATGCCTCTTGACATTCAACAGCATTACCATTAACATCCTGGGGGTCACCAAATACTTAACTGGACCAGCCAGCCAAAAGCGCAGGTCAGAGGCTGGGTATTCTACGGTGAGTGTCTCACCTTCTGACTCCGCAAAGCCTTTCCACCATTTACAAGGCATGTCAGGAATGTGATGAAATACTCCCTACTTGTCTGGATGAGTGCAACTCCAACAACACTCAAAAAGCTTGACACCATCCCAGACAAAGCAGCCCGCTTGATTGGCATCCCATCCACCACCTTAAACATTCACTCCCTCCACCACTGATGCACTGTGGCTGCAGTGTGTACTATCGACAAGATGCACTGCAGCAAGTCACAAAGGCTTCTTTGACAACACCTCCCAAACCTATGACGTCTACCACCGAGAAGGATAAGAACAGCAGGCGCATGGGAACACCATCACATGCAAGTTCCCCTCCAATATACGACCTGGAACAAATAAAAAAATCTTTGATCTAAATGTTTCCTGAACTCTTCTGACTAACAAATAACCTCTAATGCACTTTGTTTGTTTCAAAGTTCTCCTGAATATTTCCAGACATGAAGCAGTCGATCACAATATCCTGTAAAACTAATACTAAATGATAACAGTCCTCTAGATCGAACTGTTCACCAAAGAAGTGATTAGAGATAGCAGAAGTGACACAACAGATTAGTTTAAAAAAGATACAGATTGAACCTCCCTTATCCGGAACCCTTGGGAAGAGGACTGTTCCGAATGAGGGATATTTCCAGATAAGGGGAGGTCACGTGTTTTCAGTCTGTGTGTGCGCCGACTGGCTGGAACGACTGTCAGTCAGACAGTCAGCCAGTGTGGTGTTGGCAGGCCAGATGGGCCCCCGAAGTGTTGGCGGGCGTTCCCCTAAGGTGTCAGCGGGTTGTCGGGCCCCGAAGGTGTTGGCCTTCCGTCGGGCCCAGAGGTGTCGGCGGGCTGTCAGGCCCCGAGATGTCAGCGGGCTATTGGGCCCCTAAGGTGTCGGCGGGCAGTCAGGCCCGGAGGTGTTGGCAGGCCAGCGAGCCCCGAAGATGTAGGCCTTCTGTCGGGCCTAAAGGTGTTGGTGCGTCGTCGGGCCCCGAAGGTGGCGGCTCCGAAGTTAGGTAAATTTATTTTACATTGATATTTTGCGAGGATTTGGGGTAAATTTATTGTGGATCTGTAAGTGTAAATGGGCAAGTTTTTTTTTCATTGATATTTTGAGGATTTTGACCGGCCGCATTATGCGCATATGCCACCCGGTGGCCGGGAATGGTCCCAAACGAGGGGTGGTTCCGGATAAGGGAGGTTCAACCTGGATACCCAAATATCATGCCAAATAGTTAAAAATAAAATATTGCAATTTTCAATAGGAATCTTTAGACCAAAAAGGACAATTTTCTTTCCTTACAATCACTATTAATTAAAAAAGTACACTTGTATAATACATAGGAACGGGTGTAGGACACTCAGCCCCTCGTGTTCCACCATTCAATCGATCATGGTTGATCTCCACCTAAATTCAATATATCCGCCTTTGATCCATGTCCTTCTCCTTTTTATAATATGGCGACCAGAATTTTATACAGTACCCCAAGTATGGTCTAACCAAGGTATGCTACGTTTAGCATAACTTCTCTATTTTTCAATTCTATACCTCTAGAAATAAACCCTAGTGCTTGGTTTGATTTTTTTTATGGCCTTATTAACCTGCGGCGCTACTTTTAGTGATTTGTGTGTTTGTACTCCGAGATCCCTTTGCTCTTCTACCCCAATTAGATTCTTATTTTCCAAATAATAAATGACCTCCTTATTTTTCTTACCAAAATGTAATATAGTACCTCACATTTATCTGTGTTGAAATTCATTTGCCAATTATATGCCCATTCTGCAAGTTCTTTAATGTCCTCGTGTAATTTGTTGCAGACCTCAGTCATCGTCATAGGCAGTCCCTCGGAACCGAGGAAGACTTGCTTCCACTCGAAAAATGAGTTCTTGGGTCGTTAAACAGTCCAATACAAGAGCCACAGACCCTGTCACAAGTGGGACAGACAGCCATTGAGGGAAAGGGTGGGTGGGTGGGACTGTTTGCCGCACGCTCCTTCCGCTGCATGCGCTTGATTTCTGCATGCTCTCGGTGATGAGACTCGAGGTGCTCAGCCCCATCCTGGATGCACTTCCTCCACTTAGAATGGTCTTTGGCCAGGGAATCCCAGGTGTTGGTGGGGATGTTGCACTTTATCAGGAAGGCTTTGAGGGTGTCCTTGTAACGCTTCTGCTGCCCATCTTTGGCTCGTTTGCCGTGAAGGAGTTCCAAGGAAAGCGCTTGCTTTGGGAGTCTCGTGTCAGGCATGCGAACAATGTGGCCTGCCCAGCGGAGCTGATCGAGTGTGGTCAGTGCTTCAATGCTGGGGATGTTGGCCTGGTTGAAGACGCTAATGTTGATGCGTCGGTCCTCCCAGGGGATTTGCAGGATCTTGCGGAGACATCGTTGGTGGTATTTTTCCAGCGACTTGCGGTGTCTACTGTACATGGTCCATGTCTCTGAGTCATACAGGAGGGCGGGTATTACTACAGCCCTGTAGACGATGAGCTTGGTGGCAGATTTGAGAGCCTGGTCTTCGAACACTCTTTTCCTCAGGAGGCCGAAGGCTCCACTCATCATCATCATAGGCACTCCCTCGGAATCGAGGAGGTCTTGCTTCCACTCCCAAAGTGAGTTCTTTGATGGCTGAACAGTCCAATAGGAGAGCCACAGACCCTGTTACAGGTGGGACAGACATTCGTCGAGAGAAGGGGTCGATGGGGCTGGTTTGCCGCGCGCTCCTTCCACTGTCTGCGCTTGGCTTCTTCATGCTCTTTGCGTTGAGACTCGAAGAGCTCAACGTCCTCCCGGATGTACTTTCTCCACCTTGGGCGGTCTTCGGCCAGGAACTCCCAGGTGTCAGTGATGTCGCACTTCACCAGGGAGGCTTTGAGGATGTCCTTATAATGTTTCCGCTGTCCTCCTTTGGTTCGTTTACCATGAGGGAGCTCCGCATAAAGCAATTGCTTAGGGAGTCTCGTATCTGGCATGCAAACTATGTGGCCTGCCCAGCGAAGCTAATCGAGTGTGGTCAGTGCTTCAATACTAGGGATGTTAGCCTGGTCGAAGACACTGATGTTGGTGCGCCTGTCCTCCCAGGGGATTTGCAGGATCTTGCGGAGACATCGTTGGTGATATATCTCCAGTGACTTGAGGTGCCTTCTATACATCGTCCATGCCTCAGATCCATACAGGAGGGTGGATATTACTACAGCTCTGTAGACCCTTAGCTTGGTGGTAGATTTGAGGGCCTGGTCTTCAAACACTCTTTTCCTCAGACAGCCGAAGGCTGCACTGGCGCACTGGAGGCAGTGTTGAATCTCGTTGTCAATGTCTGCCCTTGTTGATAAAAGGTATGGGAAATGGTCCACGTTGTCCAGGGCTGCGCATGGATCTTGATGACTGGGGGGCAGTGCTATGCGGCGGGGACAGTTTGGTGGAGGACCTTTGTCTAATGGATGTTTAGCATAAGGCCTATGCTTTCTTACGCCTCAGTAAATACATCGACTATGTCCTGGAGTTCAGCCTCTGTATGTGCGATGATGCAGGCGTTGTCCGCGTATTGTACCTCGACGACAGAAGTTGGGGTGGTCTTGGACCTGGCATTGAGATGGGGAAGGTTGAATAGGTTCCCACTGGTTCTGTAGTTTAGTTCCACTCCAGCGGGGAGTTTATTGACTGTGAGGTGAAGCATGGCAGCGAGGAAGATTGTGAAGAGGGTTGGGGCGATGATGCAGTCCTGTTTGATCCCGGTCCGGACTTGGATTTGGTCTGTAATGGATTCGCTGGTAAGGATCACGGCCTGCATGTCATCGTGGAGCAGGTGGAGGATGGTGACGAACTTTTGGGGCGTCCGAAAAGGAGGACGACACTCCATAGACCCTCGCAGTTGACAGTCAAAAACCTGCGAGAGACCATCAGTGGCAGGTCGGGGCCATAAAAGGAACGGCGAGCGGCTCCTGGACAGCGTGGCGGCATACCACTTCAAGGTACAGTGCGAGCTGGTGCAGGAGGGCGACGTCAACGAAGAGGGACGTTATCAAGGTCCAGGTCGGTGATTGGAACGTGGGCGAACAGCAGGAGCAGCGAGAGATTGCAGAGGGATGTGATTGGGGCCCAGGAGAGGCGTGAGTTCGGGCCAAAAGAGGTGAGGGCCCAGGGGCAGCACGGGCCAGCCCACACTGCAATATGTGCGTGCACTAGGTCCGTGCAGCAGAGCTGGTCTCCAGTCGTCTTGGGTAATCCTTGCCACTGGACCACGACCTAGCTCTGTCAAGCCCCCTTGATGTCTAGGGATTTACAGGGGAGGTAAGAAAAAAAGGGATGCTTATGTCAGATATCAACGGCTAAATACTTTAGAATCTTTAGAGGAATATAGAAAGATAAGTGGTAAAATTAAAAAGGATATTAGGAATGCTAATAGAGAGCACGAGAAATTCTTGGCCAGTAAAATTAAGGAAAACCCTAAGATTTTCTGTAAATATATTAAGAGTAAGAGGGTAACTAAAGAAAGGGTAGGGCCTATTAGAGACCATGAGGAGGCGGAAGATGTTGGTAGGGTTCTTAACGAATACTTTGCGTCTGTTTTCACAAAAAAAAGAGGTAATGCAGATACTGCCATAGAGGAGGAGTGTGATATTCTGGATGAAATAAATAGAGGGGAAGTATTCAGGGATTTAACAGCTTTGAAAGTAGATAAATCCCCAGGCCTGGATGAACTGCAGGTTGTTGAGCGAAGTAAAAGAGAGAATAGCAGAGGCCTTGACCATCATTTTCCAGTCCTCTTTGGATATGGGCATGGTGCCAGAGGATTGGAGGACTGCTAATGTAGTACTCTTGTTTAAGAAGGGAAAAAGGGATAAGCCGAGTAATTACATGCCTGTCAGCCTAACCTCAGTGGTAGGAAAATTATTGGAAAAAATTCTGAAAGACAGGATAAATCTGCATTTGGATAGGCAAGGATTAATTAGGGACAGTCAGCAAGTTGGATCCAAAATTGGCTTGGAGGTAGGAAGCAAAGGGTAATGACTGATGGATGTTTTTGTGACTGGAAGGATGTTTCCAGTGGGATTCCGCAGGGCTTAGTACTGGGTCCCTTGCTTTTTGTGGTATATATCAAAGATTTAGATTTGAATATAGGAAGCATGATTAAGAAGTTTGCAGACGACACTAAAATTAGCTGTGTGGTTGATAATGAAGAGGAAAGTCATGGGCTGCAGGAGGATATCAATCTACTGGTCAGGTGGGCAGAGCAGTGGCAAATGGAATTTAATTCAGAGAAGTGTGAGGTGAAGCACTTTGGGATGGCTAATAAGGAAAGGGTATACACATTAAGCGGTAGGCCACTTAATAGTGTGGATGAACAAAGGAACCTTGGAGTGCTTGTCCACAAATCCCTGAAAGTAGCAAGCCAGGTGGATAAGGTGGTTAAGAAGGCATACGGAATGCTTTATTGGCCAAGGCATAGAATATAAGAGCAGGGAGGATATGCTTAAGTTGTATAATACTTTGGTTAGGCCACAGCTGGAGTACTGCATGCAGTTCTGGTCGCCGTATTATAGGAAGGACGTGATTGCACTAGAGAGGGTGCAGAGGAGATTTCCTAGGATGCTGCTTGGCAAGGAGAATCTTAGTTATGAGGACAGATTGGATAGGCTGGGTTTGTTCTCATTGGAACAGAGGCGGTTGAGAGGAGACCTCATTGAGGTGTACAAAATATTGAGGGGCCAAGACATAGTGGATAGTAAGGGTCTATTTCCATTGGTGGAAGGGGCTATTTTGAGGGGGCATAGTTTTAAGGTGATTGGTG